>NC_086125.1:640000-960000 GCF_963921235.1 Mobula hypostoma
CCGTCTTAAATAGTGGAGTGACATTTGCAATCTTCCAGTTTTCTGGAACCATGCTAGAATCATGATTCTTGAAAGATCATGACCAATGCATCTGCTACTTCCTCAGCAACCTCTTTCAGAAATCTGGGACGTAGTCTACCTGGTCCAGGTGACTTATCCACCTTAAGACCTTGGAGTTTGCCTAGCACATTTTCCCTTGAAATATAGTGGCACTCACTCCTGCTCCTTGACACTTACAGTATAGACCTCTGGCACACTGCTAGTTTCTTCCAAAGTGAAGATTGATGCAAAGTACTTGTTAAGTTCATCTGCCATTTCTTTATCTCCCATTACTACCTCACCAGCATGATTTTCTAGTGGATCAATATCAATTCTCACCTCCCTTTTACTCTTTATATAACTGAAGAAATTTCTTGTATCTCGCATTATATTACTGGCTAGTTTGCCCTCATATTTCATCTTTTACCTTTTTGTTGAATTTTTAAAATTTCCCAATCATCCAACTTAACACTCACCTTTGCTACATTATATACCTGTTCCTTGGCTTTTATGCAGTCCTTAACTTCCCTTGTCTGCTACAGTTGCCTACCCCTGCCATTTGAGAACAACTCCTTCTGTGGGACATATCTATCCAGCGCCTTGTGAACTATTTCCAGAAAATTCAGCCATCTCTGCTCTGCCAGTATCTCCCTCCAATCCACCTGGGCAAGCTCCTCTCCCATGCCCCTGTAATTCCATTTATTCCATTGTGATATTGATACATTAGACATATGCTTTTCCCTCCTAAGTTGCAGTATGAAATCAATCATATTATGATCACTGTTTCCTTAGGGTTCCTTTATCTTAAACTCCCTAATAAAATCTGGATTATTACACAACACCCAATCTAAGATAGCCTTTCCATGAGTAAGCTCAAGCACAAGCTGCTCTAAAAAGCCATCTCATGGGCATTCAACAAGTTCCCTCTCTTGCATGCAACTGCAACCTGATTTTCCCAATCCCCTTGCATATTGAAGTCCCACATTAGAATTGAAACATTACCCTTATTACATGCCTTTCCAGCTCCCTGTGCAATCTCATCTCCACATCTTGGCTACTATTTGGAGGTCTATATCTGATTCCCATAATGTTTTTTTTCCCACCCTTGCAGTTTCTTAACTCCACCCACAACAATTCAACATTCTCTGACCCTACATCACTTCTTTCTAAGGACGTAATTCCATTTCTTACTAACAGAGATACACCATTGTCTATGCCTTCTTGCCTATTCTTTCGCTACAAAGTATATTCTTTGATGTTATGCTCCCAACTATGACCTTCTTTCAGCCATGTTGGTATAGCATCATACCAACCAATCTCTAATTGCACTATGAGTTCATCCACCTTATTCCGAATGCAAGTGGATATAAATACAACACCTGCAGTCCTCCATTTTTCGTGCTTTTGAACTTAACCTCTGCGGTACAATTTAACTCTTTGCTCTATCTGCATTTGCACCCAATCATTGATTTGTCCTTCCTTACATTCATATTATACCGACCATCTACTTGTAAACCTGCTGGCTCATCCTCTGCTCTATCATACTTGTTCCCATTGCCCTGCCATATTAGTTTAAACCACTCCCAACAGCTCTACCAAACCTGCCGGCAAGGTTATTGGTCCCCCTCAGATTCAAATGCAGTAGTACAGTTGAATGATAATTAAACTTGAAACTTGTAATCAAATTTGTAGTAATTGCCAGACTTAATACAAAGTAGGATCTATGTGAGACCCATAGCATTGGCTGCAAGAGGAGATGATTTAGGAAGGTCATTAGCGACGAAGTTGACAAATGCATTTGCGCAGCTGAAGCGATGTTAGCGGACAAGTTATTTCTATATGTGCCTTTTACTTCAGAATAAGCAAAATCCATTTTTGTGTGTATAGTGCTGAGAAAAGTGAGACATGTCAAAATTTATTGACAAGTTTTCTAAGCATTTTGTTTTCCTGGGAGTTTCAAAATTCATTGGCTTTTGCTTTTTATTGTTTTTTTTTTACAAAACACAGGTTATGTCCAGGAACTGTCATATCGCAAAGATGATGGCTCTTTCTCAGCATTTCAGAACCGACCATCCAGCACATGGTACATTTGAGTTGACTTTTAAATGTTCTCTTTTGTATCTCAGAATAAGCTCAAATTTCAGAATGTTGTTCTATGAAGTGCATTAGTGAATTACTGATATCAAATAATATAAAATGCCATTATTTCTTTTGCACCTTCAAATGTTGCTTGTGAAGCAAAGGTTGTGCATGAAATGCATAAAATTGTCTCAAAATTCTCCCACCTAAAAATGAAAAGCTAATCTTTTTAAGAAATCTGTCCTAACAGTTGTGAACCAATTCAACTTGGATAATATTATTCAAAGTCAAATTCAAGGTAAATTTATTATCAAAGTATATCACCATACACTACCCTCAGATTCACTTTCTTACGGGCATTCACAGTACATGCAAAGAACCACAATAGAATCAATAAAAAGCTACACACAAACAAAGATGGACAACAACTAATGTGCAGAAAATGAATTGTGCAAATGCAAACAAAAATATATAAATAAATACATACAGAACATAATACTGAGAACATGAGTTATAGAGTCCTTGAAAGTGAGTCCAGCGGTTGAGTAATCAGTTCAGAGTTGAGGTGAATGAGGTTATTCACACTGGTTCAGGAGTCTGATTATTGAAGGGTAATCACTGCTCCTGAACCTGGTGGTGGTGTGGGACCTTATGTGCCTCTTTTCTAGTGGTCGCAGCAAGGAGAGAGCATGGCCTGGATGATGGTTGCTGATTTCTTGCGACAGTGCTCCTGTAGTTGAATAATTTGATTAAGGATTGTAATTTGAAACTAATAGTTGGTTGCCAAAGAGTAGCAAGAATGAATCAACATCCACATTGATGTTAACAAAGTCTCAGTGACAAGTTATTTTCTTTTATCTTTTCACTTCAGAATGACTCTTCCTTTGTGCTCTAAATTTATAATTTCTTGTGCCAAGTAGGTTCAAAGCCTAAAGTAAATTTATTATCAAAGTGCATACAACTTTGTATATACTTTGATATGTGTCACCAGATACAACTCTGAGATTCAGTTTCTTATGGCCATTCACAGTTAATACAACGAACAACGAAAGACCACTCCCAACAGAACAGACAAACAACCAACATGGAAAACACAACAAACTGTGTAAATATTAAAAGAAAAAATGAAGAAATAATAGTAATAATAAGCAACTAAGCAAAATTATCATCAGATTAAGTCCTTGAAAGTGAGGCTCCAGGTTGTGGGAACAGTTCAGTGATGGGGCGAGTGAAGTTGTGTAGTTATCCCCTCTGGTTCAACAGCATGATGGTTAAGGGGTCATAACTGTTCCTGAACATGGTGGTGTAGGTCCTCAGGCTCCTGTACCTTCTTCCTGATGGCAGTAACAGAAAGAGAGCATGGCTTGGTAGGGGTCCTTGATGATGGATGCTGCTTTACCGTGACAACATTCTGTGTCGATGTGCTCAATGGTTGGGAAAGCTTTACCCATGATGGACTGGGCCATATCCATTACTTTTTGTAGACATTTCTGCTCAAGAGCTTTGCTGTTTCCATACCATGCCATGATGCAACCAGTCAATATAATCTCCGCTACACATTTATAGAAGTTCGTCAAGGTTTTAGATGACATGCCAAATATTCACAAACTTCTAAGAAAGTAGAGATGCTATTGTGCTTTCTTTGTAACTAGCTGCTGGTTGGTATTTCTATTTCTGGACTGCGGTTTCATTTAGAAGTTATTAAGTTAGAGTGTACAAGGATGAATTTCTACCCTTTTTTTATTGAACAGATTTATATTGTATTTCCTTCGATACAGGTTGACTGCCTATGTGGTTAAGGTGTTTGCCATGGCGTTTCATATGACCCACATTGAGAAAACTGTACTCTGTGAAGCTGTGAAGTGGTTGATATTAAACAAACAGAAACCTGATGGTCACTTCCAAGAGGATGCTCAAGTGTATCATGGAGAGATGACTGTAAGTAAAATGTCTTTTTTAAAGTTTGCCCACTCTTCATTGTGTAGAAAACAGAACTCAAAGACAAGGAGATAGTCAGACTAGTAAGACTGCAAGAACAAACTGAAAAGTTGAACAACTTTCCCCTTATTTGTTCATAGAATGTTAGCAAACCTCACTCGTCTTCCTTAGTTGTCCATTGTTAATGGACCTTGAACCAGGTAAGTTGCTGGCCCATTTCAGAGGGCATTTAAGACCTGAGCATGTTGCTGTGATCTGGAGACATGGGCCAGATTAAATAAAGATGGCAAACTTCCTTCCCTAGGAAATATTAGCACAATAGATGACCGGCTACTGTTTCCAAGGTCACCATTACTAGTACAATCTTCTTTTATTCTGTATTTAATATAATTAATTGGAATAAAAAGTTAATTGTAAATGATGACCATGAAACCACAGGAATGTTAACAAATTATGTCATCCTCTGGGATAGAAATTTCCTGTCCTTAGTCTGTGCTTTGTGTGACTCCATTTTCTCAGTTCTGTGGCTGCCTTTTAAATGCCAACTAGACACTCACTTGGAGGGACAATCAGAACAGCAGTAAATACATAAACATGAGGAATTATGCAGATGGTGGAAATTCAAGCAACACACAACAAAGTTGCTGGTGAACGCAGCAGGCCAGGCAGCATCTCTAGGAAGAGGTACAGTCGATGTTTCGGGCCGAGACCCTTCGTCAGGACTAACTGAAAGACGAGCTAGTAAGAGTTTTGAAAGTGGGAGGGGGAGGGGGAGATCCAAAATGATAGGAGAAGACAGGAGGGGAAGGGATGGAGCCAAGAGCTGGACAGGTGATTGGCAAAAGGGATATGGAAGGATCATGGGGCAGGAGGCCCAGGGAGAAGGAAAGGGGGGGGGACCGAGAGGATGGGCAAGGGGTATAGTCAGAGGGACAGAGGGAGAAAAAGGAGAGAGAGAAAGAATGTGTGTATATAAATAAATAATGGATGGAGTACGAGGGGAGGTGGGGCGTTAGCGGAGGTTAGAGAAGTCAATGTTCATGCCATCAGGTTGGAGGCTACCCAGACGGAACATAAGGTGTTGTTCCTCCAACCTGAGTGTGGCTTCATCTTTACAGTAGAGGAGGCCGTGGATAGACATATCAGAATGGGAATGGGATGTGGAATTAAAATGTGTGGCCACTGGGAGATCCTGCTTTCTCTGGCAGACAGAGCGTAGGTGTTCAGCAAAATGATCTCCCAGTCTGCATCGGGTCTCGCCAATATATAGAAGGCCACATCGGGAGTACCGGACGCAGTATATCACACCTGGAAGGACTGTCTAGGGCCCTGAATGGTGGTAAGGGAGGAAGTGTAAGGGCATGTGTAGCAGTTGTTCCGCTTACAAGGATAAGTGCTAGGAGGGAGATCAGTGGGGAGGGATGAGGGGGGAACGAATGGACAAGGGAGTCGCGTAGTGAGCGATCCCTGCGGAAAGCAGAGGGAGGGGGGAGGGAAATGGGGGAGATACATTTGAGAGCAGAGTTGATGGTGGAGGAAGGGAAGCCCCTTTCTTTAAAAAAGGAGGATATCTCCCTCGTCCTGGAATGAAAAGCCTTATCCTGAGAGCAGATGCGGTGGAGACGGAGGAATTGTGAGAAGGGGATGGCATTTTTGCAAGAGACAGGGTGAGAAGAGGAATAGTCCAGATAGCTGTAAGAGTCAGTAGGCTTATAGTAGATATCAGTAGATAAGCTGTCTCCAGAGATAGAGATAGAAAGATCTAGAAAGGGGAGGGAGGTGTCGGAAATGGACCAGGTAAACTTGAGGGCAGGGTGAAAGTTGGAGGCATAGTTAATAAAATCAATGAGCTCAGCATGCGTGCAGGAAGCAGCGCCAATGCAGTCGTTGATGTAGGTAAGGATAAGTGGGGGACAGATACCAGAATAGGTTTGGAACATAGATTGTTCCACAAAGCCAACAAAAAGACAGGCATAGCTAGGACCCATACGGGTGCCCATAGCTACACCTTTAGTTTGGAGGAAGTGGGAGGAGCCAAAGGAGAAATTATTAAGAGTAAGGACTAATTCCGCTAGACGGAGCAGAGTGGTGGTAGAGGGGAACTGATTAGGTCTGGAATCCAAAATGTAGCGGAGAGCTTTGAGACCTTCCTGATGGGGGATGGAAGTATATAGGGACTGGACATCCATAGTGAAAATAAAGCAGTGGGGGCCAGGGAACTTTAAATCATCGAAAAGTTTAAGAGCGTGAGAAGTGTCACGAACATAGGTCGGAAGGGATTGAACAAGGGCGGATAAAACAGTGTCGAGGTATGCAGAAACGAGTTCGGTGGGGCAGGAGCAAGCTGAGACAATAGGTCGGCCAGGTCAGGCAGGTTTGTGGATCTTGGGTAGGAGGTAAAAATGGGAAGTGCGAGGTGTGGGAATTATAAGGTTGGTAACAGTGTATGCGAGATCCCCTGAGCGGATAAAGTCGGTGATAGTGTGGGAGACAATGGCCTGGTACTCCTTAGTGGGGTCATGATCAAGGGATAAATAAGAGGAGGTATCCGCAAGTTGTCGCTGTGCCTCGACAAGGTAGAGGTCAGTACGCCAGACTACAACAGCACCCCCCTTATTGGCGGGTTTAATAGTAAGGTTAGGATTAGTGCGGAGGGAGTGAAGAGCAGAGCATTCGGAAGGAGTAAGGTTGGAATGGGAACAAGGTGTGGTGAAGTCGAGACAGTTGATGTCCTGTCGGCAGTTAGCGATAAAGAGATCCAGAGCAGGCAGAAGACCAGAGCGGGGTGTCCATGAAGAGGAGGAGGGTTGAAGATGGGAGAAGAGGTCATCGGTGGGGGTGGAAGAGTCCTTGCCGAAGAAGTAGGCTCAGAGACGGAGACGACGGAAGAAGAGTTCGTCATCATGGCGAACGCGGAACTCGCTGAGGTGCGGGTGAAGGGGGATAAAGGTGAGGCCCTTACTGAGGACAGATCGTTCTGCCTCAGACAGTTGAAGGTCAGAGAGGATGGTAAAAATTCGGCACAGATGAGAGCTGGGATCAGAGGGGAGAGGGGGGGGAGGCTGGGGGTGTCAGTGGAGAGGGGAGGGTTGGGGTGAGAGGAAGATGGAGCCTCTGAGGGCCCAGGAACCGACTGTGGGATCTGAAGGAGACGGGGTTGCAGAGTGGTGGTGGGGGAAGAGGAGACGGGAGTCACAATAGCAGCACATAAAGACCCGGCCTGGAGTTCAAGGCTGGAGTCGCAGTTGGTGGTTGCGCAATCGCTTTGAAGGTGTCCATGGTCACCAGCAATAAATACAGATCTTTCCATGTCCTGTCAATTCTTGTGACTAGATAAGATAAGATTTGAGGTAAGAAATTGCTATTTTTGGTTTACAGACATTAAAAATGTAATATATACATGGTTTGCAAATTGAAATTTAATTGTTTGAATGTTCAGATTGTATATTTAACTTAGTACTTTTTGTCCTTTAACTTGCATTTATTTGTTGATTAAATTAATTATTTTAAACAGGAAGCAATATAATGTATATATGTGCAGGACTGTAGTGTACCTTGTGAATAATGTATGGATGTTGTTTGGAAATGGAAAGGGGAATTGTAAGAGAGGGTGTTTTAGAAGATAAGGATTTGGAGACCAGGGTATTGAAGACAATGATGTAAAATCAGAAACAGCATCCATCATTTGCAGAGACAAAGGAATGGAAAAGAGAAAGAATAAAGTAGGATTAAGGTGAGCCAATATGATGAAAATGTTTCAAAAGGATACAGAAAAAATTAGACAGAAAATTTCAAAACTAGAGATTTGATAAACTACAAGGTTTCAGCAATGAGGGATGAGAAAATTTAAGTCATTCAAACTGCAGATAAAGTGAACATTAATAGTCTTTACCATAAGTTATTACATCTTCATTTAAATAAATCCTAATTATAATATTTTGATGGAGTAATATATATTTTTCGTTGGGATTTTTTTTGACCATTGATACTTTAACAAACATAAAATCACTGGTTTATTTGGATGCAATTCATTTTAAGGCTTCAACAATGCCTGAATTAAGTATTCCAGAGTGTATTGTTCATGGGTGGTATTTTCTTTTAGGGAGGAATCCATGAATCACAGGACTATTCATCATTGACTGCATTTGTGCTGATCGCAATTGTTGAAGCTAAGACTGTTTGCTTGAATTATGTTACGGTAAATCATTTTGGATTTCATAATACAAGATACTTGGTGCTTGTATTATTTCAGGGAAGAATGATGGTCGATATCTATTTTCATCAACATCATCAAAGACTGTATGACTGTATACGTGGATGGGAGAGGTCTGGAGGGTTATGGACTGGGTGCAGGTCAATGGGACTAGCAGAATAAAGTTTTGGCACAGACTAGAAGGGTCGAATGGCCTGTTTTCTGTGCTGTAGTGTTCTATGGTTCTAAGTTAACTGCTGCTTTTCATAACAGCTCTTCAAGTCTGTAAAATGATTAATATACAAAAGCCAGAGTAAAGTCTATTGGGAATCTCAGTTACTTGAGTTTCCTTGATGTACATTTTGATTTTTATTTTGTCTTTTAATCAGCAAACACCTGTAATTAACAGATAGACTGAGACTTTAAGTGGCCTAAGTCTAAATTCACTAAGTGGACATTGATACAAACATTGGCCAATCTTTCAATAATGTAAAATGTTTGAACATATGGTCAGAATTAGAGGCTGTGTCAAGGTGAGAGGTATCAAGTAGAGTATGAGGAAGTATACCTTTCGTTGGTTAAGTGTAAGGGAATTGGCCACTGAAGATATGGGAATTTTATTTTTAGGGACAGAATATCCTTAAATGTTGCACGATATAAACTATTCTGTTCTGCCGATCAATGCTATTTATATTACGTAGACAAACACAAAACAGAAGAATTTATTTCTCCATTTAATATAACAAACCAGTCACTTATACATAATGTCTATAGTTGTTTAATATAAGTATCATTTCTTAATTTTAGTGTTATGAAGACAGTATTAACAAAACAGTAGTTTACCTGGAGCGGCACATAGATGGCCTTAATGGAACGTATGCTGCAGTAATTTCAGCTTATGCCCTTTCACTATTGGGAAGAAACAACAAAAGGATTGTAATGAAGTTTGCTTCACTGGGTAAGTACGATTAGTTGCATTGTCCACATCCTTTTGACAACTTTATGTCTTTTCTGCCATGTCAACAGATTTACAGAAACTTATGATCGGAGTGAGTGAAATATTGCAGCTGATGAAAACTGCATGTGATGCACAGACAGAAATAAAATGGTGCAGTTTTTAGGAATTCAAAATGAAACCAGAATGCTGGAAACATTCAGCTACTCATGGAGCACCTGCTGGAACAGACAAATAGATGATGTTTTCGTTGATAATTTTTCAAGGAGAATGTTCAAAATGTAACCTGCTTAAACGAGATTGTGATCTGGGTTTGAGACAAAGAAGAAAGAAAAGGGAAGCTCTGTGAAAGGGTAAGAGTTAGGACAGAGTAACTGAAGGGATAATGCTGCAAGTACAAATGGGTTGTCATAGCTGATTAACTGGACTCACTCATTCCTCAATCATATTTTATTTGTGCACAAGGAGAACAACATGGCCTCTGTCACCCACAATCTTCTAAGTCTGGACAGAAATATTCAATTTTTGTACAGAATTAACTAGCAGTTCTGGATATTGCCCATTTGGTAACTTGTGCATGTTTGAATTCCTTACTTGCAAGATCAATCACCAATCACCATAGAGGTGTAAAAAGCCAATAGAAACTACAACTGACAGCATACTTAGAAATTAGTAAAAACAATTCATCCTTTAATTGGTATGTGCTTTTCACATTCGTTTGCTATATTCTTCGATCATTTCCAGTAAGTGAAAATAGAACATAGAACATAGAATAGTACAGCACAGTACAGGTCCTTCGGCCCACAATGTTGTGCCGACCCTCAAACCCTGCCTCCCATATTACCTCCACCTTAAATTCCTCCATATACCTGTCTAGTAGTCTCTTAAACTTCACTAGTGTATCTGCCTCCACCACTGTCTCAGGCAGTGTATTCCACGCACCAACCACACTCTGAGTAAAAAGCCTTCCTCTAATATCCCCCTTGAACTTCCCACCCCTTACCTTAAAGCCATGTCCTCTTGTATTGAGCAGTGGTGCCCTGGGGAAGAGGTGCTGGCTATCCACTCTATCTATTCCTCTTATTATCTTGTACACCTCTATCATGTCTCCTCTCATCCTCCTTCTCTCCAAAGAGTAAAGCCCTAGCTCTGGATGTCAGCTCTATAATTGGGAACCTCTGCTCTTCAACAAAGATTGCTTCTTGCATTAAAAGTCATGAACAAAGTGGATGAGCTTAGAGCATGAATCAGTATTTGGAGCTATGATTTTGTGGCCATTACAGAGACATGGATGGCTCAGGGGCAGGAATGATGACTTAGAGTGCCAGGCTTTAGGTGTTTCAGAAAAGACAGGAGGGAGGGAGGCAGACAGAAGAGGTGGGGCATGACACTGCTGATCAGAGATAGTGTCACAGCTGCAGAAAAGGAGGGAGTCATGGAGAGATTGTATACTGAGTCTCTGCGGGTGGAAGTTAGAAACACGAAGGGGCAATAACTCTACTGGGTGTTTTTTATAGACCACCCAATAGTAACAGGGACCTCAAGGAGCAGACAGGGAGACAGATTCTGGAAAGGTGTAATAATGACGGGCTTGTTGTGGTGGGAGATTTTAATTTCCCAAACGATGATTGGCATCTCCCTAGAGCAAGGGGTTCAGATGGGGTGGAGTTTGTTAGGTGTGTTCAGGAAGGTTTCCTGACACAATATGTAGATAAGCCTACAAGAGGAGAGGCTGTACTTGATCTGGTATTGGGAAATGAACCTGGCCAGGTGTCAGGTCTCAGTGGGAGAGCATTTTGGAGATAGTGATCACAATTCTATCTCCTTTACTATAGCATTGGAGAGGGATAGGAAATTAAAAGTTAGGAAAGTAATTGGAATAAGGGGAAACATGAAGCTATCAAGTAGGAACAGAAGCTTAAGTTGGGAACAGATGTTCTCAGGGAAATGTACGGCAGAAATGTGGCAAATGTTCATGAGATATTTGTGTGGCGTTCTGCGGAGGTACATTCCATTGAGACGGGGAAAGGATGGTAGGGTACAGGAACAGTGATGTACAAAGTCTGGTAAGAATCCAGTCAAGAAAAAAAAAGAAGAGCTTACGAAAGGTTCAAAAAACATGAGATCCAGAAGATTATAAAGCTAGCGGGAAGGAGATTAAGAATGAAGTTATAAGAGCCGGAAGGGGCAATGAGAAGGCTTTGGCAAGTAGGATTAAAGAAAACCCCAAGGCATTCTACAAATATGTGAAGAGCAAGAGGATAAGATGTGAGAGAATGGGACCAATCAAATATGACAGTGGTGAAGTGTGTATGAAACCTGAGGAGATAGCAGAGGTACTTACTGAATACTTTGCTTCAATATTCACTACGGACAAGGATCTTGGCGATCGTAGGGATAACTTACAGCAGCTTGAAAAGCTTGAGCATGTAGCCATTAAGAAAGAGGATGTGCTGGAGCTTTTGGAAAGCATCAAGTTACATAAGTCACCAGGACTGGATGAGATGTACCCCAGGCTACTGTGGGGGGCAAGGGAGGAGATTGCTGAGCCTCTGGCAATGATCTTTGCATCATCAATGGGGACGGGAGAAGTTCTGGAGGATTGGAATGTTGCAGATGTTTTTCCCTTATTCAAGAAAGGGAGTAGAGACTGCCCTGGAAATTATAGACAAGTGAGTCTTACTTCACTAGTTGGTAAATTGATGGAAAAGATTCTGAGAGGCAGTATTGGTGAACATTTGGAGAGGCATCATATGATTAGGAATAGTCAGCATGGCTTTGTCAAAGGCAGATCGTGCCTTACGAGCCTGATTGAATTTTTTGAGGATGTGACTAAACATATTGATGAAGGTAGAGCAGTAGATGCAGTGTATATGGTTTTCGGCAAGGCATTTGATAAGGTACACCGTGCAAGGGTTATATTCTGCATGGAGGTCGGTGACCAGTAGTGTGCCTCAGGGATCTGTTCTGTGACCCCTTCTCTACGTGATTTTCATAAATGACCTGGATGAGGAAATAAAGGGATGGGTCAGTAAATTTGCTGATGACACAAAGGTTGGAGGTGTTGTGGATAGTGTGAAGGGCTGTCAGAGGTTACAGCAGGATATCGATAGGATGCAAAACTGGGCTGAGAAGTGGCAGATGGAGTTCAACCCAGATAAGTGTGAGGTGATTCATTTTGGTAGGTCAAATATGATGGCAGAATACAGTATTAATGGTAAGACTCTTGGCATTGTGGAGGACCAGAGGGATCTTGGGGTCCGAGTCCATAAGATACTGAAAACTGCTACGCAGGTTGACTCTGTGGTTAAGAAGGCATACGGTATTGGTCTTCATCAATCTTGGGATTGAGTTTAGGAGCCGAGAGGTAAAGTTGCAACTATATGTTGCAGCTATATAGGACCCTGGTCAGATCCCACTTGGAGTACTGTGCTCAGTTCTGGTCGCCTCACTGCAGGAAAAATGTGGAAACCATAGAAAGGGTGCAGAGGAGACTTACAAGGATGTTTCCTGGATTGGGGAGCATGCCTTATGAGAATAGGTTGAGTGAACTCGGCCTTTTCTCCTTGGAGCGGCAGAGATGAGAGGTGACCTGATAAAGGTTAAAGGATAAAGGTGTATAAGATGATGAGAGGCATTGATTGTGTGGATAGTCAGGGGCTTTTTCCCAGGGCTGAGATGGCTAGCACGAGACGATGCAGTTTTAAGGTACTTATAGGGTCATTTAAGAGACTCTTGGACAGGTATATGGACAAGATAGTGCACAGTTTTAAGGTGCTTGGAAGTAGGTACAGAGGAGATGTCAGGGTTAAGTTTTTTTTTAAACTTTGAGAGTGGTGAGTGCGTGAAAAGGGCTGCCAGCGACGGTGGTGGAGGCAGATACGATAGGGTCTTTTAAGAATCCTGGACAGGTTCACGGACCTTAGAAAAATAGAGGGCTACGGGTAACCCTATGTAATTTCTGAAGTAAGTACTGTACATGTTTAACTCAGCATTGTGGCCTGAAGGGCCTGTATTGTGCTGTAGGATTCCTATGTTTCTTGCCTGGGCAGACTGCAATCTATCCTGCCAAGGTGTTACGTTACCCCATGCCTTGCTCCCACTTCCACAGGGTGGTTATAGGATAAACAAAATAGTAATTGTAAGTTCAGTAAAGGTTTAAATGGATCAGCTGAAATACGATCTGAAATTGTTAATCTGAAAAGCGCTTTATGAGAAGATGAGGAGAGTACACTGTCTTTAAAGAGAGTGAACTCTTGTAAGGCAGAAGGTCCTGATCGAGCACCTGGTAAGATTCTGAAAACCTGTGCCAACCAACTAGCAGGAGTATTGAAGGCCTTTTTCAACCTCTCACTGCTACAAGCAGAAGTTCCCACTTGCTTAAAAAAGGCAACAATTATACCAGTACCTAAGAAGAATAATGTGAGCTGCCTTAATGACTATCACCCGGTAGCACTCACATCGATAATGATGAAATGCTATGAGAGGTTGGTTATGACTAGACTGAACTCCTGCCTCAGCAAGGACCTGGACCCACTGCAATTTGCATATCACCACAATAGGTCAACAGCAGACACAATCTCAGTGGCTCTTCACAAGGCGTTAGACCATCTAGACAACACAAAAACCTATGTCAGGATGCTGTTCATCGACTATAGCTCAGCATTTAATACCATCATTCCCACAATCCTGAATCTGGGCCTCTGCACCTCCCTCTGCAATTGGATCCTTGACTTCCTAACCGAAAGACCACAATCTGTGCGGATTGGTGATAACATCTCCTCCTCACTAACAATCAACACTGGCACACCTCAGGGGTGTGTGCTTAGCCCACTGCTCTACTCTCTATATGCACATGACTGTGTAGCTAGGCATAGCTCAAATACCATCTATAAATTTGCTGACGATGCAACCATTGTTGGTAGAATCTCAAGTGGTGACAAGAGGGCGTGCAGGAGTGAGATATGTCAAATCGTGCAATGGTGCCACAGCAACAACCTGGCACTCAACGTCAGTAAGACGAAAGAGCTGATTGCGGACTTCAGGAAGGGTAAGACGAAGGAACACATACCAATCCTCATAGAGGGATCAGAAGTGGAGAGAGTGAGCAACTTCAAGTTCCTGGGTGTCAAGATCTCTGAGGATCTAATCTGGTCCCAACATATTGATGTAATTATAAAGAAGGCAAGACAGCAGCTATACTTTATTTGGAGTTTGAAGGGATTTTGTATGTCAACAAATATACTCAGAAACTTCTATAGTTGTACCGTGGAGAGCATTCTGACAGGCTGCATCACTGTCTGGTATGGAGGGGCTACTGCACAGGACCGAAAGAAGCTGCAGAAGGTTGTAAATCTAGTCAGTTCCATCTTGGGCCCTAGCCTACAAAGTACCCAGCATCTTTAGGGAGCGGTGTCACAGAAAGGCAGCATCCATTATTAAGGACCTCCAGCACCCAGGACATGTCCTTTTCTCACTGTTACCCATCAGGTAGGAGGTACAGAAGCCTGAAGGCACACACTCAGTGACTCAGGAACAGCTTCTTCCCCTCTGCCATCCGATTTCTAAATGGATATTGAAGCTTTGGACACTACCTCACTTTTAAAAAAATATACAGTATTGCTATTTTTGCAAGTTTTAAAAAATCTGTTCAATATATGTAATTGATTTACTTATTTATTATTATTATGTTTAATTTTTCTCTCTCTCTCTGTGCTAGACTATGTATTGCATTGAACTGCTGGTGCTAAGTTGACAAATTTCATGTCACTGCCGGTGATAATAAACCTGATTTTGAGTATTTTGTTATTATTGAACAGGAATCCTGGTTGGAGTCAAATTGTGAAGTCATGGAATTTTGAGCAACGAGGATGAGGAAGTGGTAGACAGTTTGAAGCCTATAGAAGCATATTAATAGAATGGACATGAGTATTTCCATATTTTTCTGTTTTTCTCTATTTTGGATTTCTTGTATTTGAAATTTTCTGATCAAATGTGAGATTATTCTCTTGTATAAAGATGCATTGGGATGGGGAAGCTAAAAATTAGATTCCCTTCCTGAAAAGACTCAGTTTGGCAAAGTGAAAGCCATTTGAGATAATAAAAATGTATTCTTTTTAGCTCAGATATTTGTTACACGATATGTATTTGGGAAAGAGAAATACACACCTTAGTAAAGAGAGAAATGCACCTCGTTATTGCCATTGCTAGATGTGTGCAAAGAACATCGGCTGATGATTGGCCTCACGTGACACTGCAGCAGTTTATAGGTGTGCAGGATGAGAGGACAATTGACAGGTGATATCCCCCTATGTTTCTAGGGCTTAGGGAGAGTGAGAACACAAACACTGGTGCCTGTTTTGAAATTGACAGTACAGTTAATTTAAATATTTAGAGATTTAGAGGCTTACAGTACGATAACAAGCCCTTCTGGTCCAGCAAACCTATGCCGCCCAATTACACCATGTGACCTATTAACCTACCAACCCGTACAACTTTGGAATGTGGAAAGAAACTGGAGCACCCGGAGGAGACCCATGCAGTCATAGGGGAGCATACAAACTCCTTACAAGCAGCAAGGAGAGTTGAACTAGGATTGCTGACAGTGTAACAGCGTTGAACTTACCACTGTGCTACCATACCACCTGACCATGAGTGTTCTTTACATTAATTGATATTTTTCTCTTTCACCTCTTCAGACGAATCGCACTGGCCAGTGGGAGAAAGTGCTGACTCTCTATACACTATTGAAGCCACGGGATATGCCCTTCTGTTTTTCTTGCAAATGAAACAGCATGAGAAAGCTAGTAAAATAGTGGGATGGCTATCACAAAGGAGCGAATATGGAGGAGGGTTCACCTCTACTCAGGTAAGACTGGATATTATTTTTTAGATAACTGAAGTAGTGGTTGCCTGGAATCTCATGTAAGATGTTGTGCCTAGCCTGGGAAACTCGAAATTTACCAATTGCTAAAGAAAGACTCAAAGGTTCAAAGATTAATTTTATGATCAGAGTATATAACTCTGAAATTCTTCTTCTCTGGTTAACTATGAAACCAAGAAAGAAAAAAAAGACAGCACAATCATCAACCCCAAATCCCCCCTCACAGGACAAAAAAATGAACAAAAATGGAACGGGCATATTGTTCATCAAATACTCCTCCCTGCACAAAAAGAAAATGAGAAAGAGCAGGTGAAAAACACAGAATATAAAAAACTATAAGACTGAAAAAGTCTATAGTCCAAGTCCATATCCACAACACAGAAAACCTGGGTAACATTCTCTTAGCACAGCGGCAGGCTCTCCCCTCTCTGGTGGCAGAGCAATCAAAATCAAGCAGCCAGCACTCACCTTCTGCATTTGCCTTGATATTTCAATTTCCCTCCTGCTTTAATCAGCACAGAAGGGAAACGTTAATTGGCAAAATGGAGTCAAACATCAGTTTGGCCCCGTCACGCAACCTGCTTGCCATGAGGTTCATGCCTGCTGCCATTGTCTTCCAAGTCCTCTCAGAGATTGCAGAGTGCTGAAGCATCCAAATGATCTGTAAACGTTTGCATTTATCTTAATGTTTCAATCTCCCTGGTTACTTTAATCAGCGAACAATGGAAGCCTTACAATCCTTGTAGTGATCTGAGTTGGTTAAACCAAAATAAAAGTGATCTCTTATTTATTGATCATGCATGCAGATTTAGACCATAAGACATAGGAACAGAATTAGATCAACTGGCCCATCAAGTCTGTTCCACCATTCAATCATGGCTGATCATTTTTTTCTCTCCTCCTCAACCCCAGTTCCCGACCTTCTCCTCGTAACCTTTAATGCCATGTCCAATCAAGAACCCATCAATCGCTGCCTTAAACACATTCAGCGACCTGGCCTCCACAGCTGCATTTGGCAACAAATTCCATATATTCATCACCCTTTGTCTAAAGAAATTTCTCAGCATCTCTGCTTTGAAAGGACGCCCCACTGTCCTGAGGCTGTGCCCTCTTGTCCTAGACTCTCCCACCATGGGAAACATCCTTTCCACATCTACTCTGTCTAGGCCTTTCAACATTCAAAAGGCTTCAATGAGATCTCCCCTCATCCTTCTGAATTCCAATGAGTACAGACCCACAGCCATCTAACATTCCTTATATGATAACCCTTTCATTCCTGGAATCAACCTTGTGAACTTCCTCAGGAACCTCTCCAATGCCAGGACATCTTTTCTAAGCTGAAGGGCCCAAAACTGTTCACAATACTCAAGGTGAAGCCTCACCATTGCCATATGGCAAACCAATTGAATAATTACTTTGGTTCTGTCTTCACTAAGGAGGACATAAATAATCTTCCGGAAATAGTAGGGGACAGAGGGTCCACTGAGATGGAGGAACTGTGCGAAATACATGTTAGTAGGGAAGTGGTGTTAGGTAAATTGAAGGGATTAAAGGCAGATAAATCCCCAGGGCCAGATGGTCTGCATCCCAGAGTGCTTAAGGAAGTAGCCCAAGAAATAAAGGATGCATTAGTGATAATTTTTCAAAACTCTTTAGATTCTGGACTAGTTCCTGAGGATTGGAGGGTGACTAATGTAACCCCACTTTTTAAAAAAGGAGGGAGAGAGAAACCAGGGAATTATAGACCGGTTAGCCTAACATCGGTGGTGGGGAAACTGCTAGAGTCAGTTATCAAAGATGTGATAACAGCACATTTGGAAAGCGGTGAAATCATCAGACAAAGTCAGCATGGATTTGTGAAAGGAAAATCATGTCTGATGAATCTCATAGAATTTTTTGAGGATGTAACTAGTAGAGTGGATAGGGGAGAACCAGTGGATGTGGTATATTTGGATTTTCAAAAGGCTTTTGACAAGGTCC
The DNA here is from genome assembly GCF_963921235.1 of Mobula hypostoma. Taxonomy (NCBI): domain Eukaryota; kingdom Metazoa; phylum Chordata; class Chondrichthyes; order Myliobatiformes; family Myliobatidae; genus Mobula; species Mobula hypostoma. The sequence goes on from NC_086125.1 coordinate 658,067, forward strand.
CACACAGGAGATTAGTGTGCAAACTTAAAGCACACGGTATTGGGGTAAGGTATTGATGTGGATAGAGAATTGGTTGGCAGACAGGAAGCAAAGAGTGGGAATAAACGGGACCTTTTCAGAATGGCAGGCAGTGACTAGTGGGGCTCAGTGCTGGGACCCCAGTTGTTTACAATATATATTAATGACTTGGATGAGGGAATTAAATGCAGCATCTCCAAGTTTGCGGATGACACGAAGCTGGGCGGCAGTGTTAGCTGTGAGGAGGATGCTAAGAGGATGCAGGGTGACTTGGATAGGTTAGGTGAGTGGACAAATTCATGGCAGATGAAATTTAATGTGGATAAATGTGAAGTTATCCACTTTGGTGGCAAAAACAAGAAAACAGATTATTATCTGAATGGTGGCGGATTAGGAAAAGGGGAGGTGCAACGAGACCTGGCTGTCATTATACACCAGTCATTGAAAGTGGGCATGCAGGTACAGCAGACGGTGAAAAAGGCGAATGGTATGCTGGCATTTATAGCAAGAGGATTCAAGTACAGGAGCAGGGAGGTACTACTGCAGTTGTACAAGGCCTTGGTGAGACCACACCTGGAGTATTGTGTGCAGTTTTGGTCCCCTAATCTGAGGAAAGACATCCTTGCCATAGAAGGAGTACAAAGAAGGTTCACCAGAATTGATTCCTGGGATGGCAGGACTTACATATGATGAAAGACTGGATGAACGAGGCTTATACTCGTTGGAATTTAGAAGATTGAGGGGATATCTGATTGAAACGTATAAAATCCTAAAGGGATTGGACAGGCTAGATGCAGGAAGATTGTTCCCGATGTTGGGGAAGTCCAGAACGAGGGGTCACAGTTTGAGGATAAAGGGGAAGCCTTTTAGGACCGAGATGAGGAAAAACTTCTTCACACAGAGAGTGGTGAATCTGTGGAACTCTCTGCCACAGGAAACAGTTGAGGCCAGTTCATTGGCTATATTTAAGAGGGAGTTAGATATGGCCTTTGTGGCTACGGGGGTCAGGGGGTATGGAGGGAAGGCTGGGGCGGGGTTCTGAGTTGGATGATCAGCCATGATCATAATAAATGGCAGTGCAGGCTCGAAGGACCGAATGGCCTACTCCTGCACCTATTTTCTATGTTTCTATGTTTCTATTCACTTTGGGCAGAACAAGAGCTGATTTAATTGATTTTTTTAATAAAATCTTAAGCGTACTTAAATATTTTAAGTGTACTTGTATATTCTCTTCTGTAACTTCCATTTTTTTAGTAATTGCAATTTTTTAACATTATTTTTCACTTTTTGTCAGTGTTGATTGTAAATGTTATCAAGTGTCAGGTGGGTAAAGTGAGTATCAATGTCGGTGCAGGTTTGAAGGGCCGAATGGCCTACTCCTGCACCTATTTTCTATGTTTCTATGTTTCTATATAAAGCTCCAGCATCACATCCTTGCTCTTGTATTCTAGACCTCTTGAAATGAATGCTAACATGGCATTTGCCTTCCTCACCACTGACTCAACCTGCAAGTTAACCTTCAGGGTGTTCTGCCCCAGGGCTCCCAAGTCCCTCTGCATCTCAGATTCCTAGATTTTCTTCCCATTTAGAAAATAGTCGGCACATTTATTTCTACAACCAAAGTGCATGACCATGCATTTTCTAATATTGTATTTCATTTTCCATTTTCTTGCCTATTCTCCTAATCAGTCTAAGTCCTTCTGCATCTTACTTGTTTCCTCAACACTACCTGCCCCTCCACCAGTCTTTGTTTCATCTGCAAACTTGGCAACAAAGCTATCTATTCTATCATCTAAATCATTTATATACAGCATAAAAAGAAGTAGTCCCAACACCGACCCCTGCAGAACACCACTAGTTACTGTCAGCCAACCAGAAAAGGATCCTTTTATTCCCACTCGCAGCCTCCTGCTAATCAGCCAATGCTCTAACCATGGTAGTAACTTTCCTGTAACACCATGAGCTTTTAACTTGGTAAGCAGCCTTATGTGTAGCACCTTGTCAAAGGCCTTCTGAAAGTCCAGATCTACAACATCCACTGCATCTCCTTTATCTATCCTACTTATAATCTCCACAAAGAATTCCAACAGGTTTTTTCAGACAGGATTTTCCCTGAAGGAAACCATGCTGACTTTGTACTATCTTGTCTTGTGTCACCAAGTACTCCATCACCTCATCCTTAACAATTGACTCTAACATCTTCCCAACCTCTGAGTTCAGGTTAACTGGTCTATAATTTCCTTTCTGCTGCCTTCATCCTTTCTTAAAGAGTGGAGTAACACTTGCAATTTTCCAGTCCTCTGGCATCATACTTTATACTTTATACTTTATCATGCCGAGTCCAAATGTTTTTGAAAGATAATTTCTAATGCCACCATAATCTCTAATGCTACATCTTTCAGAACCTGAGGGTGCAGTCCCTCTGGTCCATGTGATTTATGTACCTTTAGGTCTTTCAGCTTTTTGAGTACCTTCTCTCTTGTAACAGTAACTGCATCTACTTCTCTTCCTTCACACACTACAACATCAGGCATACTGCTAGTGTCTTCCACAGTGAAGACTGACGCAAAATACTCATTTAGTTCATCAGCCATCTCCTTGTTCCCTGTTATTATTTCTCCTGCCTCATTTTCTAGTGGTCCTATATCCACTCTCATTTCTCTTTTATTTTTAACATACATGAAAACACTTTGATATTATTTGCCAGCTTGCTTTCATATTTCATCTTTTCCCTTCTAATGATTTTTTTCAGCTGCTCTCTGTAGGTTTTTAAAAACTTCCCAATCCTCTATCTTCCCACTCATTTTTGCTTTGTTGTATGCCCTTTCTTTTGCTTTTACAATAGCTTTGACTTCTCTTGTCAGCCATGGTTGTACTATTTTATCATTTGAGTATTTCTTCATTTTTGGAATACACGTCTCCTGCACCTTCCTCATTTTTCCCAGAAACACATGCCACTGCTACTCTGCTGACATCCCTGCCAGCAGCTCCTACCAATTTACTTGGGCAACTCCTCTCTCATATCAATGTAATTTCCCTCACTGCCCTGAAGTACTGCTACTTTCTGACTGTACATGCTCCCTATCAAATTTCACGTTGAACACAATCATATTGTGATCACTGGTTCCTAAGGGTTCTTTTACATTATGATCCCTAATTGCCTCTGGTTCATTACATAACACCCAATCCAGTGTAGCTGATCCCTTACTAGTTTCTAAACTGCTCTAAAAAGCTATCTCTTAGGCATTCAACAAACTCACTCTCTTGAGATCCATTACCAACCTGATTTTCCCAATGACCCTCATGTTAATATCTCCCATGACTACCATAACATTGCCCTTTCTTCTGATTTGATGCCACTTTTTACCAGTAGAGCCACACCACACCATTTAATGGATATTAGGAGCTTAGTCTGAAAGTTCTGCATATATTCAACAAGAACCTTTTATTTTTCCAGGCAACAATGGTTGCATTGCAAGCACTGGCCAGGTACAAGACTGATACACCTCAGTTCAAGGAAATGAACTTGGCAGTAACTGTGACAATTCCTGGCAGGAAAAATCCCCTTTTCTGGGTATTGAATCAACAAACACTACTGAAGAGTAATACAGCAAAGGTTTGTTCAGAAGTTTGATGTATTTATTCCTTTTTTCTTATTTCTTCATATATAGTCATCCTCTAAAATGACATTAATAATTTGTAGTTCTCATCAATTGTTCCGTAATTGATCATAGAAGTGAATTAAATTACAGAGGAGATGTCAGAGTTTAGTTTTTTATGCAGAGAGTGGTGAGTGCGTGGAATGGGCTGCTGGCTTCGGTGGTGGAGGTGGATACAATAAGGTCTTTTAAGAGACTCCTGGATAGGTACATGGAGCTTAGAAAAATAGAGGGCTATGGGTAACTCTAGGTAGTTTCTAAAGTAAGAATATATTTGGTCCAGCATTTTGGGCTGAAGGGCCTGTATTGTACTGTAAGTTTTCTATGTTTCTATGTTTCTTAATTGTTGTGTATTAAGTAAATCTCTGGCATTGTAACAAGCCATTCAGTTCAACAAGTCCATCTCGATATGTCTGCCACGCAGAGGCCACCTTCTCCAGATATAAAATATCTTCAGAACAAGAGATTCTGCAGATGCTTGGAAATCCAGAGAAATGCACAAAAATGCTGGAGGAACTCCATAATTTGTCAGCATCTATGGAGAGGAACAAACAGCTGGCATTTCAGGATGGGAAGGGAAGGCTGAAGAAGCCGGAAGAAAGCCAGAATTGCTTTCCACAGATGTTGCCTGACCTACTGAGTTCCTCCGACATTTTATGTGTGTTACTCTTGTGATGATATCCTGAGTTACTCATTATGGACTGTGCCTTTAAAAGAAGAGAGAGAGAGGTGGAGTGGTTCTCCTGAAGAGGGTCCCCTTTGAGATAAGCTACTGTTGGTGATAATCCATACGTGGATTCTGTTTAACTATCCTGTGGCCACCACTTTAAGATGTCCCATAGCTGAATTAGGATGTGGTACCACTTGTGTTGGAAGGATATTCGTTGAAGATCACTGTTGGTGCTATTTCGTGTGTGGACTGGAACAACTTCGGAGATAAAACCTACTACTATTGTTATCTCGTATTGCTGTCATGGAGTCTGTGGAATATCGATGTAATTGCTTTCTCACAACATTCGCCTTTGGATTACATACATCTCGTATTAATTAACCTGTGCATCTGAACTGAACTTTTTTTACCTCTCATCGTAAGAGTATATCAATTACCACCTAAGTTTGAAGAAGTTTGGGTTATATATTTCCACACCTATATATATACACACATAATCTCTGCTAACCTGTTTGATTTATCTAGTTTTATATTACTGTATTGTGTAGTTACTAATAAAAAAATAATGTTAGTAAACTGCAAAAACAGACTCCAGGTATGTTCCATTTCTGCTGGTTCTTTTAACCCATTACGGGGTACGTAACACTCTACAAAATATCTTCTGTCATTAAAGTGCTTAATTCCATCCTAGCTTTGTTCACAAAACGTTACTCTGTAAAATTTTGGAGTTTCTGCAGCACATCAGAAAATTCTGGCAAATAGGTTTTTGATTATATTGGGAGCTAAACTGGGAAATCAGTTTATGCCTGTTATGCTGCCATCAGACAAATCATTTTGTAACATTAGCGGACGTTAGTATTACAAGAGAAGAGCAGTTACAGAATGCAGAATACAGTTACAGAGACAGTATAATGCAACCAAACCATAAGATGATTGATCATAACAAAGTAGATTCTGAAGTCAAGAGTCCTTCTTATTATACTGGAAGATCATTCACTTTCTTATAATAGTAGGATAAAAAGCAGGAGGTGTATACAGAGTCCATGGGCAGAGAATTCCACAGATAAATGAAGCGGAGCTGACACTCCCACTTGCTTTTTTCTGCTTCTCTCCTCTGCCTCATTCCCTGACAAATCTCCAAATGATCACAATTCATTCTCATCTTGTCAGACTCCTGGATCTCATCCACATTGATCTTGATTTGCTTCCAGGAAAAGGCGGAGAGAATTTGTAAGCGGCTGGTTTCCATGATGTGCTTCACTGTGTCCAGAGGCATCTCTGGTTTCTTGCAGTCTCAGGCAGAGAATTTGCCATACCTGGTTATGATGCATCTGAAGAAGGTTATGGGGAGAAGGTCGCCGAGTGGGGCTGAGGAGAGGAAAAAAAAGGATCAGCCATGATTGAATGGCGGAACAGACTCCATGGGCCAAATGGCTTAATTCTGCTCTTGTGTCTTATGGTCTTGTGGTCTAAAAGGACGGTTTCTATGGTGGATCTATAAAAATTGACGAGGGTCAAAGCCAGATTTCTTTAGCCATGTGAAGAAGTGGAGACGCTGGAGCATTTTCTGTTTTTTTCTGTGGTTATCTGAATACATGATTGTACCAGGACAAGGTATTAGTGTCGTTTGTTCCTAGGAACTTGAAGTTCTCGATCCTCTCTACCTCAACATTGTTGACAGAAACCGCAGCAGGTGAACCATTCCTCTTCCGAAAGTCAATAACCAGCTCATTTTGTTTTGCTGACATTGTGGGAAAGGTTATTGTCATGACAATATGTCACTAGGCCCTCTGTCTCCTTGCTATATTCCAACTCAACATTATTTGAGGTTTAGCCCACTACAGTGGTGCCATCTGCAAACTCATAAAAGGAGTTGGCACAGGATCTAGCCATACAGTCTTGAGTGCATGGAAGATAAGGTAGGAGGCTGAGGGCACAGGCTTGAGCTCACCAATGCTAAGAACATCTACCAAGGTCAGAAGACAAAATTTTACAAATTCTCTCAGCCTTTTCCTGGAAGCAAGTCAAGATCAATGTGGATGAGAGCCAGGAGTCTGACAAGATGAGAATGAATTGTGATCATTTGGAGATTTGTCAGCGAATGAGGCAGAGGAGAGAAACAGAAAAAAGCAAGTGGGAGTGTCAGCTCCGCTTCAACATTTATCTGTGGAATTCTCTGCCCAATGAAGCTGTGGAGGCTACCTCAGTAAATATGCTTAAGACAAGGTTGGACAGGTGTTTGCATAGTAGGGGAATTAAGGGTCATGGTGCAAAGGCAGGTAGATGGAAATGAGTCCATGGCCAGATCAGTCACGATCTTATTGAAAAGTGGCCTACTTCTTTCTCCTATTTCTTAAGTTCTTACGTTCTTATATTGCATTTGTTGATACTGAGGGCTGATTGTTTATTACTTCACTGACCTCTTTTGGGGTTTTAAAAAAGAAACAGATGTGAACCTTCAGCAAAGTTTTCTCAGAGATATTTAATGGCATATATTCAGTACAGTGTTCATTATATTCCTGTTCAGGTACTTTGAGACTGTGGATGACAATTGCATCCTCCAGCTGCACAGTGAGCATCTCCACAGTTACTTTTCCCAAGCAATAAGGCTGATCAATACCTCCACCCACCAATCCACCCCTCCATCACTATATCATTTCTTGTCAGAGTCATCTTATGTACAGACATTCCTATACCTGGTATCACTTTACGGATATACAATCAATCTATGTCTGTAAGCTATCTTATGTACTTATAATTCTTCGTGTTTTTTATTATTCTGCTCTTTTTCTTATTGTGTTTATTTTTTGTGCTGTGCTGCATTAGATCTAGACTAACAATCGTTTTGTTCTCCTTTACACTTGTGTACTAGCAATGACATTAAACAACCTTGAATCATGAATAGGGGTCATCTGGAATCCAATCTCCATTAAATGCCAAAAGGCTGGCATATTGTTGAATTCTTTAACAATAATTAGTTCCCCTCAGTGGTGACCATCCAAGGTATGTCCATTTACCGCCATCACTATTGCAGCATGCAATGCCCAGTGGATGTAATACACAACTTTACTTTTGATCCTGGCAGAGACTTGAGGCAAAACAAATTCATTGCAGGTAGAACTGCAGCAAAGTAAAATAATGATCCCTTTTCCCTTTTACCCCATCAATCTCTGGAGTCAGAGCAAAGATTATAAACAGTTTACCTATTGCTTTTCTTTCCAGTCTCAGAATAAATTTATTTATTAATTTATTTATTGAGGTACAGTGCTAAATAGGCTCTTCCAGTGCTATGAGCCACACTGCCTAACAATCCCACAATTTAATCTGAGCCTCCTCAGAGGATAATTTACAGGTTATTAACCTGTCAACCAGTACGTCTTTGGACTGTGGGAGGAAGCCAGAGCACCCAGAGAAAACTCATGCACTCACAGGGGGAATGTACAAACTCCTTACAGGCAGTGGTGAGAATTGAAACCAATTCGCCTGAACTGCAAAGCGTTACACTACCGTACCACCCCTTCTCCCTTTTGTTTTCAGCCCCTCAATTTCTGGAGTCCAAAGAAAGAATGCTTTGCTTTCCTTTCTCAGAATTTGTCGCCATGAATCATTTGCCTGCCACAAATTGAAGTGAGTGGTGCATGAAAGCTCATGGTCATTTTTTAATTTTGTTTCATTATATTTTTATAATGCAAATGGCTAACCTATGCTCTCTTGTTTTTTAGCTTGATCTTTTGCAAAATCTTTCTGTTACTGTACGTGGAAAAGGGCAAGGAACACTAAAAGTAAGTGCTGTTTGCAATTGCTTATTCTACTGGATATATTCATGACCACCTTGTATTTCCAGACCTTTAGCCTCAGTATCTTCAAAACTGGATTGTTGTGTAGTATTTTGTACAATTTAGAGATCAGAACTCAATTTCAGCTATCCCACTTTTGACAAGCTGTGTTTAAAAGAGAAGATGCATAATTAACAGAGAAGATACTCTTCACTTCCCTTCTTGTACAGGTGTAAGCTGCAAGATGAGAAGGATAATGTAGAGAAAGAGAAGAGTGTTCATTTATAAAAGACACAAATTTGAGTGGATTCAGAAAAAGCAGGAAAGAACTCTTCTCGGAAACAAAAAAGTAGAATGCAGAGGGTAAACACTTCAGTTGAGATGAGAAAACTGAGCTCACCTAGATACAAGAACAGAAGAGCCAGTTTTGAAAATGTAAATGATTAAATCAAGAACTATAGAACTGAAATTAAAAGCAAGTCTTTTCACTGACAATGGGCTAACTCTTGAGAATATGACCAAAAGGCATTGTGAAAAGATTTGGAGAGATCACAATATTATCATGAGAAAACCTGAGAAGTTGCAAATTTATCTTACCAAGGAATTTGAAAAAGAAAAAAATCACTATAGGCAAAATAGGACGGAAAGAAGATCACTGACAGTTACATGGAATAAGTTAGTATTTAAAGACTGAATAATGTGCCTTTGTTTTTACTTGAGAAAGTGAGATTATGTTCATAAAATTCAAAGAAGTAAAGTTCAAAGTAAAATATATTATCAGAGTACATACCTGTCACCACATATAATATGTTTAATATATTATAGAAACATAGAAAACCTACAGCACAATACAGGCCCTTCGGCCCACAAAGTTGTGCTGAACATGTCCCTACCTTAGAAATTACTAGGCTTATCCATAGCCCTCTATTTTCCTAAGCTCCATGTACCTATCCAAAAGTCTCTTAAAAGACCCTATCGTATCCGCCTCCACCACCGTTGCCAGCAGCCCATTCCACGCACTCACCACTCTGAGTAAAAAACTTACCCCTGCCATCTCTTCTGTACCTACTCCTCGGCACCTCCAAATATTAATTTTTATTTCATGGTTATCCTATGTTTAAGAATTGTTTCATGTGGCTATCAGATGTCTGGGTGGTGATGTTATGAATGCAGTTCCAATAACAGTTTGTCAAGAATCCTGGAATAAATTTGTTTTCACTTGATGTAACATGTTAAAAATATGTTCATTCTGGAATGGATCATTTAGAAGTTAAAGACCCACTGGAAATGCTTGTCTCATACAATTGGCAAAGCAATTAAGTTCATTTAGGTAGAGAAACCTAAAATTCAAAGACAGATCAAACTTGGAGGATAAAATGGGGAGGGAGATAAGAGACTGACAATGCTGGAATCGGGGACAACAAACAAAGTATTGGAAGGACTCAGTGTGTCAAGCAGCATCTGTGTTACAGAAAGATTCTGATGCAGGTTTTGATCCAAATTGTCAACAGTTCCTCCAATAGATTGCTCATTGTTGGAGAGGATAAATCTTTTGGATCACACCTTCAAATGCTACAAGTAACTGGAAAAGATAGGAGAAACACTATTAAAATTTCCTCAGGAAAGAGAATCGCTGTATTTCCCAGTATGTATTCTCTCAGATCTAGTGCCGTCCTTATGAATAAGTTTTACATCTGCTCCACTAGCTCCATATTCCTCTAAAATATCCAGTTCCGAAGTATCATACTTCATTACCTATTGAAACGAAAGCAAAAGAAAATCATTTCTAACGTTGCAGGTTAGACTAGGATTTTTAACTGTGGTGCAAAAATGGCAATTCAACTTTACAGAGCTGAGAAGCTGCTTTTTTTAAGAATGGCTATTCAAACAAAATCAAGAGTTGCATTCAAGATAGTGACATCTTCATTGATTTTAGATCGATTTACCATTCTATGAGATATTCCTATACTTCTCTATTTTTAGTCAGTGATTTCTGACAGGTTACCTCTAATATACGTTTCCTTCATGCAGATTTTTACAACTTATTATGCATTGTTGCCTGATGAACCCAAGGAATGTAAACACTTCAGTTTAACAATAACTCCCGAGGAACTTAATAATGGTAAGCATAACACTGTGAACGTTATTAACAATGAGATTCTCAGTGCTCAGTGCTGGAGCATAGTAAAGTTAAATGTATCAAGGAAAAATACCATGGATGTATTTCTTGGGCTTTTGTCAAAAATATTATTTCAGTATTTCCTTTTTACTCTTTATCTTTATACTTTATCTTCATGAATTTTCCTTATCTTGCTCTGTCTGTCTATCCCTCTCTATTTCTACTGAGTCAGCTATGGATTGGAGTAAACTAAGAAAACAATGGTATTAAGTATGAATTTTAATTGTTCATCAAGTTTTCAAGTCCAGGCAAGTTAAATTTATTGTAATTTAACAATATAAGTATACCATCAAATGAGACAATGGATGTAAAGCATAATAGCATAACACACATATAACACACAATAACTTAGGAAAGTAAGGATAAAATCTACAGAAGAATTACACATAAATAACAAGGTAAATGCATAAATTAGATATTGTCATGTGCAGAACAGATTAACTGGTGACACTTCAAATGTGATGCAGCACGGAGTTCAGAAGAAACTGTTTCCCAACCTGACCGTTCTTGTTTTTATGCATCAGATGGTAGAAAGTCAAAGAGCATGCTGGATGGATCTGCCTTTAATGCACTCATTGATTTGTATGATTGTGTGAAATGTGCCTTTTGGAGACTACGAAGAAGACAATATCTAAAGTACCAGCAGAAAGGGTGTTATAGTTTGACAATAATCCAACAAGGAGTCAACTTAATCCCTGATACTTTACACTATTAGACTTTGCAGCAGTCAGGGGATGTCCTCTTGCATAACACCTAAATATTGCGAGACCTTTCCAAGGCAATTAAAATTGCAGAAACTTGTTACCAAGTAGGAGCTCCAATGGAAATGATCAAAACTTTGAAGCTGAAGTGAGAGGGAGTTGAGAAAAAGTAAAGATCACCAGTGATGGGAGTCTGGAACTGGGAACCTTGAAAGGTGGTAGGTAGAGAAACTGTTGTCACCCTTGAAAAAGTAACTGGCTGAGCATTTGAGCCTTTAACCTACAGCATATTAACCTTGATAAACTTTGTTCCACTGCTCCCAACTAAATATGGGCACATGGGGCCCTCCTAATGGAAGTTTCTTTTAGTGTATGAATATATGAGAAGGTTTTCAAAATTTGTAATAGATTTAGTGAGGCAGAGGGGTTCAGGAAATGTTGTACAACCTTCTCACAGGTGGCGTGGAATTGAACTCTGCATTCTGGAACACCCTGAGCCACAATAGCGCCATGCTGACTGCTACGCTCCTGTAGAACCCCTGGTTTTCAATTTGAGAACTGAAAATTTCTATTTTCAAAAACTACTTAAAATACCCTTTCCTTTTATTAACACCCGAGTTACAAATGGGAATTGAAGTATTTGTGATTACCATAGTGAACTTTATTTTGCATATTTGTAGCACGGCAACCTGAAGATGCTGAGAGTACCTTTCTTATAAAAGTTTGCGCACGGTAAGTAGCTCACATTTCAATGAGTTTAGAGTTCAACATCAAGTTCATGATCATTCAGCCATATACATTGTTTCATACCCCGTAACTGGGTTGCCAAACCAGCAGAAATGGAACGCTCGATGGAGTCTGTGATTACTAGGTACTAATAAAGTTTTATTAGAGAAATAAGTATTACGGTACACTAATCGTAAGGATATAAATGTAACAGGTTAGCAATGATAATACACACATATACACAGATCTAGGGTAATAGGAATCAACCAAGCTCTATTGCAGTCTAGGGGTAAAATGATCAGTCTTAAGTGAAGCAGAGTTCAGTTCAGTTTAGTGCAGTTCAAAGTAGTCGCTGTTGTTGTACCGTTGGAGGGAGAGAGAGAGAGAGTGAGAGATGCAGTTGGTTTCGGGCAGACCTTTTGATGTCTTCTGATCCCGCTGTGGTCACCGACTGTGACCCCTCCGTTCCGGATATGATTGTTCTTCCATGGTGAAGCTGGCACCCAGGCAAGGAAGGACACACACCTCAGGTTCCTACTGATCGTACCTTTACACCCTGTGAGCCTCTGACCAATTCCCGCGAACCGGTCCTCTGGGGGCACACTGCTCTTTCCAGGGTCTCGTGGCGTCCCGTGCCTTAGCAAACCTGCTCTTTTTATCCCCCTGTTGGGGTATCACCTGTCCATCAAACTTCAAACAGTTCAGGTTCAAAGCAAACAGTCTGTCAATATCTGAATTGTGTTTCTTTCTCATTAATCTCTCTCTTCTCTCTTATTAGCATTTTGAATGTTTCTCCATTGTCTTCCGTTAGCTCTCTCATTAGCATCATCCGTCCAGTAGCTCTGCTTGGCATCACACATGACAACATGTATACAGTCAAATGAAAAACATGTCTCACTAGACCAAGGGGCACAACACAGTACATACAACTCACAAACAGCACATAAGTCACATTCATGGAGTCAGAGAATCATAGAGCACTACATTACAGAAAAAGGCCTTTCAATCAATCTGGTCCAGGCCAAAATATTACTCTGCCTAGTCCTATCAATCTGCACCTGGACCATAGCTCCCGAATCCATGTACTTATCTAAACTTCCCTTAAATGTTGAAACCAACCTGACATCCACTACTAGTGAAAAAATTTCCCTCATGCTCCCTTTAAACATTTCACTTTTCACACTTAACCCATGACCTCTAGTTCTAGTTTCACCCAACCTCAGTGGAGAAAGCCTGCTTGCATTTACCCTGTCTATACCCCTCATAATTTTGTATCTCTCAATCAGTTCTCCCCTTACTTTCCTACAGAGAATAAAGTCCTAATATGTTTAACCTTTCCCTGATAACTCAGATTCTCAAGTTCAGTTACATCCTTGTAAACTTCTCTGCACCCTTTCAATCTTATAGATATCTCTCCTGTATGTAGATGAACAAAACTCCAGATTAAGCGTCTCCAGTCTTTTATACAACTTTAACATAACACCCCATCTCCTGTACTCAGTACTCTGATTTGTGAAGGCCCACGTGCCAAAAACTCTCTTTGTGACTCTATCTATCTATGATGCCATATGCGAGAAATTGTGGATTACAATAGCTCACTTTTGTTTACATTAAATTCCACCTGCCATATTTCAGCTTATTTTTTCAGCTGGTTTATATCCTGCTTACAAAGTTTGATTGTCTTCCTCACTGTCCACTATACTTCCAATATTCTGCAAATTTGCTTATCTGATTGATCATATTATCATCATTTGTGTGGATGATAAGCAGCACCATTCCCTACAGTATACCACTAGTCACAGGCCTCCAGTCAGAGAGATAACCATGTATTACCACTCTGACTTGTCCCATGAAGCCAATGTCTAATCCAATTTACTACCTCACCCTGAATACCAAGTGACTAAACTTTCTAATTCTAGTCTCACCCAACCTCAGTGAAAAAAAGCCTGCTTGCAGTTATCATATTTATACCCCACATAAATTTGTACACTCATTCTTTTATGCTCCAGGGAACAAAGTCCTACCCTATTCAATTTTCCCCCATAATTCAGACCCCAAGTCCTTGTAACATCCTTGTAAATTTTCTCTGCACTCTTCCAATCTTAATGACATCTTTCCTGTGGATAGGTGACCATAGGGACACACAATACTCCAAATTCTGCCCCACCAACACTTTATAAAGCTTCAACATAACATCCTAACTGCTGTACTCAGTACTTTGATTTATGAAGGCAAATGTGCCAAAAACTTTCCTTATGACCCTATCTACCTGTGATGCCACTTCCAAAGAATTATGGATCTGTATTCCCAGATTATTGTCCATGAAAAGGAGCACTTTCTATGACAGTCATATAAGAGCAACACAAGTTGTAACTGGATGGAAGTGGCAAGGAGAAGACATTCCATTCACACAAATAGCCAAGAGAAATTGCCACCATCACCATGGTCAATAAGATACATTGCTTCTGGCAGAGACTGGGTACTCTATAGTGGGGTGAGGGTTGGGTCAACCTACAGGGTGATGGAAGAGTCAGACAGATGAGTGCTTCAATAGTTTCCTCCAGCAGTGAGTGGCACCACACATTGTGGGAAGAAATTTATATCAAACAAAATATGTTAACAGTTTATTCCAGGCATGTCATCATCATCATAATTTATGGTTATGTGCCGTAGACTTTCATGGTCTATGACTATGATTGTTCTTGGGAAATTCTGCAGAAGTGGTTTGCCATTGCCTTCTTCTGGGCAGTGTCTTTACAAGATGGGTGACTTCCCACGACCCCCCGCCCCCAGCCATTATCAATACTTTACAGATATTGTCTGCTTGGCGTCAACTAGAAGTTGTAATATACACTCATACAATCATCCACCACCTGCTCCATGACTTCATGTGACCTTGACTGGATGGCTAAGCAGATGCTACACCTTACAGGCAAGCAGAGGAAAAAAACACCTTCTGGCTCCTTTGGTAGAGACATATCTCCACCCTACCACCCACAGGCTTGAGTAACCACATAGAACCAAACAAAACTGAATGGAAATGCAAGAGACTCCTGATACTGCAATCTAGAACAACAAACAATCCTTTGTAGGACCTTGAGCAACATACATAAAAAATGCTGGTGGAACGCAGCAGGCCAGGCAGCATCTATAGGAAGAGGTACGGTTAACGTTCAGGCTGAGACCCTTTATCAGGAGTCCTGATGAAGGGCCTCGGCCCGAAACATCGACTGTACCTCTTCCTATAGATGCTGCCTGGCCTGCTGCGTTCCACCAGCATTTTGTGTGTGTTGCTTGAATTTCCAGCATCTGCAAATTTCCTCGAGTTTGCCTTTGTAGGACCTCAGCAGTTTGAAAAGTATCTGTGGGGTGCAAGGAATTGTTCATATTTCAGGTCAAACACTGCATCTGGACTGAATAAAATTTTGTTATTTCATAAGCTACATCAACACCAGCTGGACACCACTGTTTAAGCACTGCAGAATGGAAATTGAATTGAACTGAATTGACTTTATTTCTTACATCCTTCACATACATGAGGAGTAAAAAACTTTACGTTATGTCTCTGTCTAAATGTGCAATGTGCAATCACAGTAATTTATAATAAATAGAACAGTCAATGTAATATCGAGTACACTCAGATCAGTGTGAGTTAATCAATCTGATGGCCTGGTGGAAGAAGCTGTCCCGGAGTCTGTTGGTCTTGGCTTTTATACTATGGTACCATTTCCCAGAGGGTAGCAACTGGAATAGATTGTGGTTGGGGTGACTCAGGTCCCCAATGATCCTACGGGCCCTTTTTACACACCCCCTGTCTTTGTAAATGCCCTGTATCATGGGAAGTTCACAATTACAGATGTGCTGTGCTGTGCTGTCCGTACCACTCTCTGCAGAGTCCTGTGATTAAGGGAGGTAGCATTCCCATACCAGGCAGTGATGCAGCAAGTCAGGATGCGCTCAATTGTGCCCCTGTAAAAATTTCTTAGGATTTGGGGGCCCATACCAAACTTCCTCAACCGTCTGAGGTGAAAGAGTCACTGTTGTGCCTTTTTAACCACACAGCTGGTATGTACAGACCACGTGAGATCCTCAGTGATGTGTATGCCAAGGAACTTAAGGCTGTTCACCCTCTCAAACCCAGATCCATTAATGCCAATAGATCTTAGCCCATCTCCATTCTTCATGTAATCCACAACCAGCTTCTTTGTTTTTGCAACATTGAAGAAGAGGTTGTTTTCTTGACACCACTGTGTCAGAGAGCTGACTTCTTCCCTGTAGGTCACCTCATTATTGTTTGAGATAAGGCCAATCTTCATAGGTTTGGATGTTAGAATATACATATGATATAGAACAGTATAGTACGGGTCCTTTAGCCTGCAGTGTTGTGCTAACCTATATAAGCCTACTCCATGATCAATCCAACATTTCCGTCATACACAGTCCATAATAACCCATTTGCTTACATCCAAGTGTCTCTGAAATGCCCCTGTTGTATCAGCCTCTAACACCAGCCCTGGCAGTGTATCTAGACACCTACCACTCTCAGTGTGAAAGACAAAATGTACCTCTGACATCTCCCCAAAACTTTTCTCCACCCACTAAATGGGGATCTCCTATTCTGGGATCTGATTACTTTAAGTGAGGTGTCACTGATTAAAAAATACTCATCAATGGGACTGGGTACTCTGATTGGGAATATCCTTACTTTGCTCTCCTCATTCTCCCAGGAACTGCTCTGTTACTAACCTGTTTCAATTTGCCTTTTGCAGATATCTTGGTGAAACACCATCTCCAATGGCTCTTATGGATATTTCAATGCTAACTGGATTCTCTCCAGATATCAGTGATCTTGATCGTGTAGGTATTTTATTCATTCAGAATTACCTGGGTTTCTTTTGCAGAATTACAAAATAAATACATGGAACCCACTTCTTGATGGTTTAGCAATGTTTTCCAAAAGCAGTTGGCATTAACTACCAAACACAAAAAATGCAAGTCATCATAAAGTATTTCTGTATCCACATAACTTATCAAAGTGGTCGAAGTCAACAATGGACAGATGATCCTGATACACATTGAGAGAGAACCTGTCACTGACGTGTAAGACAACACACACAGAACGCTGGAGGAACTTAGCAGGCCAGGCGGCATCTCTGGAAAAGAGTGAACAGTTGACGTTTCAGGCCCAAGATCTGTTCATCAGGTCCTGTTTATTCATTTCCATAGACAGTACTTGACCTGCTGTTCCTCCAGCGTTCTGTGGGTGTAATGATCTATTACTATTTCCCTATTGAATTGTCTTTATAAGAACAGACTACAAGATATAGGAGCAGAAATTAGCCCATTTGGCCCATTGAATCTCCTCCACCATTTCCTCATGGCTGATCCAATTTTTCTCACAACCTCAATCTCCTGCCTTTTCCCCATTTCCCTTCATGCCCTGACCAATCAAGAATCTTACAACTTATGTCTTATATATACATAAAGACATTGCCTCCACAGCTGCCTGTGACAAAGAATTCCACAGATTCACCACTCTCTGGCTAAAGAAATTTCTCCTCATCTCTCTTCAAAAAGGACGTCCCTCTACTCAGAGGTTGCGTCCTCTGATCTTAGACTTCCCAACCATCTCCATATACACTCTATCAAGACCCCTTCACCATTCGGTAGGTTTCAAGAAATTGACCCTCATTCTTCTGAATTCTAGTGAATACAGGCTCAGAGCCATCGACCACTCTCCACCTGACCAGCCATTCAATCCTGGAATTATTTTTGTGGATCTCCTTTGAACACTCTTCAGTTTCAGCACATCTTTTCTAAGATAAGGGGCCCAAAACTGTTCACAATACTCATTTGTGGTTTATAAAGCCTCAACAATACATCCTTGTTTTAGTCCCCTTGAAATTAATCCTAACATTGCAACACTATTAACTATTATTCTGCCTTGTTTTCAGCTGAAAAATGAAAT
Source organism: Mobula hypostoma (assembly GCF_963921235.1). Classification (NCBI taxonomy): domain Eukaryota; kingdom Metazoa; phylum Chordata; class Chondrichthyes; order Myliobatiformes; family Myliobatidae; genus Mobula; species Mobula hypostoma. The sequence continues at coordinate 675,764 of NC_086125.1, forward strand.
AGAGAATTATATATCAGGATTTGAACTGAACAAAGCATTATCCACCACAGGATCTGTGATCATTTATTTAGATTCGGTAAGAAGATTTCTATGTTTGGACAATTATGAGACAGAAGTTACAAAGATGTCCTAAATAACTATACTACTAGAGTGTAATACACTGTTGATGTCCATTTTTGTGCTTATAGGCTCCCACAAATATTAAGCAAATTACAATCAGATAGGTTGTTTTTGCGGTGTTTAGTTGAGAGGAAAACTTTGATCGGAAGATGATAATAGCTTTCTACACATCAGCAACTGCTCCTTTAATCTTTATCCCTATAGGGCTCCTTTTTTTGTTTCATGACTTGGCTGTAAAGTAGTGTCACAAACAGAGCCACAATCACTCAGAACTACCCAGAAGTACCCAAATCTACCCGAACCTGCCTCCTTCTGACAGATATGACCAACCAAAATGGAGAAAAGGTACATTTGGAGTGGTATTGCCCATACATAAGCCCTGCGTAATTGGCAGAAAGAGTACCCCACCTCACAAACATCTGATGCTCTTCAATGGTTCCCACTTTGGTTTCATCAGTCATTTCAAAACCCACAAAACCAGCTTAGGTGAGAGTCATCTTCAATCCTAGACTTTGTCTAGGAAGTACACTTGTAAAGCATTTTACTGAAACTAAAAGCTGTAAATAAGAGAAAAATGAAACAGAATCTTCTGATGAAACACAACAGGCTGGACAGAATCTGTGGAGAGACAATCACCGGTAGTTCTGGTCAAAGCCCCTTGCAGAGAAATAAATGAAATTAGAGTTTAAACAAGATTTTAGAACATGAAAATAGTAGAAGGGAAGGAGAAAACAATTGGGGAGGTGAAATGAGAGATGAGACCTTAGAGGTGCTGTCAATGGAAACAAAGAAACATTGTAACACACCGTAGAACTGTTGAATTAGGACCTAAATCAGGGGCTCCCAAACTGGGGTCCATAGATCCTTTGCTTAATAGTATTGGTCCATAGTTTTTTATGGTGGCTCAAAATCTGAAATAAAATAAAGCTAATCTTAACTCTGCTGTGTAAAGTTGTTTGAGTAATGATATGAATTGGCTTAAGAATTTACATAATATAACTCTGCAAACATTGGACTGAGTTTATTGAACATCATGCAAGATGCAAACAGCAGAAATAAGAGAATACTTTTTTTGTTAAGTTCATACTCAGTTCAGAGATTTTAACAAGTCTTAAGTGTTTACTAATTTAAGTGAAATTTACTTTGGCTTATGTTAATCATTTAATTTATACTTCTCAACTCACATACCAATATGGTGCCAGTTTCTATTTGTTTTGAATTCTTCTGAAACAACCAGCTTTTAAAACAACCTTTACTAGATATGGTACCACTAATTATCCTATGTTAATTTTATTATGTTCATGTATACTTTTTTTGTTCCTTTCTGTGCCTTGTGGTGCATCAGGCAGCAACCATGCTTTTCTTTAGCATTCATGTCTACTTGAGGCCAAGTTGCTAGCATGGATGGAAAACTTGCAGACAGCCAGCAGGATTTGGACCCAGGGCCACTTACCTCTAAATCCAGTGCAAATGCCGCTACACCAGCAACTGGCTAATACTACTTTATGTAAAGTCCTTTAATGTCCATCACTAATAAATCTTGAAAAGAAGGGAATAAGCTGTCTTCTCAAAATGCTATATCCTTCTATATCACTAGAGCAATAGTGATCATGGAACAATAAGAAATTACCAGAGAACAAGGTATGAGGAGACTCTGTGGATAGTGCTGTTCACACGCACCTGCTGTCCTTGTCATCTTGGTCTATAAATTCTGCAATTCTTGTGGCTAAGCTGGAATTGATCAGTTGTATTCTAGTACATATATGATGACTTTTTGTCTCATACAGGTGTCAAATACTGAAGACACTTGCATTGGATTTAGAGTGCACCAGTACTACAAAGTTGGATTTATTCAGCCAGCCTCTGTCAAGATCTATGAATATTATGATACAAGTGAGCATTTAGAAGGCTGCCTTATTACCTGAATTTAATACTTTTTCATGGTAGAAACAACAAAAGTAAAGCTGTTTGCTAACAGTCTAAAGTAGGGAAATTAAAGATTGGTAAATATCCAAATAACTTTTTAAAAAAAAAATCAGTGTTGCACTGCCCCAGGACAAATTAATCAAAACAAATCATTACACATTTCTTAATGTCAACATAGCATGAATACACAGCAATTTGAACTAATACCACAGCAGTCAAAATTAATCCGAACCAGGTTATTGCCACTGATATGAGTCATAAATACAAGAGATTCTTCAGATGCTGGAAGCACAAATTGCTGGAGGAACTCAGCAGGTCAGGCAGCATCTATGAAAATGAATAAACAGTCACATTTCAGGCAAGAACACTCAAGAGGATTGAAAAGAAAGGGGAGGATGCCAGAATAAAAAAGGTGGGGGAAGGGAAGGATGACAAGCCAGAATATGGTAGGTGAAACCAGGTAGGTGGGAAAGGTAAACTTCTGGAGAAAAAGGAATTTGACAAGAGAGGAGAGTGAACCATGGCAGAAAAGGAAGGAGAAGGGGAACCAGGGGAGGTGATAGGCAGGTGAAGATCAGATGTGAGAGGGCAGAGTGTGGAATAGAAGAAGAGAGAAGTGGGGGAGACATTGCTTGAGTCCTGAAGAAGGGTCTTGGCCTGAAAAATCAACTGTTTATTCATTTCCATAGATGCTACTTGACCTACTGAATTCATCCAGCATTTTGTGTGTGTTTGGTGGAATGTTAGTTTGAAGTTATACAAGATGATGTGGAAGCTTAATTTGGAGTATTGTGTAAAGTTTTGGTCACCTACCTACAGCAAAAATTTAAATCAGATTGAAAGAGTTCAGAGAAAATGTACAAGGATGTTGCCAGGACTGGAGGTCCTGGGCTATAAGGACAGATTGAATAGCCTTGGACTTTATTCCTTGGAACATAGAATCTTGAGGGGAGATTGGATAATGTTATACAAAATTATGAGTGGTATACATAGTGAAAATGCCAGCAGGCTTTTTCTATCTAGGTTTGGTGAGATGACAACTAAAGATCAAAAGTTAAAAGTGAAAAGTGAAAATTTTAAGACCATAAGATATAGGAGAGAATTGGGCCATTTGGACAAATGAGCCTGCTCTGCCATTTCATCACAGCTGATCCATTTTCCCCCTCAGCCCCAATCTCCCGCCTTCTCCCTGTATCCCTTCATGCCTTGAACAATATAGAGCCTATCAAACTCTGCCTTAAGTATACCACCGGTGGCAACAAAGTCCATAGATTCATACTCTCTGGCTGAAGAAATTCCTCCTCACCTCTGTTCTAAAAGAATGTCCCGCTACTCTGAGGCTGTGTCCTCTGATCTTAGGCTCTCCCTCCATAGGAAACATCCACTCCATCAGCAGGTTTCAATTCAGTCACCCCACATTCTTCTGAATTTCAGTGTGCACAGGCCCAGAGCCATCAAATGCTCTTCATGTGACAAGCCTGGCAATAGTGGAATAATTTTGGTGAACCTCCTTTGTAACCTCTCCATTGTCAGCATCCCTGCTTAGATAAGGGGCCCAAAACTGCTCACCATACTCCATGAGGCCTTTCCAGTGCTTTATGAAGCTTCAATATTATGCCCTTACTTTTATATTCTATTCTTCTTGAAATGAATGCTAATATTGGATTTGCCTTCCTCACCACAGACTCAACGTACAAATTAACTTTTTGGGAATCCTGCATGAGGACTCCAAAGTCCCTTTGCACCTCAGATTTTTTTAATTTTCTCTCCACTTACCCTTTTATTTCTTCTACCAGGGTACGTGATCAAACATTTCCTGACTCTGTATTCCATCTGCCACTTCTTTGCCCATTCTCCTAATCTGTCTGTCCTTCTGTAGCCACTCTACTTCCTCAAAACAACCTGCCCCTCCAACTGTCTTTGCATCATCTGCAAACTTGGCAAAAAGGTCATCAATTTCATCATCCAGGTCATTGCCATATAATGTAAAAAAAAAGTGGTCCCAACACAGACCCCTGTGGAACACCACCAGTCACCGGCAGCCAATCAGAAAAGGGTCCCTTTATTCCAACTCTTTGCCTCCTGCCAATCAACCATTGTTGTATCCATGCTAGTATTTTTCCTGTAATACCATGGGCTCTTAACTTTTAAAGCAGCCTCATGTATGGCACTTTGTCAAGGCCTTCTGAAAATCCAAGTACACAACATCTACTGATTCTCCTTTGTCCATCCACCTTATCATTTCTTCAAAAAAGTCCAATAGGTTTATCAGTAAAGATTTTCCCTTCAGTAAACCATGCTGACTATAGTCTGTTTTATCATGTGCCTCCAAGTACCCCTAAAACACATGCTTAACAATTGACTCCAACATCTCCCCAAAAATATCAGACTAACTGGCATATAATTTCCTTTCTTCTGCCTCCTTTCTCTCTTGAAGAAGGGAGTGATATTTGCAATCTTCCAGTCTTCTGGAACCACTGCAGAATCTAGTGATTCTTGAAAGATCATTACTGATAGCTGTGCAATCTCATCAATCACCTCTTTCAGAACCTTGGGTGTAGACTATTTGGTCCAGGTGAATTATCTACCTCAGAACTTTGTTTCCCAAGAATATTCTCCCTGGTAATGACAGTTTCATACACTTCTTCCCCTGACATTCTTGAACTTCCTGCCTACTGCTCATGTCATCCACAGTGAAGACTGATGTTCAAGTTCTCTGCCATTTCCTTATCCTCATTACTACCCCTCCAACATCATTTTCCAGAGGTCCGATATCTACTCTCAGTTCTCTTGGTAAACATGTGGAGAAAATTCTTCACTCAGAGGGCTGTGAGAGTGCAGGTTAAGCTGCCAGCACAATTGATGCATGCAAATTTGATTTCAATGTTTAAGAGAAGTTTCAATAGGTACATGGATGGTAGGGGTATAGAGGACTATGGCTCCAGTACATTTCGATGGATGTAGACAGTTTAAATGGTTTGGCAGAACCTGAATTGGCTGAAAAACCTGTTCTGTACTATACTTTTCTATGACCCTATGACCGTAACAAATTTCTGTAATATACAATAAAAAAATATATCATTAATGCAAAAGAGGAATAGCAATGTAATGTTCATGAGTTCATAGGCTGTTCAGATATCTAATGGCAGACGATAAAAGCTGTTCCTAAGACACTGAGTATGGTTTTATAGGTTCTAGGACATCCTCCATGGTGCTAGTACTGAGAAGAAGCATGTCCCACCCGGATGGTGAGACCACCTTTTGAAGATGTCCTCATTGGTTAGGAAGCTGGTGCTTGTGATGGAGCTGGCTGAGCCTATAATCCTCTGAAACCTTTTATGATCCTACAAATTGGTATCTCCATACTATTGGTGATGCAACCAGTCAGAATGCCCTCCACAATAATATTTGCTTGAGTCTTTGGTGATATACTAGATCTCAAACTCCTATTGATGTATAGTTACTGACGTGCCTTTGCCATAATTGCATCAAAATGACGGGCCTAGGTTAGAGGTCTTCACTTTTAATTTTCATCAAGTCAGACATTAATATTCTGATAAACTGCTTAATCTTTTTGTTGTATTCACAACTTTTTTTCTCTACAGCAAAGAGTTGCACTAAATTTTACAATGTCCCTGGAAACAGTACAATGCTTCAGAAAATCTGCCTAGGTGATGTGTGCAAATGCTCTGTGGGTAAGATATATTTCTAAGTTTTTTAAAATGCGTTTGTTTACTTTGATATCCTATTCTTGCACTCTGTGGATCAGAATATGCAGTCAGCAATTCACTGGCTGCACTCAGAGAAAATACAAATTTTATGCGTAATTGTTCTAACTGGAATTTGTCCAAGACTAGTCCAATATTTGTGGTAATGTTCAATGGCTGAAATTTCCAAAACAAAATTTGAAAAATTCTTAAAGGTAAAACTGATAACCCAGTGAGTGACAGAGAGCAGAGGGCTGAATATTGAGTATTCCACTTTGGACTTCAAGAACAAATGAAGAATTTTAACTAAGATATTTCAAATAACTTCTCTCTACCGCTGCAGGAAGATGCGTGTCATTAAAAACAAGTGAAGAAGACCTTGAAAGGCGTGTTGACATATCGTGCACATCAGGAACAGAGTATGGTAAACTGATCCTTGAACTATATTACAGTCTTCTGACTATTCCAGCAGATTTATGCAATTTCATTATTAGATATCCTAAAAAGCCACACTGAGGTTGGAGGAACAACACCTTATATTCCATCTGGGTAGCCTCCAACCTGATGGCATGAACATTGACTTCTCTAACTTCCGCTAATGCCCCACCTCCCCCTCGTACCCCATCTGTTACTTATTTTTATACACACATTCTTTCTCTCACTCTCCTTTTTCTCCCTCTGTCCCTCTGAATATACCCCTTGCCCATCCTCTGGGTTCCGCCCCCCCCGTCTTTCTTCCCAGACCTCCTGTCCCATGATCCTCTCTTATCCCTTTTGCCTATCACCTGTCCAGCTCTTGGCTCCATCCCTCCCCCTCCTGTCTTCTCCTATCATTTTGGATCTCCCCCTCCCCCTCCAACTTTCAAATCCCTTACTCACTCTTCCTTCAGTTAGTCCTGACGAAGGGTCTCGGCCTGAAACATCGACTGCACCTCTTCCTAGAGATGCTGCCTGGCCTGCTGCGTTCACCAGCAACTTTTATGTGTGTTTATTAAATATCCTGTTGTGTTTGATCATTGTGTTGATTAATATTTCTATCAGTATTTAGTTAACAATGGTGAAGTTTCTGGGGTTATGTACAGATCCTATCAATGCATATGGGATTAAATTTAAATAAAATTAACATCTGAAAGATTACTGATAGTAAAGCTAATGGTTAACTTATTAGAATGTTATAAATCTCGTCTGACTTAGTAAACCCTTCATCTCTTAATCGATTATAGTGCTCATGAGGTCAGCAGGAGATAACAAAATGTTATAATCTAGATTTCCACCATTCATAGTTTATCTCCCAGCAGAGAATGGACAGTAGACAATGGATACATACAACATAGCAGTCTCCTTAACTGAAAGTTTTCAAATCAGCCAAAAAGGTCCCCAGTATGTACAGGACTCTATTGGTATCAATACAACAGAAGGCATTGACATGTAAAGTGCCTTTACTTCTTGCTGTCCAAGTCAGCCTCCACTTGATTAAATTAATCAATGCACTTCAATGATTTCTTTCTATTTTTAGCAAAATGTTTTCTTTCAAAGAATTAACATTCTTTGTGGAATAAATAATGGTGTGGGAATCACTTTGGCATATATTGAGAGAGAATGGATTGGTCTATTGTATGGAAAATTGGCTCTCCATAGGAGGCTAGTGTAGTGCATGGCCAGAGTTTGTCCAGGTGGAATTTGTGGATCTCTTGGACTCCTAGTCTCCCTCCTGTCATGCACCATATTGAGTAGATTTAGGTCCCTTTATGTAACTGTGGGAATTGTCCTGCTTGCTCCAATGGTTTCTGTCTCCTCTGTAGAAACCTTTTTAATATTAGTTCACTGCACAAAGACAGGAGAAGGGTAGAAAGTGGAAAGATCCAACCAAAAATCATGGAAGTCCTGTTCTAAAATATTTTCCTGTGTGCAAATAACATTAATGCAGTTTCAAAATTGGTTTGCCCAATTGCATGTTTTTTCTTGCACTGAAATTGAGGGTAATCCAGCTGTTTTTAAAATATTTTTCTTTGTTTTCCTAGTTTACAAAGTGACATTTCTTGAGAAGACAAAAAAAGAGAGTTTCATAAACTTCAAAATGAAAATTCTGACTCTCATCAAACTAGGCAAGTAATTTTCATATTTCAGAAGCATGGACAGCAAAGGAAGAAAAAAAACATCTTCAGTCGATAGAGATTTAAACCCATCACATGAACACTTCTGCATTCAAAATAAACATTAAAAATCATGTATGTTTTTCACTATAGTGTTACACTTCAAATCCTAGATAGTATAGTTCAACTGCATGTTGCTGCTTTAATGGGACATTGAGACAACACACCCCATGAATTTTGGCACAACATACCAGAATGGAGATTGCTGGCTCACTGGAATTGCATGCATTTATATGCATTTGAGAAAGCAGGGAGTTTTCAGCGAAAATGGAATAGATTAGGAAAATGGGCAAAGAAGTAGCAGATGGAATACAGTGGAAGAAGTGTATAGCCATGCACTTTGGTAGAAGGAATAAAGGCATAGGCAAATTTTTAAGCAGCAGGCAAGTTCAGAAATCAGAGATGCGAAGGAACCTGGGAGTCCTCGTGCAGGATTCAGTAAAGATTAACTTGCAGGTTGTGTCGATGCAGGAGGGCAAATGCAAAGAGAGCATTAATTTTGAGAGGACTAGAAAATAAAAGTAAACTGAGCCTTTATAAGACATTGTTTTTACTGCACTTGGAGTATTGTGAGCAGTTTTGGGTCCCTGATCCAAGAAAGGATGTGCTTCCATTGGAGTGATTCCAGAGATGTTTCCCAGGAATTATCCCAGAATGAAAGAATTGATGTATGAGAAGTATTTGATAGCTCAGGGCCTGTACCCGCTGGAGTTCACAAGAATGATAAGGGATCTCCTTGAAACCTATGGAGTATTGAAAAACCTAGACTGAATGGACATAGAGATGATGTTTCCTATATTGTGGTAGTCTAGGACCAGAGGGCACAGGGTCTGAATAGTAGGATGTCCTTTTAGAACAGAGATGGGAAGGAATTTCATTAGCCAGAGAGTAGTGAATCTGTGGAATTCATTGCCACAGAGGTCTGTGAGGATAAGTCATTGGATATATTTAAAGCAGATATTGAGTTTCTTGATTAGTCATAATACCAAAAGGGCAGGAGAATAGGATTGAGAGGGATCAAAAATGGCACAGCAGACTCGATGGGCTGAATGGCTTAACTCTTCTCCTATATCTTATGATCTTTTGATGTCTGGTTAATATCACCAAATATTCCCAAAGATGCCCAGAGTGTTATCAAGCAGAATTAATGAGAGCTTCTCTGGTTGAGACAATAGGGTAAAAATATTCAAAATGGTTACATTCAATTAACAGTTACAGTTAATTGTTCAAAAGGGTAAAATATGTCATACAGTATGGCATTTCTCATTTGAATATCCTCTCTACATCCACTCTACCGAGGTTTTTCAATATTCAATAGGTTTTGAAAGAAAGAGCAAAGAGCAATGCAGAGAAATAGGAATCCTAACATAGGGATTGCCCCTTTGCCTCCAAAAAATGCTGCCTAACCTACTGAGCTCCCCAAGAAGCTTGATAGAATTCATTTATTTTATTTAGAAATATAGTGCAGAACAGGCTCTCCTGGCCCAACGAGCTGCTAGCTCCAGCAACCCACCTTTTGACTCTAGTCTAATCACAGGACAATTTACAATGACCAATTAATGTACTGATTGGTACCTCTTTGGAGTGTGGGAGGGAACCAGTGCCCCCAGAGGAAACCCATGCTTCATGGGCTGGACATACAAACTTCTCAGAGAGTACGCCTGAATTGAACACTGAATTCTGATGTCCTGGGCTGTATTAGTGTCGGGCTAACTGCCATGCCACTGTTAGGTTTATATCACTCAGAATTTTGTAATTAGCAAAACCAACATTTCCAGTTCTTCAGATATAATGTGTAACTGGCCAATTTAGTCAGATACAATTTGTCATAAGCATATTGGATACCAAGTCTTAATTAGGGGATACTCTTGGACTGCAGTTGCTGGAAATTTGGAGCACCGTACAATGGTCAGGTCAACAGGTCAGGCAGCACCTACAGAAGGAAATGGACAGTCAATGTTTGAGTTAGCCACAGTTTCAAGATTCAAGATTGTTTAATATATTTTCAGTACAGAAGTGCAAAGGAGAATGGAAGAATTATTACTCCAGATTGAATGCAGCGCAAAGGAAATACAATAAGATGAAAAAAAAACACAATAATAAAATGAAGCGCAATAAATATAAATACAAAAGATGATGTATATGTTGGACATTGGTTGTATGTGCATAAAGTGATGCTAGGCACAGGAGTGTCTGTACATAAGGTGACTGACAGGAAATGATAATGTTATGGTTATGAGGGGGTGTTGAGGGGAGCACATTACCAACAAATTTGATGGTAGAAAGGATAAGTCTCATATCTAATAGCATGGATTTTCTTTCTAGGCTCTGATCAAGTCAATGAAGAGGAAATAAGACAACTAATTACACCTGTGGTCTGTGATGATGCATTGAAATTGGAACTGAACAAGGAGTATCTAATAATGGGAAGCAGCTCAGATCTGTGGTACACTGAGGGAAAGTAAGCTGAAAAATTTCACTCAATGTTCATTCTCCAGCAATCTTGCACAATTACTGAAGGCTTGGAATACACCAGAAATTCACTTAAAAAAACAAAACTATTACTTCCATAATTTTTGAAAGATTACAATCTGCAGAATCTTAACAATTTCTAAGATTAAAAATAGGAGTTTTATTTTTTTATTTTGAAATACAGTGCTGAACAGGACCTTCCAGTCAATGAAAAGCACCACCCAGCAACTCACCTATTTAACCCGAGCTTAATCACAGGACAATTTACAATGACCAATTAACTGACTAACCTGTACATCTTTGGACTGAAAAAGGAAACCAGAGTACTTGGAGGAAACCCATATGGTCACGGGAAGAGCATGCAAACTCTTTACAGATGGCACCAGAAAAGAACTCCAATCTCAGGAAGGCTCGGAGCTGTAATCACGTTGCACTAGCTGTTAGGCTACTGTGGCGCCTATTTACAGCCTAAAAGCACGTACCACCAGGCTCCTGTCCCACTGTTATAAGACTACTGAATGGTTCCTTAGTCAACAACTTTTGACCTCACAATCTACCTTTTTCTGATCTTTCACATTGTCTACCTGTACTGCACATTCTCTGTAGCCCTTGCACTATAGTCTGCATTCTGTATTGATTTACCTGATACTACCGTGATGTATTGCAATGAACTGATCGGTATGGAGAGTATTCAAGTTGAGCTTCTCACTCTACCTCAGTACGTGTGACAACAATAAACCGATTCCAACTCACACATGAGAAATGGAAGGAAGACGCATTCATTCTGGTCATCAGATTTCACCTGATCAGAACATCCCAACACTTTCCAGCCAATAAAAGGCAATCGGTTTCGAGTGCTCATGGACTGCAGTATGATAATAAACTGATAGTTTGTTACAGGATCCCCCAACTGAAAAGGAGGACACATGTAAAAGTAGGATTGAGTCATATCTGATCTAAAGCGCAAAGCCCATCTTTTACCTCAACGTTACCATCCTGCTGAAACCCCACATCCTTGGAGTCAATTAATATCCAAAAATCTGTTGATTTTGCTTGAGCATATTCAACCACAACCCTCCTAGGAAGAGAATTTAAAAGATTCTCAAACTTAGAGTGAAGATTTTTTGTTATCCAGCAAATACTGCGACTTCTGGTTTTAGACATTCCAGCCAGAGGTGTAAACATCTTCACTGGCAAACCTTAAAGAATTCTGAACGTTGCAACACTTACGATGTACAAGCCTAACTTACTTAACGTTCTGTCTTTCAACAAAGTTAACATGCAAGGAATTGTACAGTACTTGTATCTACCCCGTCAAACTGTAAGAATTTTGAATGTTTGGGACATTGCATCTCATTGTTTAAACTCTAGTCAAGAGGCCTGTACAGAATCTATCCATTTAAATAATCCTGCGCTCCAGTCCATTAAATTTTTATTGCTCCCTGTAAATTGTGTCTATTTGTTAATAGGGACACTACACTTAAGTTTTTCCCTTTATAGTTTCACACAGTCAGTCAGTCAGTCAGTCAGTGGGTGCCGTCCCGAATCCAGGGTTGGCGGCTATGCACCTCCATCCTCTTCGATCTTGCAACAGCACTGAGTACAGCCTCTTCTTCAGTTTGTTCTTGCTGGCTGCCTTGGCACCACCCGCCGCCGCCCCCGCCAAACTCGAGCCCCAGGCTGTGTCGGCCTCCAGCCGCGGCCGCTTCTTCGAGCTCGGCCCTTCCTTAGGCGGAGGCCTTGAGCAGGTCCAGGCACCCGGTGCAGTGCCCCAGTTCATCATGTCTCTTCTAACTAAGTGCATAGCATACAATTCATAGATACGTGGTGAGGCTTTAATCTCTTCCACGGAAGATGGCCGTTGACTCACAAGGAGCTCATCTGCCCTTTGTCAGGTCTTGTTTTTTAGTCCTGCTGGGTGTCCTCACACCCTCCTCACCAGACTAAGTCGGGTGGGGCAGCCGGCCCAAGTCGCCGACCACTCGACCATGGCCCCCAGCCGAGCACCGGGCGTCTGTCCCCCACCGAATCTCTCCAAGCGTCCGGCAGCTGACCGAAAACCATGGTCGAGCGGCCGGCGACCAAACCGGAAGTCTTACACAGTCTTGCATAAATCCACTGAAAGTTCACTCTTGCACTCACATGGTCCTGCAAAAAAGGCCAATAACCATTTCCCTTCCTAAGTGCTCACTGTATCTGCATATTAACTTCTAGATTTATGTACAAGGACACCAATAATTCCCAGTTGCTCACCATTCAATCATCCTCTATTTTTTCTTTTCTTTCCGTGTGACATTTCTTCTGCTGCTTCCATGTGCAATCATTCTCGGCTACTTAATATCTGCTTCCGGCATTTCTGCATCCTCCTCACAACGCCATATTCCTTTGCAGCACAGGAAGACCTGGATAAATTAAACTTGCCCCCTCATTCATGTCGTAGATACAAATTGAGAGCTTATAATGTAATCTACCACTCAATTCATTCTTCTGTGATTTGAAAGCTCCTACTCAAATGTACAGTTGTATTCACCTTAAGAAGTCCCTGTTGGAGAAAGTCCCGGATTCCCACCATCCCTCTTTGTTGACTCTTCTGTAGTGTGTACTAATTTCAGGATTCACTATAAAGAGGAGCATAAGCACTGTCTAAATTCTAATAATTTTAACAATCTGATGGCTGCATTGTAAATTTAGAATATATTTAGAAACAGTTTATCAACAGATCTATGCTTGTTCTGCCTCATATAATGACTACGTTTCAAAATTTCAGAGTGAAGTATCTGGTTGATGAAAGCACTTGGATGGAAAAATGGCCAAATGATGCAGAATGCCAAGAGCGAAAGTACAGACGACTCTGTGAAGATCTAGAATTATTTTCTGAAAACCTCCGGTTTCACGGGTGTCCATATTAACTACATTACAGATTGAAATAAGTGGATAAAAACACATGTGCAACAATTCCCAATGAAAGCTTCATTATCAAATTTGTAAAATTCAATGCTGATCTTTTTCCACTGTACAAAATATGTTGTTAACATGGTGTTTAAATGTCCAATAATTACAGTGTTGACGTGGTTTATTGTGCAGAATTAAGTTTGCAATCTTTTATAGCTAGAGGTAATTTGTTAAGAATATGACATTAAAGGACTTTACCTCACCATACATAACTTCTGGTATTCTCAAGTTGCTCCTATTTACTCCTATTTCCTTCTTAATTTTATTTTTTTGCATTTCTTAATTGACTTCTGTGCTGTACGGACTATTGTGAAAGGCAGTTAAGAGTCAATTATTTTACTGTGTATTTAGACTTGCATGAGACCAGTGCAACTAAATGGCGAAAGGAAATGCTTAAACACTCTGCACGTCAAGCAGGAGTTACATAAGAAAAGTTGACCTTATGTTTCAGGTTGATAACCTTTTACTGGAACTGGGGGAAGTGAGAAAACAAGAGTGTTTTAGTTACAGAGCAGAAGGGGAATCTGTCGTAGGGTGGAGATCATAAGAGATCTAGTCATGTTGCTGTTATGCAGGAGAGGTGAGTTAAGTAAAGCTGAGCCGTCAATGCATAAAGACAATAAGATCTTACAACTTGTATATCTATTTTTGCTTTAGGATGTAGCTGAATGGTAAATTAACTTCCCAGAAGGGTATTAATGAAACAAATAGATCCTATTAACAATCTAGTGGATAAATCATCACCATTACTCACATCAGTTTTTATTCCACCCAACCTCAGTTACTTGAATTTAAATTCTCCATTTTTCAAATGTTTTTGTCCATTCTGTGGACTACAAACAGCTTAATTCCAGCTTAGGCTTTGCATTCATAAAAATATATTTATAATGCAGATTATTGCAACCCAAGTGGTCTTTATGGTTTCAATGACTTCTAGCCTCGGATAGTAAGCAGAGGGCACAACCTCCAATTTGAGGGGCAATCCTTTAGAAAAGAGGTAAGGATGAATTTTTTTAGCCAGAGTTAGTAAATCTGTGGAATGCTCTGCCATAGACTGCGCTGGACGCCAAGTCCAAGGGTATGTCTAAGATGGAAGTTGATAGTTTCCTGATCAGTCAGGGCATCAAAGGATATGGCAAGAAGGCAGGTGTATGGGGTTGAATGGGATCCGAGATCAGCCATGATGGAGTGGCAAAGCAGACTCGATGGGCTGAATGGCCTGATTCTGCTCCTATGTCTTATGGATTACTGTGGACTCAACAAAATCACCACTAAGAACTGCCACCCTCACCCCTTGATGGATAGCACAGTTGAAGCACTGTGTAAAGCTCAAATCTTCAAAGGATATGGTGTATTGGGACCGCTACTCTTCACATTGTTTGCCAGTGATTTGGATAATGAAATTGATAGCTTTGTGGCAAAGTTTGTGAATGATACAAAGATAGGTGGAGGGGTAGGTGGTGCTAAGGAAGCAATGTGATTGCAGCAGGACTTAGACAAATTGGAAGAATGGGCAAAAAGGTGGCAGATGGAATACTGTGTTGGGAAATGTATGATAATGCACTTTGGTAAAAGGAACAATACTGGAGATTATTACCCAAATGGGGAGAAAATTCAAATATCACAGGTGCAGAGCGACTTGGGAGTCGTCGTGCAAGACTCTCAGGAATTAATTTACAGGTTGAGTCTGTGGCAAAGGCGGCAAATGTAATGTTGGCATTCATTTCAAGGGAGTATTTTCAATAGTTTTGGGCCCCATATCTCAGAAATGATGTGTTGTCATTGGAGAGAGTCCAGAAGAAGTGCACGAAGATGATTCCGGGAATGAAGGAGTTAACATATGAGAAGCCTCTGCAGCTGTGGGTCTGTACTCACTGAAATTTCGACGAATACGGGGGAATCTCATTGAAACCTACCAAATGTTGAAAGGACTAGATAGGGTGGATATATCCTATGGTGGATGTATCCAGAACTAGAGGGCAAGCCTCAAAATTGAGGGGCAACCTTTTAAAACAGAGGTAAGGAGGAACTTTTTGAAGCTGGGGAGTAGTGAATCTGTGGAATGCTCTGCCACAGCCACCTGTGGAAGCCAAGACCATGGGCACACTTAAAGCAAAAATTGATAGTTTCCTGATTAGTCAGGTATCAAAGGTTGTGGTGAGAAGGCAAGTGTTTGGGTTTAAGTGGGATACGGGGTCAGCCATGATGGATTGGCAGAGCAGACATGGGCTGAATGGCCTAATTTTGCATATATGTCTTACGGTCTTACAGATATTCAAAATCACCAAGAGCAGTTTAAATCAAAATCCACAATATTTATCAAAGTTGTATCTGGGAAAACTGCTATAATTTTATGGAAGGGTCTATTAGACCAGTAACATAGTATGAGGCTATCCAAACAAAGCAGAAAAAAGCTGGAGATAATCATCAGATCAAGTGGAACAGAAAACAGTAGTCAATGTTTCACAGCAAGACCCTTCATCAGAATGGAAAAGCAAAACAAGAATATTCTGAAATGAACAGATGACAAGAGGAAAGAGGAAAGGGTGCAGAATAAGTTCATCATAATTAACAAATTGCGGTTGCAAAAAAAAGGGAAAAAAAGAAGTGAAAAGGAACAACCATGAGAAACCAAAGGTGTGGAAATTCGTGATGTCTTTGGTACTGGAATTCAGCAATCACTTGGAATAGAACAAAGTCAAGTTTAATGTCACTTAACTATATATATGCAGGACATCTATCGGTACCAGGCAGTAAAGCACAGTAGTACAGATAACACATAACAACTTAGGAAAGTAAGGATAAAATCTGTAGATGATTTTCACATAAATAACTATTTGATGTATGCAATTTGAGGTGTCACCGGTTAATCTGTTCTGTACTTTAAATATTTATTTATGCACTTATGAGAACTCCTATCATTTTGTGAACTCCAGCTAGTACTAGTCCAGAACAATCAATCACTCTTCAGTCATCAACTCTTTCATTTCAGGATCATACTCGTGCAACTTGTCTGGACTCTCTCCAATAGCAGCATATCCTTTCTTAGATAAGGAGCCCAAAACAGCCCACAATACTCCAAGTGCAGTTTGACCCATGCCTTTTAAAGTCTCAGCTTGCTTTTATATTCAAGTCCTCTCAGAATGAATGGTCAACATTTGCCTTCCTCACCACTGAACCAACCTGCAACTTAATCTTTAGGGAATCTTGCATGGGGACTCCCTAGTCCATTTGCGCCTCAGCTTTTTCAGTTACCTCCCTGTTTAGAAATTTGCCTCTGCCTTTATTCCTTCTACCAAAGTACATGACCATACACTTCTGTTACGACTTCGTAACGTATCAGCAGCAAGAGATGACAAATTGAGTTGGGTCTAATTATAAAAACCACTATATTTATTTACATCTACTCAAAAATATAGAAAATTAAATAAACTACTTTCTTAAACAGAAGTTAACAGTGTTATGCATCTATAGCTCTTCTTACAGTCAAACATAGAACCCATTCTTAACAAGTACTACTCAAGCACAGTCATAAACTGGCAGTTCAGAGAGTCCCAGTAATTCACGAAATAGCTGAGAGGAGAGGCTTCTGGATTCACAGTGCAGCGATGAGGCGATCATGACAAATTCCAAAGATTCCACAGCTCGCGAACGAAGAAACAGTTACCGAAGATCCCAGCCGAGGAATACTGTTCCGAAGTCCACGATGAGCGATTTCACAAAATGACTATCACGAAATCCACACCCATGGATCATACGAAGGACAGACACATCTCCACAATGCACAAGGTGCCACTGATTAACCCAATCCTTTGGGTTTGGGTAAGCATTAGACTTTACCCCTCTCGTTCATGAGCTGTTCCCGGATAGCTCGAAGCCTGTGATCTTCACTCTCTGTCTCTTTCCTTTGACTCCTCCTCAACACTATGCCCATATTTCTTGTATACCATCAGCATACACCATAAGGTAACGCTCACAGGAACAAAACTGTGGACTGCCAGGAACGAAACTGGGAATACGTGACACCCACAGTAAATGAAACTATGGACTCCCAGGAAAACGAAACTGTGGACATGTAACACAGTAAATTAGAGAATGGGTTTAAAACTGGACAAAACTATAGTGGGCTAAGAGAGATGCCCTGGAAAATATTTTGATAACAAAGGCTGTTCTCTATTGGTTGGTATGCCAATGCTTCATCAGATATTGAAGGAATTTCACAACTATTGGGTGTAGTTTATATACATTAAGAATTTCTACTAACCATGATTGTGGGACAAATTCAAATGCTTTTTGGTAGTCAGTATAACAACATGAAAGATTTCTGCTTTTCTACTGGGCTTGACTTAGAATTACAGAATCTATTATCAGTTGTTCTTTATATCCTTTCATACCTTTTCGGCATCCTTTCTGCTCTTCTGTAAGTATATTGTGGTTATCTAACTGAGTGGAGATGGGTTGCAAGTTGCATGATGTTACAATTTTATATATAGTTTGTAAACAAATCATATTACGATATTTTGATGGGTCATTTGTGATTTCTCCTTTAGGTAAGAGATATGTGTTGCCTTTTTCAAATTTTCGGACACTTTTTCAGAATTTTAAAGAAAATTGTAGATATGTATTAATAGGTATAGACGAAGGCAAGTAAATTTTAATACCAATAATTATGAATATTATCACTGCCACTACTTTTCCAGTTGTAGGTATTTTATTATCTCTTATTATAATTACTGTATTTTTTTTTCAGCACAAATTGAATATAGCCAAACACACTCATTTCTCAATTGCTAAGAACTTTTGGACTATTCTAGTGGTGTTTAGTATTGTGGCTTTCTGAAGATTTACCTAAATATTGCTATGTAGGCCTTAATTGTTTAATGCTATTGCATAGTGACTTTGGGATGATACCAGTTGTAGATATTACTATCAGGACAATCTAATTCCTGTTTATGTTCCAAAGTTTTTCAATTCCTCTTTTAATTCAGCATATTTCTGGTGTTTTTCACTAATTGATTTCTGTACAGTATGTGTGCTTGGAATGGCAAACATATCTCAAAGATTCGATGATTCCAAGTGCATTTATTATTAATGAGTGTATGACTTATACAACCTTGAGATTTGTTTGCTTAACAGTCACTCACAAAGGAAGGAATCTGAAAGAACCCAATTTTAAAAAAAGTAGATCAACCCCCAGTGCCCACAGAGAACGCAAAAAAAATCAAAGCAAATCAAATAAAAATAGAAGCAAGCAACAATAACATTCCTATCCAAATTCAGTCCTTAGATCCAAATCCCCTGGGTAACTTGTAGTGGGCCCAAAGCCTCGATATTCAGATCACCATATTAGCAGGGCAAGCCACCGCAAAGTTTGTAGACATGAAGCATTCTCCCAGCCTTAGTGTCGCAGAGGGATGAGCTCACAGACTCACTGGGCCAGCGTATAAATTGTCCAAACCTCACACTAGGAACTGGCCTCCACCATTGTGAATCACTCTGAGCCCAGATTTCAATGTTGAAGAAGCCGTTCTCAACCTCTCCAAATTGGCTCAGCTCTTGGAGTGATCCAACCTCACCAGACTCTCAACATGCTGCCTTTCCAGTCTATATGGCCAGTGTGCAGTTTGTCCAAACAGCATATTGTACCTCGCATTAGGACACAGGCCTTGCCACAGTGAATCACACCGGGCCTAGAACACGCCACCTAACGATTTGCTTTGGACGTGGATTGTGCTGCTGAAGAAACCATTCCTGACCTTTCGAAATTGGATCGGCACTTACACCGAACCACCCTTGCACCCGGGTTCGTTGGTCGGGCATCAGAACTCGTCAGTCCCTGCTTCTCCCCTCTGAATTGTCCACTCCAACTAGCACGGCTCTGGCTCCAACTCCAAGTGCATCGATTTTGCAGCGCACCAGCAGTGCCCATGTCACGAATTTGCTTTACCCTTACTCGCATCTTCACATTCCAGTCATAGGTTACCACATTTATTTCAAAACTGTGTTATTAATTATGCTTTTAATCAAATTTCTTTAGTTTAAAACCACAAGTAATCTGTTGCACATATTCAGAAACGTCATCTTAAACAGGGTCTTAAGTAAGTTGTTTTTGCTTGTTTATCCTGAATTATTATATCCAGACGGTTATTATGGATTGTCCTATCTGTAATAACTAATCGGTCATCATATAACTTGTGGGAATCTGACTCTAAAATTGGATCAGGATTGTATTCATAATAAGGTATGGTTTCTTTTATGAATTTGTATTTTAAAGCAAGATTTTGGTGAATGATGTTGGCCATTTGATTCTGCCTGCATAAGTAATCAGATTGAGTTTAACTGTTGGAGGATCCTGTAATATGTTAGATTGTTTCTGGTTTTTCTTGGCATTTTCTGCATTTATTGTGCAGAATTTGTTGATCTTTTATTATGTATTTCTGATTTTTTTTATATTAACCATCTGGTCCTGCATTGCTACAAGGAACCCTTCTGTTTCTGGGAAGAGGTCTCCAACGCTAAGCTAGGCATTCAACACTTCTTTGTTGACATATAGTCTGCTCAGATCGTGGGGATGTCTTCCATGGAAGGTCATGCTCTTCCATTGGTTAACTTTTTCTTCAATAGTGATAATCTCTTCATTTTTCTAGGTTATGGTCACCAGACTCTGTATTATCCTGTATTATTGTATCCAGACAGTTATTATGGATTATCCTGTCTCTAATAACTAATCAGTCATGATATAAGTTGTGGTATTCTGATTTTAAACCGGATCAAGCTTCTATTTATAGTAAGGTGTGATTTCATATATGAGTTTGTATTTTAAAGCAAGCTTTTTATGAATGATTTTTGCCACTTGATTATGCCTGTGTAAGTAATCATATTGTGTTAAACTGCTACAGAATCCTGAAATGTGTTGGATTGTTTCTTGTTTTTCTTGGCATTTCCTACATTCTATATTTGTTGGTCTTTTATTATGTATTTTTGGTATTTTTCTTGTTAACCACCTGGTCCTGTATTTCCACAAGGAACCCTTCCTTTTGAGAAGAAATGTCCAACTCTGAGCCAGGTGTTTGACGCTTCCATGTCAACATCTAGTCTGCTCAGATCGTGGGGATGTCTTCCATGGAGGATCATCCTCTTCCATTGGTTTTCTTCAATAGTGATAATGTCTTCATTTTTTGGGGGGTTTTCATCTAATTTAAGTTTAGTGGTGTGTACTTCTTATAGGAATTGATTATGCTTGTGAGGGGTGCTGATTCCTGTTTTTGTTGATGAAAGTATGTACTTAGAAGTTTTATCTGACTGTTATGTAGATTTTCAATCTTTGTTGTTCGTTTTCCCCCTTCTGAACTCAGTAGTGTTAATCTAAGCACATTTGAATGAGTATAATGTTTTCTGAAATTTGTCATGTCAGTTCTTGTTTTTCTTCGTAAAATTTCCAAATCAGTTTTGGACCAAGATATGCCAAGAGAATACAATAATATAGGTATAGCAAAAGTGTTTATTGCCTTTGTTATATTTTTACTGTTAAGCTCCGTATGGCAGATTTTCTTAAGCCTTGAAGTAAATTCTGTCAAAAGCTTTTCCTTTATCACACTATGATCTATTATCTTTCCTTGTAGATATTGGAGATACTTATAGGTTTCATATTCATCCATCAGTTGTGTTGTATCCTGCTGTTCTGTTTTGTATTCTATAAGCTCTATTGCACCTTTCATTATGTTTAATGTTCTGCATTTATCCAGTCCAAAGTTCATGTTTATATCTTTTGAAAATAATGCTACTATTTGAATTAATTTCTTTGCTTTAACTGATGAAGGAGCATGTAATTTCAAATCACCCATGTATAAAAAGTGTGTTAAGGTAAACGCAAACAACAGGAATTCTGCAGATGCTGGAAATTCAAGCAACACACATCAAAGTTGCTGGTGAATGCAGCAGGCCAGGCAGTATCTCTAGGAAGAGGTGCAGTCGACGTTTCAGGCCGAGACCCTTTGTTAGGACTAACGAAGGGTCTCGGCCTGAAACGTCAACTGCACCTCTTCCTAGAGATGCTGCCTGGCCTGCTGCGTTCACCAGCAACTTTGATGTGTGTTGCTTGTGTTAAGGTAAAGTTCATTTTGTTGTTTCTGATTTCATACCTAATTTTTGTCCAGTTCTGTAAATTAGAGAGCGGGTTTAAAGCTACACAGAACGATAGTGGACTTAGAGATTAACTTTGGAAAATGCCTCGGTTTATTTTGATAACAGTAGTTGTTAATAGGTAGGGTGATTACAGTATGTCAATGCTTCATCAGATGTTGCAGGAGTTTCATAAGGATTGAGTACAGTTTAATTATATTTCAGAACTTCTACTAACCATGATTGTGGGACAAATTCAAATGCTTTTTGGTAGTCAACATAACAACATGAAAGATTTCTGCTTTTTCATGGGCTTGATTTAGAATTACAGAATCTATTATCAGTTCTTTACATCCTTTCATACCCTTACAGCATCCTTTCTGCTTTTCTGTAAGTATATCGTGGTTATCTGAGTGGTGATTAGTTGCAAGTTGCATGATGTTACAATTTTATATTTAGTTTGTAAACAAATCATATTGCGATATTTTGATGGGTCATTTGTGATTTCTCCTTCAGGTAAGAGATATGTGTTGCCTTCTGTCAAATATTCAGACACTTTTTCAGAATTTTTAAGAAAATTGTGGATGTGTATTAATAGGTATGGAAGAAGGAAGGCAAGTAAACTTTTATACCAATAATTATGAATATTATCACTGCCACTACTTTTCCAGTTGTGGATATTTTTATTGCCTCTTATTATTATCATTATTCTATTTATTTTTTCTCAGCTAAAATTGGACATACCCAAGCATGCTCATTTCTCAATTGCTAGGAACGTCTGGAGTTTCTTGTGGTGTTTAGTATTGTGGCTTTCCGAAGATTTACATAGATATTGCTGTGTCGGCCTTAATTGCTTAAAGAATTGTGTAGTGCCTTTGGGATAATGCCAGTTGCAGATATTATTACTGGGACAATGTATGCTCTTTCAGCATATCCATTGTAACTTCAGGTATCTGCATTTCTTCAGTTGTGTGTGTACATTCTTATCCTTCTCTAGTCCAGCTTGCTTCTTGATTGTGCGTCACCCTGTTTGACCAGATATTAGACTAAACGTTCATTTCCTCTGTTTTTGTTGGTAATTCTGTACTGAAATTGGTGAGATTCAGGGGCATAAATTTAATTTCAATGTTCATTATACACCTTTATCATTGCTTCTGAACTGATAATTCTGTTTTCTTCATTTGATACATTTCATGCATTTATTTAGTCTACCTTTGTATGCATCAAGCTTTTGCTTTAGTGAATCTATAAATTCTACCATTCTTTTGTCAGGCTGATTGTATCTTGTATGAACCTTATATTTCCTTAGTTCTTCCTTAGCTTTTCTCTTAACTTTCTTGCTCGGGGTTTCCTTTTTATACTCCGTTTGTTACAAGGGGGCGTTGGTAGGAAGATTGTTCCCGATGTTGAGGAAGTCCAGAACGAGGGGTCACAGTTTGAGGATAAAGGGGAAGCCTTTCAGGACTGAGATTAGGAAAAACTTCTTCACACAGAGAGCGATGAATCTGTGGAATTCTCTGCCACAGGAAACAGTTGAGGCCAGTTCATTGGCTATATTTAAGAGGGAGTTAGATATGGCCCTTGTGGCTAAAGGGATCAGGGGGTATGGAGGGAAGGCTGGTACAGGGTTCTGAGCTGGATGATCAGCCATGATCATACTGAATGGTGGTGCAGGCTCAAAGGGCCGAATGGCCTACTCCTGCACCTATTTTCTATGTTTCTATGGTAGCGAACCCAAGTGCAAGACACAGAAACTGAAGCACTAGGTACTGGACTATGTTTGTTAAGAATGCCAGGTAAACCAAGGAGCGAGGACAAAATGATAACACGAAGGTAGACGTAGACAGACAAACCGCAAAAACCTGGATTTGGACTTGGAACTTGAACTTGACATGGAACTCAAGTCATGACTCGGAACTCGGGTCTTGGCAGAAACTCGGTACCTGGTCCTAGACTTGGCTCTTGACCAAGGCTCGGACTTAGCTCGTACTTGGCTCGGACATGGCTCGGACTTGGAACTTGACGCTCGACTTGGACTTGGAACTGACTTGACTTAGACACAGGACACAGAACACTGAGCCGGGGCTCCTCCTTGGACACAGGACATAGAGCCGGGACTCTTCTTAGATACAGGACACAAAACACTGAGACCGTTCCCCACTCAGGTAGCGGCAAACGGCCGGACTGACCCAGCGGAGGAAAGAACATGGAGAGACAAAACCACACAATGATAGACTGTTCTTTAACTTGACATGAAAAGGCTCCAAGCGGCGGCAAGCCCTCAACGTGGCACAGGAACTA
Organism: Mobula hypostoma; assembly: GCF_963921235.1. Lineage (NCBI taxonomy): Eukaryota > Metazoa > Chordata > Chondrichthyes > Myliobatiformes > Myliobatidae > Mobula > Mobula hypostoma. The sequence continues at coordinate 699,516 of NC_086125.1, forward strand.
CAGACAGAGGCTCTAGACTCAATCTGGCGGGTTAACTTGATGGGGATTCTGACGAGGTTACTGATGAGGACGGTCCAGCAAGGAATCACTGGACCCCAGAGCTATTTATTTTGCCGGCCCAAAACGAGAATCAGGTGCCTCAATTAAGGCACCCAATGGAACAAGGGAAAAACAAAATAACTGGAGTACAGAATCCATGGACCGGACCATGAACCGGAATGCAGACTTCACGGACTGGACCGTGACACCATTAGGTGGGCTATTTCTGCTCTTAAAAGTCTCAATTTTGTTTTTTATTTTCTTCTGCCATATTGGTGTTCTCATTTTGTTACACAGTTTTGAATTTCCGTTAATGTGTACCTCTATTTTTGTAGCCATTGCTCTGCACTGCTGTTAATGCTGCACAGTATATTATTGTGTGTAGTTCTTCAAATGTTTCAAATTTTCCTGAATGTTGTGGTATGATAATGTTGAGTGTACTAACAATTTTTGCAAATTTTGTTTTGGTATGAAGGGTCTTTTCGTTGGGCCAATTCTCATATGTTCTGTTAGTGTAGTGTTAAGTATTAAGATAATTTTGTCTTCATCATCAGCATTCTGTGGAAGCTCTGGAACTGTCTTACTGCTATTAACGTATAATTGTGAAGCAGTTGAAATAATTGTTTTTTCATCAGTGCTTTGGTGGGTTGCATCTTCATTATTTTCCTGTGTATTATTATTATTATTACTATTATTTCTTTTTTTGTATTTGCACAGCTTGTTTTTTTGAATGTTTATTATTTGTCTATCCTTTTGGGTGCAGTCTTTCATTGATTCTATTGTGTATCTTAGTTTTACTGTGTATGCCTGCAAGAAAACAGATCTCAGGGTTTTATATGGTGTCATACACTGTATGGATTTTGATAATAAATTTACTTTGAACTTTGCACTTTGACAATGACAGTGGATGTTGTCAGTTTGGAGATCCAGCTGTACAGATGCATTTAGGATTCCATGATGTGGTCAGCTCTACGCAGCACTTTTTAAAATATTAAGGTGTTGCAAGGTAATAATTTATTGCCTACTTGAATTACAGTAACCTTTGTAGTGAAGGAACTCCCATAAAGTTTTCAAAAAATAAGTTCCAAATTTAGTCCCAGTAAAGATTCAAATTAGAACATAGATGAGTATGGCAGAGAAATGGGTCCCTTTTGGACCATGATGTTGTGCCAATTACACCTCCTCCCTTCTACCAGCACATGGTCCATTTTCTGCATCACTATCTGCTTTTTGAAGACTGAGAAAGAAGAAATGTACATTTCCAAGTTAGGATGTGTGCAAGATTGTAATTCCCTCCTCACCTCCATCTCACCTGTCACCATTCTTTTTCAAGGACAAGGGTCCAAAATGGAAGGAGATGATTAATAGTTTCTCTGATGGTGCACACAACAGAAACCTATGTGTTAGAGGGAATGAACACTTGGGTCAGTGGATGGAGTTCCCTCACAAGTACAAGGCAGTGTAAACCAAAAGTGTTGTGCGACCTCAGTTACTCAGTTCTATCCAATAACTGCCTAGACTCTTAATTAATTTGGTGGAGGGATTCACAATTGTTGAATCTCATGGACACTGCAAGCCTGACGAAGACTTCCATGTTGCTGTCATGATGCCATCACCCAGTCTTCTACAAATGCCAGAAATCATTACGATTCAGCTACATTGCCAAATTATTTTCAGGTGCACGTCTGCTTTATCAGGTGGACCCCAATGGTTCATTTCATCCTCTGAAACTACATTCTTTCACTCATTCCTGTAGAGGAATAACGTTCTTAAATCATGTGGCTTTCAATGAACTACACCAACACAGCCTGACATCACACACAAGGATCACAATCTTCCTTAACGGAATTAGTGAACCAGATAGACCTTTATGACAATTTTGTATTTTCATGTTCACCACTTAATTAGCTTTAATTCACTTGTTACTAAACCGACCCAATTTCAATTGGCCCAACAGACATGGTTAAATTTGATCTTATCACTTTAACTCATTAGAACATGGATTACTGGGCAAGTGGCATCCATCCTTGTCTTTACCAGTTTGAGTCTTTCTGCTTTGCCTTGAGGACTCCAGTAAATGAATAGTATTCCACACAAGTACAGCGGTGACTCATTTTGATGGCAAAACAATGTCTAGAATGGTTCCATTATAAATAGAATCCACAAACATACAGAGGCAGTATTTAATTTTACATCTGCCACTATGTGTTTCCCTTTCTATCTGTCCGGTCATCAATGTGAAAATTTGTTTCCATATACGTTTTCTGTTGGGTTCCCATGGACTTTTATCCACTGTCTAGCACTCGTTCATCCCTCAGAAGTGCTTGGCATGGAGCATTTCAATGAGCAGGTTGTTACATGGCACGTCTCCATTCAAGTGCTTGAGGTAAAGGTACTCCTCCGCTTGCATGCTGATAGCTCGTATTTCCGGGAGCCGTAGGAGTAACTGCCCGAACTGGTCAACCTGCTGGGGGAAGCGCATGGTGTAGTCCATCAGAGCCCTGTTGACCTTCTCCTGGATACTTTCCACAAAGGGCTGGTTTTCCAGGTTCTTCACATCTGTGTACAGAAGAGTTGACAACTCAGTGGCTAGAAGCTTGTTAGATCTGTCATCCAAACATTCAGAAATCGCAATTTCTTGGCCTCGACAGGCTTACTTTCAAGGAGGAGTATTCAAAGGCCTCGATAGAGTGGATGTGGAGAGGATGTTTCCTATAGTGGAGAAGTCTAGGACTAGAGGGAACAGCTTCAGAATAGAAGAACCCCCTTTTAGAACAGAGTTGAGGAAGAATTTTGTTGGTCAGAGTGTGGGAAATCTGTGGAATTCATTGCCACAGGTAGCTGTGAAAGCCAAGTCATTGGGTGAATTTAAAGTGGAGTTTAATAGATTATTGATTAGTCAGGGTGTCAAAGGTTACTGGGAGGAAGCAAGGGAATAGGGTTAGGAAGAACAGTAAATCAGGCATAATAGAATGGCAGTACAGACTTGATGGGTGGAATGGCATAATTCTGCTTCTCTGTCTTATGGTCTTACGCACTACATATCTTACGTTCTCAGTATTGTTTTTTTTATCTGTACAATTTTCTTTTTTTGAAGTTGGTTGTTTTGTCAGTCTTTGTTTATATATAGTTTTTCATTATATGTATTGAATTGCTTTTCTGTTGCATTGTCAATTACAAATTCATTACATTTCTTTATTTTCCTGTAAGTGCCTGCAAATAAATGAATCTTTAAAGTAAATTTTTTATCTTAGTAATATGTATGTATTGTGACAATAAGTGTACTCTCTACTTAATTGACTTTGATCTCACAAGAAGACATTTCCATTTTCTGTTCATTGTGGCCATTGTTCCAGTGACCCATCCGACCCATCCACTCACTGAGGCTCAGTCCCTCATTTCCCTTCAACTGACCTGGTTTTGTTGGTGTCCTTTCCAAGAAACTTAGCTCTTTCTGTTTCCTATACTCTCTTTAAATTAACTGGGTTCATTGAAATATTACTATGATTGCAAACCTTTTAGATTATCAATAAAATAACATCCGATAACGCAGAAAAGTAAAAAATAAAAATAGCCCCCAAATTATCAGAGCTTTACTGTAATTGTTTACTGTGTGTTAGTGAGAGGCAATATTCATTGTCAATTCATTCTACTTCAGAAGTAGCTAAGAGTCAAACACAGATGCTGACATTTAACATGGAGGTTAGCCAAGCAGGGCAAGGATTGCAGATTTGACTCCTGGAAGGACATCAGATCGAGGCACAACTGATGTGGATGTTAGCGAGTTAAAAGGAAGACAATCTTATAGAGTGGGCATCAGAATAGAGGGAGACAGAGTAGGAGGGTTTGGCTCAATGGCACTTCAGCAATAACGGGTCAAGGCAAGGTAAGTTACCTGTGAAGAATAGAAACAAGAAGTAAGTGTGTCAGGCCAGTGTTCTGTACTGGGTGTCGGATGTGGGATGTCTGGGAGACTCCCAGCCTTCTGGACGGACACATCTGTGCCAGGTGCATCGAGCTGCAGCTCCTTAGGGACCGGGTTAGGGAAGTGGAGATGCAGCTCAATGAGCTTCGTCTGGTCAGGGAGAGTGAGGAGGTGACAGAGAGGAGCTATAGGCAAGTAGTCATACCGGGGCCTCGGGAGACAGATAAGTGAGTAATAGTCAGGAGAGGGAAGGGCAAGAGTCAGATACTAGAGAGTACCCCTGTGGCTTTCCCCCTTAACAATAAATACTCACTCCAGGTGACAGCCTACCTGGGGGAAGCAACAGTGGCCGCGCCTCTAGCACAGTCTTTTCAGAGGGGGAGGGAAGGGAAGAGGATGACAGCAGTGATAGGGGACTCTATAGTTAGGGGTCAGACAGGCAGGAAAGAAACATGGATGATCATTTGCCTCTCAGGTGCCAGGGTCCAAGATGTTTCTGATCATGTCCACGATATCCTGAAGTGGGAAGGAGAACAGCCAGAGGTCGTGGTACATATTGGTACCAAAAACATAGGTAGGAAAAGGGAGGAGATCCTGAAAAAAAGACTAGGGAGGTAGGAAGGAAGTGGAGAAGCAGGACCTCAAAGGTAGTAATCTTGGGATTACTGCCTGTGCCACGTGACATTAAGTATGGAATAGAATGAGGTGGAGAATTGGAACGGGAGCAGGGATTCAGGTTTCTGGATCATTGGGACCTCTATTGGGGTAGGCGGGACCTGTACAAAAATGACGTGTTGCACTTGAATACGAGGGGAACCAATATCCTGGCAGGGAGGTTTGCTAAGGCTATTGGAGAGAGTTCAAACTAGAATTGCTGGGGGGTGGGACCCGAACTGAAGAGACAGAGGAAGGGTTGGCTCACAAATAGAGAAAGGTTTGAGACAGTGTGAAAGAGAGGTTAGGCAGGTAATAGAGAAGATATGCGCTCAGACCGATGGTTTGAAATGTGTCTATTTTAATGCAAGGAGTAGTATGAACAGAGTTTAGAGCGTGGATCAGTACTTGGAACTATGATGTTGTGTCCGTTACAGAGACTTGGATGTCTCAGGGGCAGGAATGGTTACTCAAAGTGCCAGGCTTCAGATGTTTCAGAAAGGACAGGGAGGGAGGCAAAAGAGGTGGGACGTAGCATTGCTGATCAGAGATAGTGTCATGGCTGCAGAAAAGGAGGAAGTCATGGAGGGATTTTCTACTGAGTCTCTGTGGGTGGAAATTAGGAATAGGAAGGGGTCAATAACTCTACTGGGTGTTTTTTATAGACCACCCAATAGTATCAGGGACATCGAGAAGCAGATAAGGAGACAGATCTGGAAGTGTAATAATAACAGGGTTGTCGTGGTGGGAGATTTTAATTTCCCAAATATTGATTGGCATCTCCCGAGAGCAAGGGGTTTTTAGATGGGGTGGAGTTTGTGAGGTATGTTCAGGAAGGTTTCCTGACACAATATGTAGATAAGCCTACAAGAGGAGAGGCTGTACTTGATCTGGTATTGGGAAATGAACCTGGTCTGGTGTCAGATCTCTCAGTGGGAGAGCATTTTGGAGATAGTGATCACAATTCTAGAACATAGAACATAGAATAGTACAGCACAGTACAGGCCCTTCGGCCCAAGAGGTTGTGCCAACCCTTAAAACCTGCCTCCCATGGAACCCCCCACCTGAAATTCCTCCATATGCCTGTCTAGTAGTCTTTTAAATTTCACTTGTGTATCTGCCTCCACCACTGACTCAGGTAGTGCATTCCACACAACAACCACTCTCTGAGTAAAAAATCTTCCTCTAATATATCCCTTGAATGTCCCACAGCTTACCTTAAAGCCATGTCCTCTTGTACAGAGCACTGGTGCCCTGATAAAGAGGCGCTGGCTGTCCACTCTATCTATTCCTCTTAATATCTTGTATACTTCTATCATGTCTCCTCTCATCCTCCTTCTCTCCAAAGAGTAAAGCCCTAGCTCCCTTAATCTCAGATCATAATGCAGCCTCTCTAAACCAGGCAGCATCCTGGTAAATTTCCTCTGTACACTTTCCAATGCTTCCACATCCTTCCTATAGTGAAGCGACCAGAACTGGACACAAACAGTACTCCAAGTGTGGCCTAACCAGAGTTTTATAGAGCTGCATCATTACCTCGTGACTCTTAAACTCCATCCCTCGACTTATGAAAGCTAAGCTTTCTTAATGACTACAGGCCTGTTGCCTTGACATCTGTGGTCATGAAGTCCTTTGAGAGATGAGTATTGGCTCACCTGAAGGACATCACAGGCCCCCTGCTGAACCCCCTGCAATTTGCTTATCGGGCAAATAGGTCAATGGATGATGCAGTCAACATGGGAATGCATTACATACTACAACACCTCGACAACCTAGGAACTTCTGCGAGGGTCCTGTTTGTTGACTTCAGCTCGGCATTCAACACCATCATCCCAGAAATCCTCCACTCCAAACTCACCCAGCTCACTGTCTCCCCCGCCATCTGTCAGTGGATCACAAGCTTCCTGACTGACAGGGTGCAGCAAGTGAGGCTGGGGAGCATCTCATTTCTAGCACCCGGACAATCAGTACTGGTGCCCCCCAGGGATGTGTGCTCTCCCCACTGCTCTTCTCCCTTTACACTAATGACTGCACCTCACAGGATCCATCTGTTAAACTTCTGAAGTTTGCAGACAACACAACTGTCATTGGCCTTATCCGAGACGGTGATGTGTCTGCATACACACGGGTGATGGAACGGCTGGCCCTCTGGTGTGGTCAGAACAATCTGGAGCTAAATACGCTCAAGACTGTGGGGATGACAGTGGACTTCAGTACTCCCCTCACTCACTATACTCAACAGTATTGTGTCTGCTGTGGAGACCTTCAGGTTTCTGGGTGTCACAATCTCCCAGGACCTGAAGTGGACACCCAACGTGGACACTCTTATCAAAAAGGCTCAGCAGAGCTTGTATTTCCTACGTCAACTCAGGAAGTACAACCTGCCTCACTTCTATTCAGGAATAATCCAGTCTGTTCTCTGTTCGTACATCACTGTCTGGTTTGGATCAGCTACCAAACAAGACAAGAATAGACTCCAAAAAACCGTCAGGGCTGCGGAAAGGATTATTGGTGTGAAGTTGCCCTCGATCCAGGATTTATATGCATCTAGAGTCAGGAAGCGAGCAAGCAGCATCATTGTAGACTCATCACACCCTGGACATCACCTGTTCCAACTCCTTCCTTCTGGTAGGCGCTTTAGATCACTGTATGCCAGGACAAATAGGTACAAGAACAATTTCTTTCCGTATGCCATCAGTCTTATGAACACTCGAATTTAAGTCTATTATAAACCAAGTCCACCTGTACATACACAGGTATACCTCATTGTATATAGTTCACGATTATTTACACTATTGTTTTGTTTGCTTTTTGATTCCGTACAGTGAGAGCTCAGGGAAACTGGCATCAAATTCCCTGTATGTGTCCACATACTTGGCGATAATAAAGGATTCTGATTCTGATTAACTACCCTATTTACCTGTGAGGCAACTTTCAGGGCTCTGTGAATTCTATCTCCTTTACCATATGATTAGAGAGGGATAGGAACAGACAAGTTACGAGAGCATTTAATTGGAGTAAGGGGAAATATGAAGCTATCAGGCAGGAACTTGGAAACATAAATTGGGAACGGATGTTCTTGGGGAAATGTACAGCAGAAATGTGGCAAATGTTCAGGGGATATCTGCGTGTCGTTCTCCAAAGGTACGTTCCAATGAGACAGGGAAAGGATGGTAGGGTACAGGAACCGTGGTGCACAAAGGCTGTTGTAAATCTAGTCAAGAAGAAAAGAAAAGATTCAAAAAACTCGGTAATGATAGAGATCTCGAAGATTATAAGGCTAGCAGGAAGGAGCTGAAGAATGAAATTAGGAGAGCCAGAAGGTGCAGACAGGATTAAGGAAAACCCCAAGGCATTCTCCCACCTGGCCTCTGGTCCACACGTCCCTCCCCACGGATCTCCCACCTGGCCACCACAACAGGGACAGAGTTCCCCTTGTCCTCACTTACCACCCCACTAGCCTCCAGATCCAACACATTATCCTCCGCAACTTCCGCCACTTTCAACAGGACCCCACCACTAAGCACATCTTTCCCTCTCCACCCCTCTCCGCCTTCCGCAGGGATCGGTCCCTCCACGACTCCCTGATCTACACGTCCCTCCCCACGGATCTCCCACCTGGCACTTATCCCTGTAAGTGCAAGTGCTACACCTGTCCCTACACCTCTTTTCTTGCCACCATTCAGGGCCCCAAACAGTCCTTCCAAGTGAGGCAACACTTCACTTGTGAGTCTGTTGGGGTCATCTATTGCATCCGGTGCTCCCAGTGCGGCCTCCTCTACATCGGTGAAACCCGACACAGATTGGGGGACCGCTTCGTCAAGCACCTCTGCTCCGTCGGCCAAAACAGACAGGATCTCCCAGTTGCCACCAACTTCAACTCTGCTTCCCACTCCCATTCAGATATGTCCATACATGGCCTCCTCTACTGCCATGATGAGGCTAAACTCAGGTTGGAGGAGCAACACCTCATATACCGTCTAAGTAGTCTCCAGCCCCTTGGTATGAACATAGAATTCTCCAACTTCCAGTAATTCCCTCCCCCTCCCTTCCCCTATCCCTATGTCACTCTGCCCCCTCCCCCAGCTGCCTACCTCCTCCCTCTTGGTTCCGCCTCCTTCTACTATCCATTGTGTTTTCCCCTATCGTTTCTTCACCTTTCCTGCTCATCACCTCCCTGCCTCCCTTCCCCCACCCCTTTATCTTTCCCCTTACTGGTTTTTCACCTGGAACCTACCAGCCTTCTCCTTCCCACCCTCCCCCCACCTTCTTTATAGGGCCTCTGTCCCTTGCCCCTACAGTCCTGACAAAGGGTTCCGGCCCAAAACGTCGACTGACCTTTTCCATGGATGCTGCCCGACCTGCTGAGTTCCTCCAGCGTATTGTGAGTGAAGAGCAAGAGGATAAGACGTGAGAGAATAGGACCAATCAAGTGTAACAGTGGAAGGGTGTGTATGGAACAGGAGGAGATAGCAGAGGTACTGAATGAATACCTTGCTTCAGTATTCACTACGGAAAAGGATCTTGGCGATTGTAGGGATGACTTACAGTGGACTGAAAAGCTTGAGCATATAGATATTAAGAAAGAGTTTATGCTGGACCCTTTGGAAAACATCAAGTTGGATAAGTCACCGGGACCTGATGTGATGTACCCCAGGATACTGTGTGAGGCGAGGGAGGAGATTGCTGAGTCTCTGGCAATGATCTTTGCATCATCACTGGGGACAGAAGAGGTACCGGAGGATTGGAGGATTGCAGATGTTGTTCCCTTATTCAAGAAAGGGAGTAGAGATAGCTCAGGAAATTATAGACCAGTGAATTTTACTTCAGTGGTTGGTAAGTTGATGGAGAAGATCCTAAGAGGCAGAATTTATGGACATTTGGACAGGCGTAATATGATTAGGAATAGTCAGCATGGCTTTGTCAAAGGCACATCGTGCTGTAAGAGCCCGATTGAATTTTTTGAGGATGTTCTTGCCAATGTCCTTTTCCAATCAATTTTGGCCGTATCCTTTCTCATGGCCTATAATTCCCTTTATTCCACTGTAATAGTGATACACCTGCATTTAGTTGCACCTTCTCAAATTTCAGGATGAATTTGATCATATTATAATCACTTGTCCCTAAGGGTTTTTTTTTAACCTTAAGCTATCTAATCAATTCTGGCTCATTGCACAGCACCCAATCTAGAATAGCTGATCTTCAAGTAGGCTCAACCATGATCTTCTCTAAAAAACCACCTCATAGACATTCTAGAAATTCCCCTCTTGAGATCTGGCACCAACTTGATTTTCCCAATCTAGCTTGTCTGGTTCCCACTGAACCAGACAAGCTGTTAGTAACAATCTCATAGGTTTTATGGTTTCCCATTACAGTTACAGCACAATTTAATTAAAATGCCCATAATGGAAAACTGTTCATAGACCGAATTTTTAAACTCCACTGACATTATCGCAGTACATTAACAATGCTGATGGAGGTTCTCGGCCTGAAAAGGCTACTGTTTATTCATGTCCACAGATGCTGCCTGAGCTGCTGAGTTCCTCCAGCATTTTGTGTGTGTTGTTTTCTATTTTATTCCTAATGTAATTGATTACTTGAAATTCAATTCTCAGTTACTGTGGTGAGAATAAAGCTCTGATCTTCATTTCAATTCCTCAGCAATCCGGACATTCATCCATTAACTGATCTAAAATCTCATCATACTCCACGTACTAGGAAATTCCAGGGGAACACTGGAGAGCTGTCAACTACCAAGGTTAGTGAAGAGGAAGGAAATATATCTCCTGGATTCTTATGGCTTACCTGGGCTGAAGAGAACCAAGAATTTCAGGCAGACAAACTCATGACGATCTATCTGCAGGGACTGGAGCTTGGCTACCAATTCCTGAGTGCGGTTCACCAGATTATTTAATGTGGCGCCTGATTGTGAAGCGATGGTTGAAAGGTCAATCTGAGAGCAGGCAGAGCAGAGTTAATCCATGCAGGAATATTGCAAATCATAAAATGTAAAGTTAAAGTACATGGTCATTTCCCCAAGTTACTTAATTACTCCAAATTTAAAACCCGACCTTCAGCATCTAAGATATTTGAGCTCTGGATTTACTGACATAAGCGTTCCTACTTCACCTCTCCTTTAAAGATCCCTCTTATAACCTAAATTTTACACCAGGTTTTGACTTGATGTTGCCTTATTTAGCTCAGTCAATTACTATTTGACTTGATATTGTCTTGTTTGACTCAGTCAATTGTTATTTAATGTCATTCCGGTGAAGATGTTTGGGGGATCTTTTCTATCATAAAGGGATTGTTATCCCTATAAAGCTATTTCAACTGGGAAAAGTAATGCATCTCACTTCCACAGAAAATGCTATTCTTTGGAAAGTATCCTTTTCAATGGGATTCCACCTGGTAGATCTAAGGGAGTTTGTACAACCTGAAAAAATGATATTCCAAAGCAGATAGAAAAGCAAATTGGGAAGATGCTGGATGTTTGAAATAAAGAGACAAGACTCCGGAGATAGTCAGGATGTTTGGCATCATCAGTTGAGAGAGAAACAGATTTGATATCTCAGGTCAATAATTCCCCACCAGACTGGAAAGGTGAGAACACAAGCATGATTTATTGATTTATGTTACTCTGATTCATTGATGTGAGCAAGGGCAGATGACAGAGGAGCTGTGTGGCCTTGGACTAGACCTTAAGCCATAGTGTCGCCTGTTGTGGTCTATCGTGGTTGACTGCAGATTTCAGTGGCCTTCATAAGGACCATAAGATATAGGGGCAGAATTGAATTATTTGGCCCAATCCAACTTCCACCCTGCCCTTAGATTTACCTGGTCCATTTCTGACACCACCCTCCCTTTCTCAATCTCTCTGTCTTTGTATCTGGAGACAGCAAATCTACAGATGTCTATTATGTGCCAGAGGTCTTTGTGTGTCAGGGAGAAGGAGTGAGTGCCAGTGTTATTATAAAGGAAAACTCTAGCGTGTTAATGTGGATAGGTTACCTGGACCAGATGGACTACATCCCAGAGTCCTGAGGGAGGTTGCTGAAGAGATAATGTATGCATTGGTCATGATCTTTCAAGAATCACTTGATCCTGGCATGGTCGTGGAAGTCTCGAAGATTGCAAATGTCACTCCACTCTTTAAGATGAGGAAAGGCAAAAAAACGGAAATTGTAGGCCATTTAGCCTAACCTTAGTGGTTGAGAAAGTGTTGGCGTCTATTATCAAGGATTAGGTTTTGAGGTGCTTTGAGACTAATGATAAAATAAGTCAAAGTCAGCATGGCTTCTGTGAAGGGAAATCTTGACTGACAAATCTGTTGGAGTTCTTTGAGGAAGTAACAGGCAGGGTGGACAAAGGAGAGGCAGTGGATGTCATTTACTTGGATTTTCAGAAAGCATTTGATAGAATGTTACACATGAGGCTGCTTAACAAGATAAAATGCTATGATGTTACGAGAAAGAAACTGGCATGGATAGAGGAATGGCTGACAAGCAGGAGGCAGTGAGTGGGAATTAATGGGGACCTTTTCTGGTTGCTGTCAATAACTAGTGGTGTTCCTTAGGGGTCAGTGTTGGGACTGCTACTTTTCACATTGTTTGTCAATGATTTGAATAATGGAATTGATGGATTTGTGGCAAAGTTTGCAGATGATACAAAGATCGGCGGAGAAGTAGGTAGTGCTGAGGAAGCAATGCATTAGCTGTAGGACTTAGACAGATTGGAAGAATGGGCAAAAACATGGCTGATAGAATACAGTGTTAGGAAATGTACAATAATGCACTCTGGTAAAAGAAACAATAGTGCGAACTATTATCTAAGTAGGGAGAATATTCAAACATCAAAGGTTCAGAGGCGCAGTAAACTTAGGAGTTCTCCTGCAAGACTCCCTGAAGGTTAATTTACAGGTTGAATCTATGGTAAAGAAGGCAAATGCAATGTTGGCATTTATTTCAAGGGGAATAGAACATAAAAGTAAGGAGATAATCCTGAGGCTTTATAAGACACTAATCAGGCCACACTTGGAGTATTATGAACAGTTTTGGGCTCCGTATCTCAGAAGAGATGTGTTGTCATTGGAAAGAGTCCAGAGGAGGTTCATGAGAATGATTCCAGGAATGAAGGGGTTAACATATGAGGAGTGTTTGGCGGCTTTGGGCTTGTACTCACCGGAATGTAGAAGAATGCTGTGGGGATCTTATTGAAACCTATCGAATGTTGAAAGGACTAGGTAGGGAGGATGTGGAGAGGATGTTTCCTGGTGGGGGTATCCAGAACTAGAGGGCACAGCCTCAAAACTGAGGGGCAACCCTTTAGAACAGAATTGAGGGGAAATTTTTTAGCCAAAGAGTAGTAAATCTGTGGAATGCTCTGCCACAGACTGTGGTGGTTTCCAAGTCCATTGGTATATTTAAAGCAGAAATTAATTGATTAATTAATTAATCACCAAAGAATATGGCGAGAAACCAGGTGTATGGGATTGAGTGGGATCTGGGATCAGCCATGATGGAATGGCAGAGCAGACTCGATGGGCTGAATGGCCTAATTATGCTCCTATGTCTTCTGGTCATATGTTCTTATAAATCCACTGGGGAGACTGCGTCGGTATTCAAATGGAGTAGCAGCAGTTTTGTGCTGCTCTTAGTTTTGTTCCTCTCCCCCTAGTTTAAACTTCGAATTTAAAATTATCTTCTGCTGATTCTTGAGGGGGAACAATATGTCTATGCCTACGAGATGTGGGAAGAACTTGCCTGAACCTAGTGACAAAGGTAATGGGAAAGGAAAGATCTGATAAAATGCCACCATGGGCTGAAGATATGGTTCAGACACTGAATTCAATTAAAGATCAGAATGGGTCAATTAAAGACCAACTGGAAAAGAATAGTAATGAAATGAAGTCATTTCTGGGAAAACTTAAAGACTTGGAAACTCAAGTTATTACACATGAAGAGGAATTGAAGATAACTAAGCAAAAATTGTTTGAAGCTACAACTCATTTGGAAAGATATCAACATAAGATTATAGACCTGGAAACTAGGTCTCGCTGAAGGAATATACAAATTGTTGGGCTGCAAGAAGGACCTGAACCTGGAGGTTTAACTGTTTATTTTGGTAAGCTTTTTCATACCTTATTTCCTACCACATTATCACAGCTGCCTACTATAGAAAGAACACACAGAGCTTTTACTTCGAAATTTAAAGATCCAAATAAACCAAGGTCTGTTTTGGTTTATTTTCATCTCTTTAAAATTAAAGATCAAGTAATGCGACAGGCAAGAAAACTGAGAGTTTTTAGATTTAAGGAATCTGAGCTCTGTTTTTATGAGGATTATCCAAAGGAGGTAATGGAACAAAGATCAAGATTTGCTCTGGTAATGAAACAGGCATATGATAAGAAACTTTCCTTCTTTGCGTTACCCGACAAGAATTAAAGTTTTTCCTCCTAACTCTCCTCCTCGTACATTTTTTGATCCAAAAGCTGCACTGGAGTTTGTTCAGACTATACATGCCACTGCTACCGAATGAACTCTCTGAAAGGTTGTTTGGTTATCTGTATATTATTAGTATTTCGGAAAGAAGATTTATGAAGGTTACTTGGATATTTCATTGACAGACTAATAAAAGAAGATAAGGAGATTTGTTCATTATTGTATATTATTGGTTTTTTTTGGAAAGAAGATCTATGGTTAACATGAAACCGGTCCGCACTGCAAAAAAGCTTGGGGACTCCTGGTATAAGGCATTGGTGAGGCCGAATCTGGAGTATTGTGTTCAGTTTTGGTCACCAAATTACAGGAAGGATATAAATAAGGTTGAAAGAGTGCAGAGAAGGTTTACAAGGTTGTTGCCGGGACTTGAGAAACTCAGTTACAGAGAAAGGTTGAATAGGTTAGGACTTTATTCCCTGAAGCATAGAAGAATGAAGGGAGATTTGATAGAGGTATATAAAATTATGATGGGTATAGATAGAGTGAATGCAAGCAGGCTTTTTCCACTGAGGCAAGGGGAGAAAAAAACCAGAGGATATGGGTTAAGGGTGAGGGGGGAAAAGTTTAAAGGGAACATTAGGGGGGGCCTCTTCACACAGAGAGTGGTGGGAGTATGGAATGAGCTGCCAGACAAGGTGGTAAATGCGGGTTCTTTTTTAACATTTAAGAATAAATTGGATAGATATATGGATGGGAGGTGTATGGAGGGATATGGTCCGTGTGCAGGTCAGTGGGACTAGGCAGAAAATGGTTTGGCACAGCCAAGAAGGGCCAAAAGGCCTGATTCTGTGCTGTAGTTTCTATGATTTCTATGGTTCAAGTATGACTGTTTAAATGTTTACTTGGACATTTGACTGAGAAAAAGAAGATAAAGGGACTTGTTCCTTTAACTTAATATCTGGTTTGATGTCTTTTTTTGTTTCTTTTTTAATTAATTAATTGGTAGTTTTTCCTACTAATGATGCTTCTTTTTATATATATATTTAGGGGAGGGTTCAGTTACTTATGATATTACTAATTGGTATTTTTGAAGATTTTGTTGGGTTAAATATGCTATTAACTTTTTTTCTGCTTTATTATAGCGTCTTACAACTGAATTTAAAGTTTTTTTTAGGGATTTAACGTTAAATTTTAAAATGGCACTTTTTTTTCTTTTTCAGAGTGTGACAAGAATACACATAGATAAGATGTTAGCTGTCCTGTGTGATCAGCAGTTGGTCTGCCACCTGTCTTCAAGAAAGAGATAAGGAACACAATGAAACAGCATCTGGAGATGAGTAATGAAGGGACGGGAGAGAGAGAGCTATCTGGAGCGGCTCCCCCTTTGAACCCTGAACTGTTTGAAGTGATGGACAGACGATACCCCAGCAGGGGGATAAAAAGGGACAGGTTCGCTAAGGCAGGACACACACGACACCCGAGGTAACGAGACCCTGGAAGCGGTGCGCCTCTCACGAGTCGGTGGGAAGTATCGGACCTTAGACGCACAGGGTGGAAAGGTACGATCAGCGGGAACCTGGTGTGTGTCCACCCTCGCTTGGGTGCCGGGTTCACTGCAGAGGATCGACCGCATCTGGAGGAGGGGTCACAGTCGGTGACCTCAGGTGACATCACAAAGGACTCGCCCGAAAGCTACTTGTGAGCAATATCGCCGGTCTGTGAGTGGAAGCCGTGTCTGAATGATCAGTCGTTCCCGTTCTCTCTCTCTCTCTCCCCCCACATTGTCCATCGCCATGGCAACGATTACTGCGAATTGAACTACTAAATTGGACTGAACTTTGTGTCACTTTGAAATTGGTCATTTACCCCTAGACAACGATAGAGCTTGATTGATGCTGTTATCTTAATTCTGTGCACATGTGTGTTTATCATTGCTGAACTGTTGCATTTATTATCCTTTCGATTACTGTGTTGCTTGTTTCTTTAATAAAACTTTCTTAGTTCTAGTAATCCAGACTCCAACTGAGTGATCCATTTCTGCTGGTTTGGCAACCCAGTTACGGGGTACGTAACAAGAGGTAACATTATTTTGGTTCTTTCTTGTTTAAAAAAAGATTAAGTATACATATGGGATAGCTTGTAGATGCTGGATTGTAAACACTTTCCTTTGTTGAGACTTTATCGTGCCTCTTACAAGGTCAGTCATTTTTTTTAACTGGGGGAGTGGGAGAGAATCTTTTTAAATTTTTTTCTGCACAGACAGAGCGGGCCCTGGCTTCATAATCTATCATAGGATGCCTGCCTTTTTTCGGGCTTTGGGGGGAGGAGGGTGGGGTTCGAGTTAGGAGCTTTTTTTCCCATTGGGTGGTTCCGGAGCATGTGTGTTTCCTATGTGGCTGTATTCTTCATCGCCGCCATTTTTGATCATCCTGTATTGGTATGTGCTCTGCGCATGTGTAAAGTAGAATAAAATTATGATTTTATTTTAATAATTTTGAAAAAAGATGGGGTTCATTTTGCTCGTTATTATTATTTGAGTTCATTGATAGTTTTCCTCCATGATCTAATTATAAATTTTTGGTAGATTTTTTTTTCTTGCTGGCAGTTCGATGTTTATCTTTAGAAGCTTTTTGTATGATGCATGGCTCCGGGGTTGAACACCTAATGGGGTTTTTTTCCCACTTTTTCTTGCTAGTAGGGTTTTTTTTAATCACCAAAATTTTTTCAATCTTTAAAATAATGTTTTTTTTCTTGACACATTGTAAGTGTTGCTTACTTCGATGTACTGGTGATAATTTTGGATAATAATAATAAAAAGATTTGAAAAGAAAGAAAGAAATCCACTGACTCTCACAGCTACCTTTTCCCACCCTGTTCCTTGTAAAAATGCCATCCCATTCTCTCAGTTCCTCCATCTCTGCAGTACCTGTTTTCAGGATGGGGCTTTTCATCCCAGAACTAAGAGATGTCCTCCTTCTTCTAGGAAAGGGGCTTCCCTTCCTCCATCAGCACTGCCTTCAACCATTTCTCTTCCATTTCACACACATCTGCTCACATCCCATCCTCACCTACGACCCCACCAGCCACCGCATGCAGCACATAATTCTCCGTAACTTCTGCCATCTCCAACGGGATCCCATCACCAAGCACATCTTCTGCTCTCCCCGACTTTCTGCTTTTCGCAGGAAACCCTCCCTTGCCCATTCATCCCTCCCCAATGATCTCCCTGCTGGCACTTATCCTTGCAAGCGGAATTAATGCTGTACTTTCCCCTACACCTCCTCCCTCACTCCCATTCAGAGCCCCAACCAGTCCTTCCAGGTCAGGTGACACTTCAGCTGTGAGTCTGTTGGGTGGGGGTCATCTATTGTATCTGGTGCTCCCTTTGTGGCCTTTTGTATATCAGTTTGAGTCCCAACGTAGATTGGGAGACTGCTTTGCAGAGCACCTACACTCTATCTAGCAGGATCTCCTACAGGCCACCCATTTTGATTACACTTCCCATTCCAACATGTCAGTCCGTTGCCTCCTCTCCTGCTGCGATGAGGCCACACTCAGGTTGGAGGAGTAACACCTTATATTCCGTCTGGGTAGCCTCCATCCTGATGGCATGAACATTGATTTCTCGAACTTTTGGTAATTTCCCTCTCTCACCTTATCTACTTACCTGCCCATCACCCCCATCCTCCCTCCTTTTCTTTCTTCCATGGGCTTCAGTCCTCTCCTGTCAGATTTCCCCTTCTTCGGCCCTGTATCTCTTTCACTCAACTTTTCAGCTCTTTACTTCTCCCCCTCCTGGCTTCACCTATCACATTGTAATTCTTCCTCCACTCCCCTCCGCCTTTTCACTCTGACTCTTCATCTTTTTTTCTCTTGTCCTGATGAAGGGTCTTGGGCTGAAATGTCAACTGTACTCGTTTCCGTAGATGCAGCCTGGCCTGCTGAGTTCCTCCAGCATTCTGTGTGTATTGCTTGGATTTCCAGCATCTGTAGATTTTCTCTTGTTTGGGTTTAGTGTTCGGGTGTTTTTGATTCTCTTCTTTGCTGGAATGGCACAACATTGTGGGCTGAATAGCCTGTTCCTGTGCTGTACTGTTCTATGTACTCCGCGGACACTGTGCTGGTTGATAGCGCAAATACCACATTTTGCTGTGTATAATATTTTGATGTATAGGTGATAAGTAAATTTGAATATTGCTCTTGAGAAGTTATTCATCAGAAACCCACGTGAAGCACAAACATCAACAGTAACCACCTTGGTCCATGATCTGTTCTTTACCTGTTGTCCAGTGATAAGAAGAATACTCGACTCTTTCCCATGAGCCAGCTGCCTGCAGATATGGTCCATGATGAGCAGTTCACTCCAGCAATTCTGAAGAAGTTTCATCTGATCATCAACCTGTTAAATACACAGTAAACAACGTTTCAGCAAACATCAATTCAGAGATCAAGATTGAAGCTTCATTCATTCAGTTGTCCACTGCTCCCTAAAATGTGCAACTGGGAACCAACCCTGCCCTCCAAACTGTATTCTCTCAAGCATGGCAAAGAACACAAAAATGTCATGGGCTTGATGTGGTCAAACCCCACGTGTCCGTATTGAATAGGTCAGTGGGTCTTGTGCTGCATATCAGGGGTTTGAACTGTTGTAGAATTATGGGAAATTGATGACGTAGAGGGATTCTATCCCACATTCCAGAATTTTTGGGCAAACACTTCCCCATTTTATGAGGCAGTGAATTTATATCCTACATCCTCAGGGTTAAATATGTTCTGTTATTGCTACTAAGTATTTTAAATCTATGCTCCATGGATTTTAACACCTTGCTGCCCCCTTTATTTTGTCTAGGCTCTTCTTCATACCACTATTTTGCATTTTTGGCAACATCTCCATGTTCCCCTTCCTCCCCTCTTCTCTCTTTTTACTAATCTCCATTCTGGATACTCTCCCACCCTTTTTCTTCTCACCTGCTCATCACATTCTTCTAGTTTCCTTTCTTCCATCAATCAGTGTCCTCTTCTAAGAAATTTCTTCTTCTTCAGCCCTTTAACTCTTTCATTTTCTTAATTCATCTTCCAGCCCTACTCATCCACCTTCACCTTCACCTTCACCTTGTCTTCCCTATCATCTGGCAGCTTTTATTCCTTTCCCTCCTTCCACCATCTTATTCTGGCTCCTGTCCCCTTCTTTTCCAGTCCAGATAAAGGGGCTTGGCCAAAAACATTATTCTTCTCCTTAGAAGCTGAGAGAGGTAGATAGATGGCTGAAAGGTGAAGGGTAAAGGGTTACCATGAGGTGCAGGATTAAGGTTACTGCTCAAATCAACATGATCTCATCATCTTATACACTTTATAAGTGTATAAGATAATGAGAGGCATTGATCGTGTGGATAGTCAGAGGCTTTTTTTTCCACAGCTGCAATGGCTTGCACGAGAGGGCACAGTTTTAAGGTGTTTGGAAATAGGTAAGAGGAAATATTGAGGGTAAGTTTTTTATGCAGAGAGTGGTGAGTGCATGGAATGGGCTGCAGGCGATGGCGGTGGAGCTGGATACGATAGGGTCTTTTAAGAGACTCCTGGACAGGTACATGGAGCTCAGAAAAATAGAGGGCTATGAGTAACCCAAGGTAATTTCTAAAGTAAGGACGTGTTCGGCACAGCTTTGTGAGCCAAAGGGCCTGCATTGTGCTGCAGGTGTTCTATGTTTTTATGTTTCTATCTTTCTGAATGGTAGGGTGGGCTTAAGAGTCATGAGGGATTCTCCATCTCCTCCATCTTCCAATACGCATGTTCCTAAGAGTCAGACAGTCACCTGACCTCAGACTGAATGAATAACAAGCTGTCGTCTCCACCTGCCGCATCAGACTCTAATCCCTGTAGGAAGAGTTGCTCACACAACACTGCCTACTGTTGAATAATTCTTAAACTGTTGAGGAGGTTTAAGCAGAGAAGTTAGGAGTATCGGTCAAGTGCATCAAGTATTTGCACTCTGGTTGGTCAAAGCATATTGTTAAAGTTATACTGACCCCCATTCAAGCCAGGAGATCATGGATGAAGAGAGAAACATGCACTGTGAAGCTTTACTTTATGAAGAATAAAATTCCAGCTGGGTACAGGTATCGATTATAATTGGTGTTTCAATGACAAACTCCACCATTGTCATCAAGAATCCTTTTTTCACCGACTCTATGAAATTGGACAGTGGGCAGGAGAGCTGAAGGAAGCAGGATGGGATGCTGGCTGATGTATTACAGGGGCTTTTCCTGAATGGCTCTCCCTGGATTAGTAAGGAAGTAAGAGACACGTTCAGGCATCCACACTACACAAGTGTCCCATCAGAAAACGTGGGCATTTTCCTGTCATTTTCCGTGCACAGTGTGTTGTGTTTCCATCATCCTGTTTGACACAATCTCTCAAACACATGCAGTTCTAAACAAGAGAGCCAACCAGTCACAGAGAATAATGAGAGTACTGTCAGTAAACAAGCCCTTAATGTTCTAACATGTAACAGTCTGGCAGAACTTTGCAACAGGAAATCAGCACATTGTTTACAGAGAAAGCACGTGTAGAAATGTTGCTGATAAATCTTGCAGTGTTTTGTCCTGTTTCTCCTCTCCCATTCCGACGATAACAATCATTCAGCCTTGAGCATCAATTAACAAAGTAACGTTCACACTCTGCCTGACATATAAAGCAATATTCACTCGTAAAAAGTACTCTTACTCAAGCTCTGGGCAATGCAGGATCTACTGAAAATATCTCCCATCTGCCATGCAGTGAACAACAAAAGTTACTGATCACAGTACAGGCCTCATAGGCAACAGATATGGAGGTTTTATGCAGCACTTTTCTAGACATGAGAAAGGACAATGTCCACTCAGTAGCCACTTTATTAGGTACACGCGTACAACTACTATTTATAGAACATAGAACAGTACAGCACAGTGCAGGCCCTTCGGCCCACAATGTTGTACCGACCCTCAAACCCTGCCTCCCATATAACCCCCCACCTTAAATTCCTCCATATACCTGTCTAGTAGTCTCTTAAATTTCACGAGTGTATCTGCCTCCACCACTGACTCAGGCAGTGCATTCCACGCACCAACCACTCTCTAATTAAAAAACCTTCCTCTAATATCCCCCTCGAACTTCCCACCCTTTACCTTAAAGCCATGTCCTCTTGTATTGAGCAGTGGTGTCCTGGGGAAGAGGCGCTGGCTGTCCACTCTATCTATTATGCAAATATCTAAACAGCATATTATGTGGCAACAACTTAAAGCATAAAAGCTTGCAGACGTAGTCAAGAGGTTCAGTTGTTGTTCAGACCAAACATCAGAATAGGGAAGAAATGTGATCTAAGTGAAATTGATCATGGAACAATTGTTGGTGCCAAACAGAGTGGTTTGAATATCACAGAAACTCCTGATCTCGGGGATTTTCACGCAATCTCTGGAGTTTTCAGAGAATGGTGTAAAAAAAATCCAGTGAGCAGCAGTTCTGTGAGTGAAAATACCTTGTCAGAGGAAAACAGCCACACTGGTTCAGGCTGACATAAAGGCAACAGTAGTTCAAATAGCTACGCATTACAACAATAGTGTGCAGAAGAGCGATATGTTGAATTTTGAAGTGGATGGGCTACAGCAGCAGAAGACCATGAACATACACTGAGTGGCCACTTTATTAGGTACAAGAGGTGCCTGATAAAAGTAGCTACTGAGTGTAAGTGCTTAATCAACAGTCCAGATTTTCATATTCCAGATGATGCAAGTTGCTTAGACAGCACACTGGACAGAACCTTAAAAAGTGACCACCACCCACTACACAGTTCTGGTACTACATTCCTTTGCTTGGAATAATGAAGACCTGTTGTCCCATGTCCCCTTGCCATCCACAACACAAGGGTAAAATATGTTCCCTTCCTCCCAGTCATTCTCCAATTATACCTGTTACTCTTTCACTCTCTTCTGCAGCTCCACACAAAGGGTAGGTACTACGTCAGGCTGACACCCGATTTTCTCTTGTGTCTCCTCTTACACTGGAGCTCTCTATTCCCATCTACCCCACAAACTCCTTCTCTTCACTCGCTTCTCCACCACCAACAGAGTGCAAGTGTTCACTTCCAGTGACCTATTTACACCATATTCCCCCTTCACTCTCTCCACCTCTACAGCAGAGGTACAGCACACCTCATATCCTGTCTATCTCACACACATCAACTCTTACTTTTTGTTTTCTCTCATCCCACCCACAAAGTGCACTGGGATGGAGGAAGCTGCAAAGAGTAGTGGACTCAGCCCAATACATCATGGGCACGTCCCTGTCCAACATCGGTCGCATCTTCATGAGGCGCCATCTCATGAATGCAACATCCATCATCAAAGATAGCCACTATCCGGGCCATGCCATCTTCTCATAGATACCATCATACAGGAGGTACAAAAGCCCGACGGTCCACACAACCCTGTTCAAGATCAGTTATTTCCCTTCAACTATTTGGTTCTTGAATCAACTGTCACAAACCTAATTACTACCTCAGTATACTAACATAATGACCACATTTGGCACTTCAATGGACTGTTTTTGTTCTAATTGTGTTTCCTCTTTAAAAATTATGTATGACATATGTTTAATTCCTGTTCATTGTGTGACTATTAATTATATGGTGCCATGTACCTGAAATATTGCAACATGTAATGTCTTTGAACAGAAAATCCTACAAAAGGGAGTAGGTTTCACCCAGCACATCTTGGGTAAAACCCTCCCGACCACTGAGCACATCTACATGAAGTACTGTTGTAGAAAAGCAGTATCCATATCAAAGATCCTCACCACCCAGGCCATTCTCTTTTCTCGCTGTCTCGCTGCTACCATCAGGTAAAAGGTACAAGAGCCTCAGGACCTGCACCATCAGATTCAAGAACAGTTGCAACCCCTCAACCATCAGGCTCTTAAACAAAAGGGGATAAGTACACATCTATCCCACAACCAATGATTTCATTTTAAGGACTCTATCTTCTTATTTCATGTTCTCGTTATTTCTTGCTATTTATTTATATTTGTATTTGCACAGATTGTTGTCTTCTGCACTATACTTCATCTTTCATTGATCTGATTATAGTTATGAAACCCCTTTTTACCAGGTGTCTGTCGAGGTGCAGCTCCTTAGCCCCTCGCTAACAGCCACCGAACTGAGTTGTGAGAAAACCACCTTTCACAAACTCCATTCATCTAGGGTCGATATGACTTGGGTCCCACCATACCTGGAAGGTTGGGATGTCTCGCCCACCCGAACTCCAAAATGTGTGAGTACTATGTGGTTACTGCCCCATTGGCAAGAAATAACAAACTACACTGCATACAATTATAAATAAAGTATGTTTGCAAATTTCAGATATATCAAACAATTAGTAGGAAAAAGAAAAGAAAAATGAAAAATAAAAAATAAGAAAAATGAAAAGAAGCCATTACATCTACCAAGGTGTCTTTAACTCACGCGCTGGACCCACACCACCTTCTGAATGTCACTCAAAATCGATCTCAAACAAAAAGACTTCCCCACGGGAGTATTGGTCCTTCCTCCTTGAACCCATTCATCTGCACCAAGCACCTTGTGCAACAGTGACGGCATCCTCAGCCATCTTCCCTCCTGTCTTCTTCCGGCTCCCGCCAAAAAGACCTTGACCCACACCGTGTCCGTCCAAAACCCTCTCTGCCCTGCATTCTCTAGAACCTTCTCCCAATTTCACCATCCTGATAGGATGACACTATATTCGTAATAATGAACATCACAACCCTTTATCATTAGCTCAAGCCCAAACAGGCTGAAGGCAGAACTGCTAAAATGAAATACCTACCGATTGGCAGTAAAAATCTTAACCAGGCTCTTACAGTCAGAGTTCGATAGATTTGTTGAGTAGGTCCACAAGAAAATGAATCTGAGGGTTGTATATGGTGACATTCAGTATAAGTATTCTTGCCTATCTCAGCATGTGAAGACAGACTCCGGCGGGTTGAGCGGATGAGGCCAATGGAAGGTCCAACGGTCAAGAAGGCGGTCTCTGCAAGCGTCATGGAATGTATAGAGCAGGACAAGACACAGAAGACGCCCTGGTCATCCACTGCACCTAGTCCCATCTTCAGCCGTCTCGCCTCTTGTCTTGCCACTGGATCCAGATGGGAATTGGGAAGAGAGAGTGAGGCTGATGCTGCGCAACTCTCCCTCATTTAAATTCAAATCAAGCGCTAGTCTCGACACCATCAACTCCCAGGCACGCTTTCCATCCATGCCAGGATGAGTGTCGAGCTAGCAACTCGACCTTGTAAAAAGTACTAATGGTGTCGAGGTCTTCATCGATGACGATGGACGAACCTTATAAGTACTCTGATAACAAATTTACTTTGACTTGATGTAAGTTTTATATTGCACACATACACATGACAATAAGCTCAACTTTGACATTAACTGTAGCAATCCACCCGCTCACACTGACCTTCCCTTCCACTCCCTCCTACTGTCATCCTAACATAGCTCAGGTACTTCCCAATGACTCCAGTCACACTCGCTACCCTCTTCACTGTCCCCACACAGCACAAGTATTACATTTTGCTCATCTAGATATTATAGGGCCATGATTATCAAACATTCCACAATATGGCTACACAGTGCTTGGGTGTGGACACAATATGACCCATGATAGATATTCAGAGATTATGCCACCCAAAAACCTGAGGCTATTCACCTTTTCCACTGCTGACCCCTCAATGAGCACTAGTATGTGTTCTCGAGATGTCTCCATTTATTTATCATGCCTGGGATGACATCTTATTGTTTAAATTCAGCTGTTTGATGAATGGACATTAAACTGTTCTCTAAGTACCTCGACTCCATTGATGTGGGTTCTCAGTGTAAGTCATAGGCCTTGTGTGAACTCTAGTGAATTCCATAGTGGTCATTAGGAATATACTTTGATCAAAGAAGCAAAACCCTGCAGATGTTGTAAATCTGAAATTCAGATAGACATTGTTGGTAATTCATGGGCTTAAAGTGGAAAATATTCCACCATACACTGCCACTGCGCAGATCTGGATTCTGGGACACTCGGAAAATATTCATGGGTGAGAATTCTCAGTCACTGGTCTTCATAGGTTTTACACAGCTCAAAAAATTTCTCTCTCCACAGATGGCGTTGTCTTATTTTTATTTTGGATGTCCATCAATTCCTGGATTCCATAAAAGAAAAGGCTCTTAACTTCAGGAAACTCAGTGAACGTAAAGAACCAATGCAGCCGCTTGTTCTCACTGAACAACAGAAACTAGCATTCCCATAAGCATACCTGTTGCAAGAGTGTATTTGAAGCTGGTATTTAAAAAAAATTTATTTAGAACTAACTGAACAGTAACGGACCCTCTGACCCAACAAGACTGTGCTGCCCAATTACACCCATGTCACCAATGAACCTACAAAAGGTATTTGGAATGGTGTGAGGAAACCCATGTGGTCATGGAGGGAACCTATAATCTCCTTACAGACAGTGGCAGAATTGAACCTGTGTCACTGATGCTGTAACGCTGTTGCACTTACTGCTAAGCTGCATGCCACCCTGATGATTTGACTCACTTCATGACTAATCAGTCTTTGAACTGAGTATAAGCCAAATGACACGGTGTGACAGAACACTCTCCCCTCGCCTGGATGTGTGCAACTCCAACAACATTGGAAAAATTCAATAACATCCCAGTATAATGCAGCCCTCCCGCCTGGTTCCCCATTCACTGTATCTTCAATATCTTCACTGTGGTCACTTGCCAAGGGTTCTTCAACATCACCTCGCAAAACTGTCTCTGATCTGAGGAACAACAAAAGATGCAGAAATACCGATGACTTGTCAAGGATCCAAGGGCAGAACCTCAGAATACAGGGGTGTCCATTTAAAAGAGAGATGAAGAGAAATTCCTTCAGCTAGAGACTGACGAATCAGTGGAATTTGCTGCACAGAGGTGCAAGCTGTTGGGTGTATTTAAGGCAGGAATTGATAGGTTCTTGATTGGTAAGGGGGTTAAGGGTATGGACAGAAGGCAGGAGAATGTGGATGTAAAAACCAGCCATCACTGAATGACGG
Organism: Mobula hypostoma; assembly: GCF_963921235.1. Classification (NCBI taxonomy): domain Eukaryota; kingdom Metazoa; phylum Chordata; class Chondrichthyes; order Myliobatiformes; family Myliobatidae; genus Mobula; species Mobula hypostoma. The sequence continues at coordinate 725,694 of NC_086125.1, forward strand.
AGTAGACTCAATGGATCAAATGGTCTAATTTGGCTTCTGCATCTTATGGCTGAAAATTCACACGCACTATCCTGGCTTGGAAATACATTATTGCTCGTTCAATACCCTTAGATCCAAATGATGGAACTCCCTACCTAATGGCACCATGAAAGCACTTTGATTGGATGAATTGCTGATATTTTGTAGAAGAAAAACCACTGATTTTTTGAGGGATGTGCAGTACTTATGGCCTTGGCAGCAATGACCACATATAGACAATAAATAACCCCCTGATTCCTGGTGAATGTCAGTTAATTCCATCAGTTCTTGTGCATCACTTGGCATGCGGTACATCATAGCTGGCATTAAGCCTGGTATGGAGAGTTTAATACAAATGATTGCAAGGAGCTGAAGAGGGTTGTAGACACAGCCAATTCCTTAACTAGCCTCCCCTTCATCAAGATGCAATGCCTCAAGAGGCTGGTGTTCATTATTAGGGACACACCATCTAGGACATGTTTCTTCTCATTGCTGCCATCAGGGAGGTGTTACTGGAGCCTGAAGACACACACTTAATGTTTTAAGAACAGCTTATTCCCCTCCGCTATCAGATTACTGAATGGACCATAAATCTGTGGGTTCTCTTTCGAGTTCAGTTCTGAATGCTATATGCTTACTTTTATTGTTTACATTATTTTTTTTCTCTTTCTGCACATTGTGTGTTCAACAGTCTCCTTGTTTTAATGGGTTCTATGGGTTTTCTTTGTTTTGCGGCTGCCTGTAAGGAGACGAATCTCCCAAGACTGTATAAAGCAAACATCGATAATAAATGTACTTCGAAATTTGATCTACCTCACTTGTTATTCTCTTTTTGCACTAATTATTTTTATATTTCCTTTTGGTAATTTTTATGTATTGCACTGGAGTGCTGCTGTAAAACAAATTTCATGACATATGGCTGTGAAAATAAAACTTGATTCTGATTCTGATTCAGAGAAGTATACCAGGCAGAAACGGGATCAGTTTTCTCTTCAGTAACGTTTGGAAAAGCGTGCTGTAAACAGTAGCCTTACATTGGGAAGTGCCTTCAGTGGCAGCCTGGTGATAAAAAGACAGCATGAAGCAAAGAGATTCTCCGTTCTCGGGAAAAACAGGACCCTACATCCTGTTTATTTGCATTGTAAGGGCAGTTCCTGAGAGGAGACAAGGCACCATCCAGTGCTGCGCAGATGAACCCTCAGCAAGGAATGCACTTCCTGTTATAACTCACTTCCGCAGCTTCCCTACCACATATAACTACTGCTTCCTAACTTCCCAAAAGAACAATGGTTGACAGACGACTGGCTTTTGATTTGGTTTGTTAAGGATATCACTGTTACAGATCACTGACAGCAATAACTTCCATTCATATCACACCTCATGAGTAGCAAAACTCCGTTCACAACGGGTTCATTACTTGGCTCTGAGCCACAGATGATGATTAAGAGCACTACCCTTGGGGCGTTTCAAGCTTGTTTCTGTTTCCATAATATCATAATGTATTTTGTATTCGTCTATGCAAGTAATTAATAAAAATATTGAAAAAGAAAGAAGAGCACTACCCAAAAGGTTCGACCAGGGCTAAAGGATCAAGGGAGGTCAGATTGGAGGGGCTTGGGAATTCTGGATGTGGATAAGATTTTTCCTATAGCAGAGCAATCTAGGTCAAGAGGGCATAGCCTCAGAATAGAAGGAAATGCCTTTAGAACAGAGATGAGGAGGAATTTCTTTAGCCAGAGTGTGGTGAATCTGTGGAATTCATTGCCACAGATGACTGTGGAGGCCAAGTCATTGGAAATATTTAAAGCGGAGTTTGATAGGATCTTGATTAATAAGGATGTCAAAGGACTTGGGGAGAAGGCAGGAGAATGGGGTTGAGAGGGATAATAAATCAGCTGTGACGGAATGTCAAAGCAGTTTCAATGAGCTGAATGGCCTAATTCAGCTCCTATGCCTGATGGTGCCTTGATACAGATTCATACTGAAGTTTATTTATCACATGTACATCGAAAAATACAGTGAGATGCATTATTTGCAGTAACAACCAGCACATCCAAGGATGTAAGAACATAAGAAATAGGAGCAGGAGTAGAACATCTGACTCGTCAAGCCTGCTCCGCCATTCAATAAGATTATGGCCGATCTGGCTATGGACTCATCTCCACCTACCTGTCTTTTCCCCATAGCCTTTAATTTCCCCTGTGTGCTGGGGGATGCCCACAAGTATTGTCACACATTCCAGTGCAACTATGGCATGTCTCATAATGCTAGGCAGAATAACAAAGGACACACTGAAGCAAAGCATACCAAACAACAAAGTAATAACAGTGAAACAAGTCCCGTTTCTCTCTCATTCCTACCCACCCATGCACACAGCCCTCTAACCCCAGGACACACTGTCTTCAGCCACCAGACTTCAGTGGACTTATGGTTTTGCAGTGTAAAGTCCTTCGTGAAGCGATGTAAATTAAAGACAAGCATGACATTGAAACTGGAGGTAAACAGTGATGGTGGAGATCTAGAGAGTAGGAGTGGGGACAGACTATTCAGCCCTCTGAGTTTGTCCCACTATCTGATATCATTATCCAAATTCTTCCAGTTTTCTACTCTCCCTAGCCAAAAAATAGTATTTAACTCCCTTTTGAATGCTTAATGCTCTGACTCGAACATCTTCTGTGGTAGAGTATTCTACATGTTCACAATGTTCACAATCCTGACTCTAGATTTCTTAACCATCAGGAACATCTTTCCTGCAACAACCATGAAGGTTTATATGGAGGTTACAAGATGGTGGTAGAGGTAGATGTGTGTTGCTGGTGGTAGGGGGAGGTGAGGTGAGCAAATGAATGAAGTTACAAAGTTACTTTTTAAAAATTTTGAGGTGGGAGAGACGACACCTGTGAGAAGCATCTATCAGTAAGGGCCCCCACCATCTAGGCTATGCTCTCTTCTCACTGCTGCCATTGGGTAGAAGGTACAGGAGCCTCATGACTCATACCAGCAGGTTCAGGAACAGTTATTACCCCTCAACCATCCGGCTCCTGAATCAGAATGGATAACTTCACTCTCAACGATGGACTCACTTTCAAGGGCTCTACAAGTTCTCAGTATTATTTATGTACGTACGTATGTATGTATTTATTTATCTGTCCGCCTAGCTATTTACTTACTTACTTGTTTATTTTGTATTTGCATGGTTTGTCTCCTCATGCACATAGGTTGTTTGTCAGTCTTTGTGTGTAGCTTTTCATTAATTCTATTGAATTTTATGAAATAATGTGCACATTTGAAAAAAGTCACATTAACAACTTATCCAAGATATGAGTTCATAGCAATATCTGAGTGTTGGAGTTTATATTTCTTTTTTACCTAATCTGATCAGAAAGCTTTCACTTTAAAAGGTTGTATTTTCCTGGATGGAGATAAATCAAATGTTCTGGCAATATATTGAAAGTTTGAGTTTGAAGTAATAAGTGGAGATATATGGGCTGTTAAGAGGTAATAAAGAACACTTTCTGAATATTGCATGTATGAATTCCTAAAGGCAAAGCACTGGCAGTCCTAAAGCTCATTAAAATGGATAAACCACTTTTGGCTGACCAACTGCATCATTGGTCCTTTTGGGAATCTAAGGAAGAAATTGCGCAGGTGTATGTGCTTGAGGAGATATTTGCTTCATCGTTAGCCACAGGTGAAGTTGCAGACTGCAGGGTTGCTGAAGTTATAGCATTATTTGAAAAGGGCAGCAAAGCAAAACTAGGGAACTACAGGTCAATCAGGTCGGATGTCATCAGTGGGGATTCTGTAAGACAGAAATTATCAGCATTTGGAGAGACAAATAGGGATAGTCAACATGGCTTTCTGCATAGAAATTGTATCTCACAAATCTGTTGGAGTGTTTTAAAGAGATAGACAAAAGAATTGATGAGGATATTGACTATGTGGACCTTAACAAGGCCTTTGACAAAGGTCTCACTTGGAAGTATATTCTGGACGGTTAGATCTCATAAGATCCAGAGAGACCTAGCTAAGTGAATACATAACTGGCTTGATGGTAGGAAATAGCAGGTGACGGTAGAAAGTTATGACCAGTGGTGTGCTACAGGGATCAGTGCTAGGTCCATTATTGTTCATTTTTTGTATAAATGATTTGGATGATAAAGAGATTAGCTTTATTTGCTACACGTATATCAAAACATACAGTGAAATGCATTATTTGCATCAAATCATATCAGCAAGGGTTGTGCTGGGACAGCCCACAAGTGTCACCACGCTTCCGGTGCCAAGAGAGCATAGCCACAGCTCACTAACCTTAACTTTGATCGGACGTTTTTGGAATGTGAGAGGAAACAATAGCACTCAGAGGTAACCCACATGGACCTCGGGGAGAAAGTACAAACTCCTCATAGACAGTGGCGGGAATTGAACCTCGATCTTACAGCAGGTGCTGTAAAGCATTGCAGTAATCGGTAGATTACCATGCTGCCCTCAATGTACAATGTACGAGGCATAGTTAATAAATTTGTAGATCCATTAAGACAGATAATATTACAGACACTGAAGAAGGTTATCTGAAGTTGTAAGGGGACCTAGATCAGCGGGTTAAGTGGGATGGGTGACAAGTGACATTCAATCCAGATAAGTGCAAACTGTTGCATTTTTGGAATTTTGCTGTAAATATAGAACTGTACAGCACTGTACAGGTCCTTTATCCCACCATGTTGTACCAAACTCTTAACCTAGCCAAAATGTTCTATTCAAAAGGTTCAAAGAAACATCTAAATAAACCTGATGCATTTTTGGACTGATGAATTTAAAATAGAACTTTTTGGCCACAATGAGCAAAGGTGTGTTTGGAGAAAAAAGGGTGCAGAATTTAATGAAAAGAACCCCTCTCCAACTGTTAAGCACGGGGCTGGATTTATCATGTTTTGGGCTTGTGTTGCAGCCAGTGGCACGGGGAACATTTACTGGTAGAGGGAAGAATGAATTCAATTAAATACCAGCAAATTCTGGAAGCAAACATCACACCATCTGTAAAAAAGCCAAAGATGAAAAGAGGATGGCATCTACAACAGGATAATGAACCTAAACACACCTCAAAATCCACAATGGACTACCTCAAGAGGTGCAAGCTGAAGGTTTTGCCATGGCCCTCACAGTCCCCTGACCTAAGCATCATCGAGAATCTGTTGATGGAACTCAAAAGAGCAGTGCATGCAACAAGGCCCAAGAATCTCACAGAACTAGAAGCCTGTTGCAAGGAAGAATGGGCGAAAATCCCCCAAACAAGAATTGAAGGACTCTTAGCTGGCTACAAAGAGCGTTTACAAGCTGTGATACCTGCCAAGTGGGGTGTTACTAAGTACTGCCGTGCAGGGTGCCCAAACTTTTGCTTCAGGCCCTTTTCCTTTGCTATTTTGAAACTGTACAAGATGGAAATAAAAAAAAGTTTTCTTGCTTAAAATATTCAAGAGATGTGTCATCTTTAACTTTATGTCTTTTGGAAATCAGTTCATCTTTTACTCGCTCAGTTATTCACATTAACAGAAAATTTGACCGGGGTGCCCAAACTTTTGCATACCACTGTAGTCTGCTATATGTTACTCCAGAAAGGTGTTACCCAGGCAATCATTTTTAGGACATTTAGGGGTAAACTTCTCCTTGTCAGTAGCCTTTGCATTCGAAGAACAATATGAGGTTAATTTCATGAAAATTCTTCAGGGTTGTGCATTACCTTCAGTTCCTTGAAGTAGATACTACTTCTGGCCCACTCCACCAGGGAGAACAAGGTCTGGTCAGCCATCTTGCACATAATTCCAAAGGTGTTAAGCCTTTCATGCTTTCCTCTGGAGGTCTGCTCTTGCTGCAGATAGTTTAAGATCTTCGCCCGGACCTGTGCCTCATCTGGCTCACATTTCACTAGCTCTTGCATCAACTGGGGCACGGTTGTGCTCGAGTTGGGCCTGTAGGCCATAATGTATGGGTTGCCAAGCAATGACTCCTGGGAGCCTGAGTAACTGGGGTCCATGTGCTCCGACTTGACATGACAGCCCGGAAAGGGGCTGCATAGCTCATACCCTGCAATGGTGCCATGAGCTGCGACTGACATATTGACCGGCAAGGAGCCAATGGGGCTGCCATCCTGGTCTCCCACTGAAGATGATAAGCTGTTGTAGCTTAAGGATAAGCACCTGGATGCTGAGTACAGACTTTCACTGCTGATGGGCCCACTCAGATCTGTCGGAACACTTTGCATCATGTATGTGGTGGGGTCCAGTTTAACTCTGTTTCCATACACAAGAGCCTTCTTCTGCTGCTTTAACGCTCTGTCTTGCTTGTACAAAGGTCCAAATTTATTGCGGCCACCTCTCATACGATCTGCTCTCACTGCTGTAAGAGGAAGTGTAACCAGTTAGGGCACAGGTAAATACAGTTGTACATAATGTTGCAGCCTTATCTTCAGCTCTCGCTAAGCCCTGTATGGAATTTACATCCTAAACCTCTCCAGTTTCTTTTTCATATTTAACAGTATAGCAGTTAGTGTAACATTATTACAGTGCCAGTGACTAAGATTCAATCCGTCAGGAGTTTGTACGTTCTCCCCATAACCACGAGTTTCCTCTTGCTGCACCAGCCTCCTCCCTCATTCCACAGGGTTAGGAAGCCAATTGGGCACATTGCTGTAACTGAGTGGCATGGGCTTGTTGGACCAGAAAGTCCTACTACTGTGATAGATATAGAGAGATAGATAGATAGAGGCGAACAAACAAGCAAACGTATAAATAAATAAAATACCTCTCTGGTCAACAAGATAAATAGAACAAATTGATTATTTATAAATTAAGGTCATAATGTTTCTTGTAATAGGTTCCACTGAGTTTCCTCTTTCTCCTTTCCTTTCTTCCCATCTTCACTAAATGCTTCCTAGAGAAGGTCAGTGTGCGATAGCTCGTGATGTTTAGAGCCCAATCTAGTCTGTTCCAGATCGTCAGTCTTTAGAGCTAATTCCACAATCCCGTTGGAGGTGGTGGATCAGGTGGGATTGGATGTATGGACTCAGACATTAGATAGGACACTGACCACATCAGTCCAAGGTGGGATTTTGACTAAGAGGTGTTCAATCATGATCCCACGGATGGCAGCTTCAACTATTGGTTCTTCAGGCAAATTTATACCTCAAAAGTCTGAATCTATGTTCCAATTATATACAGAGTTGGACTGCATCAGTACAACAGCACATTATCAGTAAGGTAAAATGAACCTGTCTCATGGTGGTCTAAAGCAGCCCAGATTCTGTTAGAGAATTACAGAAGGAGAAAGAGGAAAAAGGACATAATCCTACAAACTGTGAGATAAATGAGGAGAAAAATGTTCCCTTAGTTTATGGTTATCCTGTACTATCTAACACTTGAGGCCAAATGTCTGCCTAGCTGTATTATGCTCTTTAACATATGATTACTAAGACTCAGTCTATTCCTTTATAAGTACATAAGTCACCCGAACGAGAGGAACTGCACCCTAGGGTACTGAAAGAGGTAGCGTTAGAGATTGTGGTGGCATTAAAAATGATCTTTCAAAAATCATTGGACTCTGGTATGGTGCCAGAGGACAGGAAAATTGTAAATATTACTCCACTCTTTAAGAAAGGAGGAAGGCAGCAGAAAGGAAATTATAGACCAGTTAGCCTGACCTCATGGTTGGGAAGATGTTAGAGTCAATTGCTGAGGATAAGGTGATGGAGTACTTGGTGACACAGGACAAGACAGTACGAGGCCAGCATGGTTTCCTTCAGAGAAAATCCTGCCTGATGAAACTTTTGGAATTCTTTGAGGAGTTTACAAGTAGGATAGATAAAGGGGATGCAGTGGATATTGTATATTTGGACTTTCAGAAGGCCTTTGACAAGGTGTCACACATGAAGCTGCTTGCCAAGTTAAGAGCCCGTGGTATTACAGGAACGTTACTAACGTGGTTAGAAAAATTGGCTGATTGGTAGAAGGCAGTGAGTGGGAATAAAAGAAACCTTTTCTGGTTGGCTGCCAGTGACTAGCGGTGTTCCGCAGGGGTCAGTGTTGGGACCCCTTCTTTTTATCTGTATATAAACGATATAGGTGATGGAATAGATGGCTTTGTTGCCAAGTTTACAGATGATACAAAGATTGGTGGAGGTTTCAGGTAGTGTTGAATGTGCTGACTATTTTCTAAATGGGGAGAAAATCCAGGAATCTGAGATGCAGAGGGACTTGGGAGTCCTTGTGTAGAACACCCTGAAGGTTAACTTGCAGGTTGAGTTGGTGGTGAGGAAGGCAAATGCCGTGTTAGCATTCATTTCAAGAGGTCTGGAATACAACAGCAAGGATGTGATGCTGAGGCTTTATAAGGCACTGGTGAAGCCTCACCTTGAATATTGTAACAATTTTGGGCCCTTCATTTTAGAAAACATTTGCTGGCATTGGAGAAGGTCCAGAGAAAGTTCACAAGGATGATTCCAGGAATGAAAGGGTTATCATATGAGGAATGTTTGATGGCTCTGGGTCTGTACTTGCTGGAATTCAGAAGGATGAGGGGGGATCTCATTGAAACCTTTCGAATGTTGAAAGGCCGAGACAGAGTAGATGTGGAAAGGATGTTTCTCATGGTCGGAGAGTCTAGGACAAAAGGGCACAGCCACAAGATAGAGGGGCGCCCTTTCAAAACAGAGATATGGAGAAATTTCTTTAGCAAAAGGGTAGTGAATTTGTGGAGTTTGTTTACCACAAGCAGCTGTGGAGACCACGTCATTGGGTGTATTTAAGGCAGAGATTGATAGGTTCTTGATTGGACATGGCATCAAAGGCTACGGAGAGAAGGCCAGGAACTGGGGTTGAGGAGGAATTAAAATAAAATGATCAGCCTTGATTGAATGGCAGAGCAGACTCGATGGACCAGATGGGCTAATTCTGCTCCTATGTCTTATGGTCTATGGTCTTTATCTTCCAAAAAGGATACAAAGGTATCTTGCTTGCAAAAAGGATTTAGGATTGACCTGTGACTCTCTATCCTTTCAGCAATCAAGTAGAGTGATAAGGGAAACTAATTTTCACAATGCTATCGCTTAGAGAAGGAACTGCTTCCAATCAGCTGTAATCAAATGGAAAGTCGGCATAGTTTTGGATGCAAATATAGACGGGCTGATTAGTAGATGTCTAAATGAAAAAACTGAGACTGTATAAGGCATTGGTCAGACTGCATGTGGAGCATTGTAAGCAGTTTTGGGCCTCTTATCCTAGAAAGGATATGCTGGCATTGGAAAGGTTCCAGAGGAGGTTTGCAAGAATATCCTGGGAAAAAAAGGGTAATGCTTGGTGGCTCTGTGCCTATACTCATAGGAAGTAAGTAAAATGAAGAGGGAGCTCATTGAAACCTACCTACTATTGAACATCCTAGATAGAATGGATGTGTAGAGGGTCTGCGACAGAAGGCACACCCTCAAAATACAAAGGCATCCTGTTAAAACAGAGTTGAGGAGGAATTTCCTCAGACAGAGTGTGGTAAATCTGCAGAATTCATTGCCACAGACAGCTATAGATGACAATCACTGGGTATATTTAAGGCCGAGATTGATAGGTTCTTGATTAGTAATGACATCAAAAAGAAGGTAGGAGAATGGGGTTGAGAAGGATAATAAACCAGCCATGATGGAATGGCAGAGAAAACTTGATGGGCCTTGTAGCCTAATTGCTGTTCCTATGCCTTATGGTCTTATGGACATGAAAATTAGTACTCTTGTGACTAAGGAAGTTTGTCTAAAGCTGTAGCAAGATGTAGATCAGCTGGAAAGTTGGGCAGAATGCTAGCAGAATTAAATTAATCAAAAAGTATTGATTTATTTTGGGAAATCTGAAAGGAGTAGGGCATACAGAGTGAATGGTAGAGCATTAGGGGACATTAAGGAACACAGTGACCTTGGGATTCAAGCCTATTGTTCTCTGACAGTGACAGCACAGGTCTAAGGGGCAGGGAAGAATATATACAGCATGCTTAGCTTCAAAGGTCATGGCATAGAACATAAGCACTGGGACATCATGGTGCAAGTTTACAAAACACTGGTTGGACCAGCCTTGGGGTCTGGAATGTAGTTCTGATTGGACCACGTTTAGGGTCTGGAATATAGTTCTAGTTGGGCCCCCTTTGGGGTCTGGAATGTAGTTCTGGTTGCCACACTGAAGGAAAGATGTGATTGTATAGGGGGAGTGCAGAGAAGATTACTAGCAGGGGAGGACTTCAGTTATTGGGAAAGTTTGGATAGGTTGGGCAAAAAAGGCTTAGGAATGACCAGATTATGGAATATGTGATTATGGGATGCATATATAGGTATATATGATTATGGAATGCATATATAGGGGAGATATTCCCTATGGCAGTAGTACCAAAAGGGTATCTGAGGGTTGTTTTGTTTTGCACGAAGAGTAGTTCATATTTAGAACACATTTCCAGGGGAGATTTTAGAATCAGGTACATAAAATTACCATACTTAAAAGACATTTGGGGAGACACTTAAGGGCAAGAGATAGAAGGATACAAACCTATTGAAGGAAAATGTGGCTAATGTAGCTGGACAAGAGGGTCAGTAGGGAAGTGAAGGGGCAGGAGACCTGGTTCTGCTCTGCACAAACTCCATGTTGATAAATATGGCAAATTTCCTGGGAATTTTAACCAAATAATCCCATACCAATTAAAGGTTGAAAGAATTGTTTTTTGACATTAACTTCCAGATTTATTTAATTACTGGAGTTTAAATTTCCCAGTGATTCAGATCGCTGACTGTGTCAATGGTCCAGGACTATTGCTACTGGTCTGGCACTTAACTAATATGCCACCATATCACCGGTTACTGGTCTTCACAAAAACAAGAGTGAAATACATAAATACCTTCCAGCTTCATCCCCACAGTCAGACACTTCTGAAATCGACAGTAAGGACAACGTTTCCTCTGGGCTTTGTCAATCTGACAGTTCTGGTTTTCCACACAGGTGTAGTGTTTGTTGTTCTGAACTGTGCGCTTAAAGAAGCCCTAAAAATAGAAGAATACACATGGCTTCTTAATTTAGTTAATCGACAACATTTCCTTTGCGATGCGAGAGGCAGCTGCCTTTACAAGGCATGAATCAGGCAAGGAAGTTGTGCTCTGACCTCTCACTTCCAGCCGGAGATTCTGACTGCATCTGATGACCCATCATGGGGCATGACATAATTATTGGCCAAATCCTATGTAGCTGATTTCTGCTCATAACCTCTCTACTCCCTACATTACCTGTAGGTGGTTGAATTAGAAACAATCAGCCATGGGTCTGTAGTAGATCACAATATAGGCCTTGCTTTCATGGGATTAAATCATGCCTTAATTTGTGATAAATAGATAGATAGATAGATAGATAGACAGATACTTTATTAATCCCAAAGGAAATTACAATGTCACAGTAGCATTACAAGAGTATGGATATAGAAATAGTAAAAAAATAAGTTTGCTTAAATATAAGAGGTACGAGATTTGTGAGTCAAAGATTACAAGATTTACAAATTCACTTTGATAAGGTAGCAATGCAAGAATTACTGTAATATTATACAGTAATGGGTGCACCTTCACACCTTCCAGATAAGAAGTGATGATGGTATTGCACAGGGTGTCCGTGATAGCAGGGTGTGGAAAACAGAGCTAAATAGAGCTTAAACAGATCTGTAGTAAACAGAAGTTAACAGGAGGGAGGTCATCACTTCCCCGGCTATAGATTGACTTATTATAGAGCCTAATGGCTGAGGGTAAGAATGACCTCATATAGCGCTCTTTGGAGCAGCACAGTTATCTTAGTCTATTACTGAAAGTGCTCCTCTGTCCAGCCAAGGTGGCATGCAGAGGGTGAGAAATATTGTCCAGAATTGCCAGGATTTTCCGTAGGGTCCTTTGTTCTACCACAGCCCCCAGCATGTCCAGTTTGACTCCTATAAGGCAGCCAGCCTTTCTAATCGGTTTATTGAGCCTGTTAGCCTCACCCATGTTGATGCCACTAACCCAGCACACCAATGCACCGAGAATTGTACTGGTGACAACAGACTGGTAGAACATGTGAAGTAGAGGCCTGCATACTTCAAGGGAGCTCAGTCTCCACAGGAAGTAGTGGCAACTCTGGCCCTTCCTGTACACACATTTGTGTTGGTCTCCACTTAAGTCTGTCATCCAGGTGCACCCCCAGGTATTTGTAGGTCCTCTCCACATCCACATCCTCACTATCAGTAGTAACAGCAAGCAGTGCAGGCTTGATCTTCCTAAAGTCCTTACCATCTCCTTTGTCTTACTGATGTTGAGCTGCAGATGACTCAACCTGCACCATTTGAAAAAGTCCTCCACCAGGGCCCTATATTCATCCGCCTGCCACTTGCATCAGAAAATTTCTGCAGATGACATGACTCAGTATTTTGTCTAAAGTACAAGGCATACAGAGTAAACAGGAAGGGAGACAATACTGTCCCCTGTGGGGCCCCTGTCTGACACGCAGCTCTCTGGCCATACAAACTGTGGATACAGCATTTCGGAGAAGAGAACTCAGAATCGGGTTTACTAACACCTGCTTTTGACGTGAAATTTGTTAACTTAGCAGACTCTGTTATTTTGTTATATTGATACGTTATATTCTTATTTCATGTTTATTTGTTGCTATTTATTCATATCTGTATTTTTAGTTTGTTTACAGTGAACAGTTCCTGATGTTTACAGCTTACAGTCATTGTTCTATAGATTTGTTAAATATGACCGCAGAAAAAGAATCTCAGATTGTATGTGGTGACAAGTGTGTACTACTCTGATAGTAAGTTTTACTTTGAACTTTGTAGCTGCTCTAACATCTCACTTTGCACTTATTTTTACTGCCTTTGATAACTCCATGGTTCCATGGTTCAATTTAATATCAGAGAATGTATACAGAATACAACCTGAAATTCTTACTCTTCACAGACATCTATGAAACAGAACAATCCCCAAAGAATGAATGACAGAAACATCAGAACCCCAACGCCCCGCTCTTCCATCCCATGCTCAAGTAGCAGCACAATCATCGCCCCTCCTCCCACTTGCACCAGAAAAAATTATATATTATTCATGTTTTTTAAATATATCTGCTGGTAATGGTGCTGCTAGCAATGTTTCCATTACCCTGTCCCCTGCCATACTTTTGCCTATAAAAATAAACTCAATCCTAATTGGCGGGAGGAGAGCGAAGCAGCACGCCGCGCGTGCGCAGCCCTTCGATAAAAAATGATATCGTATCCATTAAATAGGGGCAGTGGACAATTCTGATTCGATGGAGATGGACGTGAAAGCACAGAGGAACATCCGGAAAAATTTCTGAAACGCTCATTCGCTGCTGTCGTTACTGCGCGGTCCGGAATCTTTCAGAGGGAAGGCCTCAAAATCCCCGGCTTTGCCTGCTGTTGGCGATCGAGATGGAGGTCGAATCGCTCGGATAGAGATGGCGCTCAGTACTCGGTGTCGGAGAGCTGATCAGAGCTCGAAGTTCTCGGATGACTCAGAGTCGGAGCTTGGTTGGGTATGGCAGGGAAAGTTTTTCTTCCTTCTCCCGTTTGCATGAGATGTGGGACATTTGAGAGACTTTGAACTTTTACTGTGCTCATGGACTTCTTCATCAAGTTATGGTATTGTTGCACTGTTGTAACTATATGTTATAATTATGTGGTTTTGTTAGTTTTTTTCAGTCTTGGTCTGTCCTGTGTTTTGTGATATCACACCGGAGGAAATATTGTATCATTTCTTAATGCATGCATTACTAAATGACAATAAAAGAGGACTGCGTGTCTTCATAATCTAATCTAATTGGCCACTGAACCATTTGGCTTTCTACACAAAATCACAGGGCAATTAAGAATGTATCATGTTACACCATGTCCAGAGCCACATATAAATCAAGTAGACCAGCAGTTTTATTCCTCTGAAGCACAAACGTAAATCAGTGATATTTGACAAACCATAATGATTACACCTTCTCTTCAGCTTCTTCAGATACATAAAGTGTAAAAGAGAGGCGAGAGTGGATATTGGACTCCTGGAAAATGATGCTGGAGAGGTAGCAATGAGGGACATGGTGGATGAACTGAATAAGTATTTTGCATCAGTCTTCACTGTGGAAGACACTAGCAGTATGGTGGAAGTTCCAGGTGTCAGGGGTCATGAAGTTACCATTAATAGAGAGAAGGTACTTGGGAAATGGAAAGGTCTGAAGATAAATAAGTCACCTGGACCAGATGGTGTACATCCCAGGGTTCTGAAGGAGGTGGCTCAAGAGATTGTGGAGGCAGTGATAATGATCTTTCAAGAATCACTATTTTCTGGAAGATGGAAAATTGCAAATGTCACTCCACTCTTTGAGAAGGGAAAGAGGCTGAAAAAAGAAAATGAGAGGCCAGTTAGATTGACTCAATGGTTGGGAAGATGTGCAAGTCGATTATCAAGAATGAGTTCTCAGGGTACTTCGAGGCACATGGTAAAATAAGCTGTAATCAGCTTGGCTTCCTAAAGAAAAAATCTTGCCTGATAAATCCTTTGGAATTCTTTGAAGAAACAACAAGCAGGATAGACAAAGGAGAATCGGTTGATACTGTGTACTTGAATTTTCAGAAAGCCTTTGACAAGTTTACACACATGAGGCTGCTTAACAAGCTATGAGCCCATGGTATTACATGAAAGATTCTAGCATGACTGATTGGCAGGAGGCAAAACAGTGGGAATAAAGCAAATATTTTCTGGCCGGCTGCCGGCAACCAGTTGTGTTCCACAGGCTCTGTGGTGGTATCGATTCTTTTTAAGTTATATGTCAATGAGTTGGGTGATGGTGATTGATGGTTTTGTTGTGAAGTTTGCAGACGGGTGAAGAGGCAGGCAGTAGAGAGAAAGTAGAGAGGCTACAGAAGACAGGCGGATTCAGAGAATTGGCAAATAAATGGCAGATTGAATACAGTGTCAGGAAGTGCATGGTCATGAACTTTGGTAGAAGGATGCGCTGAAACTGGAATGGGTTCAAAGGAAGTTCATGAAAATGATTCCAGGATTAAACGGATTGAGTGGTGAAAGGCCTTGATAGATTGGATGTGGGAGGATGTTTCCTATGATGGGAGAGTCTAAGACCAGAGGACACAGCTCAGAATAGAGGGGCGTCCCTTTAGAATGAAGATGAGGAGGAATTTCTTTAGCCAGAGAGTGGTGAATCTGTGGAATTTGTTGTTACAAACAGCTGTGGAGGCCAAGTCTTTATGCATATTTAATACAAAGGTGGATAGATTCTTGATTAGTCAGAGCATGAAGTGATACGGTGAGAGGGAAGGAGACTGGGACTGAAAGAAGAATTGAATCAGCCATGATGAAATAGTGGAGCAAACTTGATGGTCTAAATGGCCTAATTCTGCTCCTATTTCTTATGGTCTTATGGTCGAATATCTTTTATAATTCTAATTTAACAAAATTTTGAGGCGCCACAGTTAGATTTGAACTCCCGGACTCCAGACGGTCTGTTCGATCTTCTATTAATCGAGCACAATAGTCACAGAGCTTTTCAACATAGAAACAAGCATTTTGGCCTAACTCATCCAAACAACAAAGCTGCCTACCTGTGGTGGTCCCATTTACCTGTATTTTGGCAATATTCCTGTAAACCTTTCTTAACCATATACCCGTACAAATGATTCACTAACACGCCGAATGGTAAACTTTCCACCTCCTGCTCTCTGATTTGTTTTCCATAACTCTAACCTCATTGTACTGTCTTGGTCCTGAATCATCTAAGGAACATTTCTGGAAGGATACAAGATCTAAATTCCTCTTGGGATCTTGAAGCCTTGTAAAAAAAATCATTTGAGCAGATATCTAAACAGTTGCCAATGTGTTATTGCCTCATGAGTTTTTTTTAAATGACCAAACTGGTTGATTCTCTGTTATTGTGGCTGTTTTTGTCACCCCATTATGGGAGGGATGTTTAAAGTCCATCACAGGAAAAGACTTCCCCACCATTAAGCATATCTACAAGGAGAACTCCCATGAGAAAGCAGCACATCATCCATCATAAGACCATAAGACATGGGAGCAAAATTAGGCTACTTGGCCCATTGCGTACGCCCTGCTTTCCTTCATGGCTGATTTATTATCTCTCTCAACTCCATTCTCTTGCCTTCTCCCTATAACCTTTCATGCCCTGACTAATCAAGAACCTATCAACTTCCAACTTAAATATACTCAAAGACTTGGCCTTTATAGCTGTGACAATGAATTCCACAGACTCACTGGAATTCCACTGGCTAGAGAAATTCCTTCTCATCTCTGTTTTAAATGGATGTCCCTCTGTTCTGAGGCTGTGTCCTCTGGTCCTAGACTCATCCACTGAAGGAAATATCCTCTCTATCTCCACTCTGATTAGGGCTTCCAAAATTCTATAGCTTTCAAAGAGACTCTGCCCACTCCCCCACCAACCCGCCCGATGCATTCTTCTAAACTCCAGAGAATACAGGCCCAGAGCTATCAAACATTCCTTATACATTAACCCTTGCATTCCTGGAATTATTCTCGAGAATCTCCTCCAAACTCTCTCCAAGGTGGTCTGACCAATGCTTTATAAAGCTTCAGCATCACATCAAAACTCTTTTATTCTATCCTCCCAAAATTAACGCTAACAGTGGATTTGCCTCCCTTACTGCTGGCTCATCCTGCAAATTAAACTTTGAGGAATCCTGTACAAGGACTCCAAAGTCCCTTTGCATCTCTATTTTTTTAATTTTTTGCCTATTTAGAAAATACGATAAATAATCTTCAAAGACACCCATAATCCAGGCCAGGCTTTGTTCCTGAAGCTGCCTTCAGGAAGGATGTACAGGGACCCTGGGTCTCACAATACTAGGTTGAGGAACTGTTATGAACCTTCAGCCATCAGGCTCCTGAACCAGCATAGATGACTTCTCTCACCTCAACAATGCATTGATTCCACAACCTGTGGACTCATCTTCAAGGACTTTACAACTTATATTGTCAGTATAAAATATTTATCTCTCTATTTATTTAGTATTTCCTTTTTTGTATTTGCATAGTTTGTTTGCTTCTTCAGGGTCTTAGCCTGAGACATCAACTGTTTACTCTTTTCTATAGATGCTGCCTCACTGTTGAGTACCTCTAGAATTTTGTGTGTATTATTTTTGTCTTCATTGTCATGGGTTCCTCACATCAGCAGCAGCAGATGTGACCCAAGGCCCAGTGTTGGAGCCTGACATCCAATAACCTGCAATATGAGGTGTTCATGGGTGACACCTCAGTAACTACTGTAACCCATGTCCAAGCAAGATGGGTATGGAAACCCTGGACAATGTAGCTACCTGGGTGGGATGACCTTCAAGGCCAGGAAATCAAAATGCATGGTGATCAAAAAGGGCAAGGCTACTAGCAAGTTCAGTCTTCAGGTACAGGGAGAAGTCATTCCATCCATAGAGGACAACCCAGTAAAGTGTGTTGGAAAGTGGTTTAATGCAGCAATGATGGACAACACCAACATTATTGACACTGTAAAGCAGACTGAAGAGTGGCTGAAGAAGATTGACAAAAATGGACTCCATGGTAAACTTAAGACATGGCTGTATCAACATGGTCTTCTATCAAGTCTGCTCTGGCTTTTCGCAGAGTACGAGTCCCCCATCACCACTGTAGAAAGCATCGAGAGGAAAGTTAACAAGTGCCTCTGGAGGTGGTTGGGGATTCCCTCCAAATTTTCTTCAGTGGGGCTCTACATAAGATCAGGCTAGCTACAGCTCCCACTGTCATTGGTAGTGGAGGAGTTTGAGGTGACGAAGTGTAGAGTTGCGTTAACACTGAGGGGCTCCAATGACAAACTAATAAAACAAGCAGGAGTCACAACAAGATTGGGCTAAAAGTGGGACGCCAGCTCAGCCACAGATCAGGCTGTGAGCTCCCTACAATTGAGAGACACCATTGGCAACCCATGCCTGGGATGACAAGGCCTCAGCTCAGCACACTTCCAGTGATGGACCAGTGTAAGTGCAAGGAATAGGTGTGACATGGTCCAGGCAGAGGCACAAAACCGTGAGGATGAAAGGCAGGTATCAAAGGCAGTAGAGTTAGGGTCACAGGGTGCCTGGATGAAATAGGATCTTCCTAAGTGCAAGATCACTTGGGCAGAGCTTTAGCGACTGAAGCCCTTCTGCATTTCTTTCCTCCTGTGGTCTGTGTATGACACTCTCCCTGCACCATCACAGCTCCACACATGGGGGCTGAGAGAGGACCCTAACTGCAAGCTTTGTGGTCAGCGGGGTTCACTGGCATGCGTACTGTCTGGACGCAAAACAGCTTTAACACAAGGACGGTATAGGTGGCACCATGACAAGGTCCTGCTGTCCCTTGCTGACACACTGGAGCAAGAGAGGTGTAGAAAGAGACCAGCTGGCAGAGGGGTTAACAAGGCATCAAGGAGAGGGCCATGCCAGTCATAGTAACCAGGCTGAAATCCAGTCTGCTGCAAACTGCCAAATCATAGGAGATGAGGGTCGATGTGGGGAGGAAGCTGCAGTTGCCGGAGGTGATGCAAACCGCACTTCAACCAGACATCATACTATTGTCTATGACAAGAAAATCATCCTGATGGAGCTCACAGTACCATGGGAGGAAGGATGCGAGGAGGCTCATGAGAGAAAAGCCCTGAAGTACCAGCCCTTAGTCCAGAAGTGCAGGGACAAAGGATAGCAGATGTGGCTATTTCCCGTGGAGACTGGCCGTAGAGGGTACCCAGCAAGGTTGGTAAGGAGGTTGCTGTCGGTGTTGGGCCTTGATGAAAAGAACAAGAACCAAGTAGCTTATAGGATGGGGAGGAAGCAGGAAGAGCTGCCTGCTGGGTATGGAGCAGATCAGAGGAGTTGAGCAGGAAGTCAGGAGCAGATGGGCAGTGACTTGGCCATCACTGCTGACCTGCTAATTGGAAAGTGTAGTGGTTAAAGATTGAAACATTCTATGAAGGTTGAGCACCACCTGACGATATCTGCTTCTGGCCAAAGGCTACAGTTACCTCATCAGGTAACTGTAGAGAGCACCCTGGCATGTGATGCAAGGATTTCCATCATCTGCAGACTTTTTCATGTTAGAAATGCTAGAGAAAATAACTCTAGGTAGGGTGAGAGGGAGAAAGCTTAAACAAGGGTTGCACAGACAAGTGGAGAGTGGTAAGTGCCTGGAATGCACTGCCAGAGTTGGTGATGGAAGACAACACAATAGTGACACTCACAGGCGTTTAGGCAGATACATGAATATGAAGCGAAGATGTGCAGAAAGACAGATCTGGTTTAATTTGGTATCATAATCAGCGGGCCAAAAGACCAACTCAATGATGTAGTAATTACTAAGGTTACTTTGTGACCATTGACCTGTCATGAATGTCCCACGCAGAGAGTCACCAGTAAGTTGCACACCACAGTAAGTGGGGATGGGCTTCATGGTTCGAAACTGCCACACAGGTGACAATACTTTCACATTCTACAACAGTTGTGAATCCTATATTGGGATGGTGGCATGTGTCAGGGGATGGTGGTCATTTTCCATCAGCTACTTACACAAACTAAAGCACTGCGAATTTTTGAACTTTTGTTAACATCCATTTTCACTGATGATAATTAAGTCATTGTAACCTATGATAGGCTTGGAATTTTTTGTTCTCTTCAGTATCTTGATTGTGACTGTATTGTTCAATGTCCTCTTACAGCATTATACAGGGATACAGAGGAAAACTGCCATATCTCCCTCTTATGAAATTCACAATGGCCCATTCCTTCATAACCCCTAGTTCTAGAGATACAGTGGTGCTGCACATATTATTGTGGCACAGATGTATGGCACAGTGTTAGCACAAAGTAATGATAATGCACATCAAGATAGTGAACTTGCTAAATCCTGGAATAGCAACTTTGCTGATAGATATTGGAGGCTCCCTTGTGAAACTGATTTGTGCCTGATTACCAAACATCTCACTAACCCTGTGTGGCCAGTCACTGTCATAACCAGGCTTTCATTAGTGATTGCCACATCGGCATTGTCACTGGCACTGCCCCAGAATGAGTTCCTCAGCAGCGAAATGATGAAAAGGTTCTCTGTACATTGCAGCATACACTGAAAGATGTTACAGCAGCATGTAACCGTTTCCAAAGATCAGCAATATCTCTCATCGGAACAAACGCATCAAACTAGCACAAGGTTTCCTTGTACCACACATGCAACATCTCCCTCAAAAAATATAATTTGTATTGTTATGAGAGAAAGTATACAACATATTGCATCATAGACGCACTAATGTGAATTAAACACTGCGCAGGATCAGAAAAGGCTGCAGAGGGCAGTAGGCTCAGCCAGCTCGATGATAGGCACCAGCCTCAACACCATCTAGGACATCTTCAAAGGCGATATCTCCAAAAGGTGGCTTCCACCATCCAAGACCTCCACCACCCAGGACAAGCCCTCTTCTCATTAATACCATCAGAGAGGAGCTTGAAGACACACATTCAATGTTTTAGGAACATCTTCTTCCCTTCCACCATCAGAATTCTGAACGGACAATAAATCCAGCTATATTACCTCACCACTTTTGCTCTCTTGGTGCACTATTTATTTTTATATATATATATATATATATACATACACACACACACACACATATATATATACAGAGAGAGAGAGAGAGAGAGAGAGATAGATAGATAGATAGATAAAGAAGGCAAATGCAATGTTAGCATTTATTTCAAGGGGTAGAGAATATAAGACCATAAGACATAGGAGCAGAATTAGGCCATCTGGCCCATCAAGTCTGCTCCGACATTCAATCATGGCTGATCTTTTTTTTCTATCTCCTCAACCCAGTTCCCGCCCTTCTTCCTGTAACCTTTGAACCATGTCCAATCAAGAACTATCAATCTCTGCCTTAAGTACGTCCAATGACCTGGCCTCCACAGCTGCATGTGGCAACAAATTCCTCAAATTCACCACCCTTTGGCTAAAGAAATTTCTCTGCATCACTGTTTTGAAAGGGTTCCCCTCTACCCTGAGGCTGTGCCCTCTTGTCCTAGACTCTCCCACCATGGGAAACATACTTTCCACATCTACTCTATCTTGGTCTTTCAACATTCGAAAGGTTTCAATGAGATCCCCCCTCATCCTTCTGAATTCCAGCAAGTACAGACCCAGAGCCATCAAATGTTTCTCATATGATAACCCTTTATTCCTGGAATCATCCTTGTGAACCTCCTCAGGAAACTGTCTAATGCCAGCACATCTTTTCTAAGATGAGGGGCCCAAAACTGTTCACAATACTCAAAGTGAGGCCTCACCAGTGCCTAATAAAGCCTCAGCATCACATCCTTGCTCTTGTATTCTAAACCTCTTGAAATGAATGCTAACATGCCATTTGCCTTCCTCACCACTGACTCAACCTGCAAGTTAACTTTCAGAGTGTTCTGCACTAGGACTCCCAAGTCCCTCTGCATCTCAGATTCCTGGATTTTCTCCCAATTTAGAAAATAGTCAGCACATTTATTTCTACTACCAAAGTATATGAGCATGCATTTTCCAACATTCTATTTCATTTGCCACTTTCTTGCCCATTCTCCTAATCTGCCTAAGTCCTTCTGCATCCTACCTGTTGCCTCAGCACTACCTGCTGCTCCACCAATCTTTGTATCATCTGTAAACTTGGCAAAAACCCATCTATTCCATCACCTAAGTCACTTATATACGGTATAAAAGAAGCAGCCCCAACACCGAACCCCGGGGGAATACCACTAGTCACTGGCAGCCAACCATAAAATAATCCTTTATTTCCACTCATTGCCTCCTACCATTCAGCCAATGCTCTAACCATGTTAGTAACTCCTGTAATACGATGGGCTCTTAACTTGGTAAGCAGCCCCATGTACGGCACCTTGTCAAAGGCCTTCTGAAAGTCCAAATATACCACATCTACTGCATCACCTTTATCTATCCTACTTGTAATCTCCTGAAAGAATTCCAATAAGTTTGTCAGGCCGGGTTTTCCCTGAAGGAAACCATGCTGACTTTGTACTATCTTGTTCTGTGTCACCAAGTACTCCATCACCTCATCCTTAACAATTAACACAACATCTTCTCAACCACTGAGGTCAGGCTAACTAGTCTATAATTTCCTTTCTGCTGCCCCTCTCCTTTCTTAAAGAATGGAGGAACATCTGCAATTTCCAGTCCTCTGGCACCACGCCAGTGTCCAATGATTTTTGAAAGATCATTTCTAATGCCACCACAAATGCTTTCAGAACAGTAGGGTGCAGTTCCTCTGGTCCGGTCGATTTATGTACCTTTAGGTCTTTCATCTATTTGAGCATCTTCTCTCTTGTAACAGTAACTGCACCCACTTCTCTTCCTTAATCCACTACAACATCAGGCATACTGCTAGTGTCTTCCACAGTGAAGAGTGACGCAAAACACACATTTAATACATCAGCCATCCCCTTGTCACCTGTTATTATTTCTCCTGCTTCATTTTCGGGCAGTCCTATATCCACTCTCATTTCTCTTTTATTTTTAACATACTTGAAAAAACTTCTACTGTCCACTTTGATATCATTTGCCAGCTTGCTTTCATACTTCATCTCTTCCCTTCTAATGATTCTTTTAGTTGCCCTCTGTAGGTTCTTAAAAACTTCCCAATCCTCTATCATCCCACTAATTTTTGCTTTGTTGTATGCCCTTTCTTTTGCTTTTACAATAGCTTTGACTTCTCTTGTCAGCCACAGTTGTACTATTTTGCTATTTGAGTATTTCTTCATTTTTGGAATACATCTATCCTGCACCTTCCTCATTTTCTCCAGAAACACACACCATTGCTGCTCTGCTGACATCCCTGCCAGCATCTCCTTCCAATTTACCTTGGCCAACTCCTCTCTCATACCATTCTAATTTCCCTTACTCCACTGAAATATTGCTATGTCAGACTTTACTTTCTCCCTCTCAAATTTCACGTTGAACTCAATCATATTGTGATCACCGGTTCCTAAGGGCTCTTTTACCTTAAGCTCCCTAATCACTTCTGGTTCATTACATAACACCCAATCCAGTATAGCTGATCTCCTAGTAGGCTCAATGACAAACTGCTCTGAAAAGCTATCTCCTAGACATTCAACAAACTCACTCTCTTGAGATCCATTATCAACCTGATTTTCCCAATCTACCTGCATGTTAAAATCTCCCATGACTATCATAACATTGCCCTTTTGACTCGCCTTTTCTATTTCCTATTGTAATCTGTGGTCCACGTCCCAGCTGCTGTTGGGAGGCCTGTATATAATTGCCATCAATATCCTCTTACCCTTGAAGTTTCTTGACTCAAACCACAAGGATTCAACATCTTCCGATCCTATGTCACATCTTTCTACTGATTTGATGCTATTCTTTACCAGTAGAGCCACACCATCCTCTCTGCCTACCTTCCTATCCCTCCAATATAACGTGTAACCTTGAGCATTCAGTTCCCAAATACAACCGTCCTTCAGCCACAATTCAGTGATGACCACAGCATCATACCTGGTAATCTGTAATATTGCAACAATATTGCAACCTTATTTCTTATATTATGTGCATTTAGATACAACACCTTGAGTACCGTATTTGCTATCCTTTCTGACTCTGCATCCCTAATGATTTGATACTCAGTCTGTTGGCTGCAACTAAGTCTCATCCCCTGCTTGCCCTTCCTGACAATCTGACTACACGCTATCTTTACTTTTTTACCATCTGTCCTTTCATGAGTCCCTTCACTCCGGATCCCACCCCCCCCCCCCCGCCACGTTAGTTTTAACCCTCCCCAACAGCTCTAACAAACCTGCCTGCAAGAATACTGGTCCCCATCGGGTTCAAGTGCAACCTGTCACCTTTGAAGAGGTCATACCTTCCCCAGAAGAGATCCCAATTATCTGAGAACCTGAAGCCCTGCCCCCTGCACCAGCTTCTCAGCCACACATTTATCTGCCAAATCATCCTGTTTCTACCCTCACTGGCACGTGGCGCAGGCAGCAATTCAGAAATTACTACCTGGAAAGTTCTGCTTCTCAGCTTTCTACCTAGCTCTCTAAATTCACTTTTCAGGACCTCATTGCTTTTCCTTCCTATGTCACTGGTACCAAAAAATCTGACTGCTCCCCCTCCCTCTCCAAAATGTTGTGGACATGATCTGAGACATCCCTGACCTTGGCACCTGGGAGGCAACATACCATCCCGTTCATGTGCACAGAATGTCCTGTCTGTTCCCCTCACTATCAAGTCCCCTGTCACTACCACTCCCTTCTTCTCTCTCTCTCTCCCTTCTGCACCACGGACCCATGCTCAGTGCCTGTAACCAGCTGCCATGGCATTCTTCCGGAAGGTCACCCCCAGAAAGCTATCCAAAGTGCTATTCTTGTTTTTGAGGGGGAATGGCCACAGGGGTGCTCTGCTGTAACTGCCTATTTCCATTTCTCCTGATAGTCACTCATCTACTTGCCTCCTGCAACTCTGGGGTGAGTACTTCCTTGCAACTTTGATCAATTATATCCTTGCTCTCCCATACAAGCCAAAGGTCATCCAGTTGCTGTTCCAGATCCCTAACACGGTCTTCAAGGAGCTGCAGCCAGATGCACTTCACGCAGGGAAGCATATAAAAGCAAGGAGACAATGCTGGCCCTTTATAAGACACTAGTCAGGCCACACTTGAGGTATTGTCATCAGTTTTGGGCCCCATATCTCAGAAACGATGTGAAGTCATTGATGAGAGTCCAGAGGAGATTCACAAGGATGATTCCGGGAATGTAAGAGCTAACGTATGAGAAGCGTTTGACAGCTTTGGGCCTGTACTCAATGGAATTTAGAAGAATACATTGGGATCTCATTGAAACCAACTGAATGTTGGAATAACTAGATAAGGTGGATGTGGAGAGGATGTTTTCTGTGGTGGGTGTATCCAGAACTAGAGGGCACAACCTCAAAATTGAAAGGAATCCTTTTAGAACAGAGGTAAGGAGGAATTTTGTTAGCCAGAGGGTAGTGAAGCAGTGGAATGCTCATCTACAGAATGTGGTGGAGGCTAAGTCTGTGGGTATACTTAAGGTAGAAATTGTCTGTTTCCTGATTGGTCAGGGCATCATAGGATATGGCGAGAAAGCAGGTGTATGGGGATTGAGAGGGATCCAGGATCAGCCATCGTGGAATGGTAGAGCAGACTCGATGGGCTGAATGGCCTAATTCTGCTACTATGTCTTACAGTCATATATTGAAAGAAATTGCAGAGGGCTGTAAACTCAGTCAGAACCATTACAGGCACAACCCTCTCGACTATTGGGGGCATCTTCCAGAGACGGTGCGTCAAGAAGGCACATCTATCACTCAAGACCCACAGAATCTGCAACATACTCCCTTCTCATTAATACCATTCAGGTGGAGGTATGGGAGCCCAAAGACCGACGCTGAATGATTCAGAACAGCTTCTTCCCCTCTGCCATGAAGTTTCCGAATATTCCATGAATCCCTGAACACTACCTTATTATTCTTTTACTTTACACTATTTATCAATTTCTAAATTTCTCATATTTTTTATATCTTTACTTGCACTGCTGCTGCAAAAAGGCAGGTTCCACATCAATGATAATAAATCTAATTTTAATTCTGATATATGGAAATATTGGCTGATGGACCTGGGAAGAGCCTGTGTGTGTATTTTGTCACACACCAGATTACTCCACAGTTAAAGAAAAATCACCTGCTGATGAAGGATCTCAGCACAAAATGCCCACTGTTTAATCTTCTCCATAGATGCTGCCTGACCTGCTGAGTTCCTTCAGCATTTTGTGTGTTGCTTTGGATTTCCAGCACCTGCAGACTTTCTTGTCATTGTAACATATACACACAATATATACATATATTCCTCAGCACTGGAGTGTTTTGCAAAGAGAACTGTCAATTATTTAACAAAAATTAATGAATGTGTCTTTTAAGGGCTGGTTTTAAGGCCAAGGCTTTCCAAATCCATCATGACTACTAAAAATGGAATTTCCTGTTTATGGTTTGACAGTGTTGTATCTCTTTCCACTAATCTCTGTGTTAATTTGTCAGTAAACAAATCCTGTGTAGGCAGCAAAAGGCCCCCCCAGCAGCATCTCCTGGCCTACTGCATTCACCAGCAACTTCTATGTGTGTGGCCCCTCCAGCAGCTTGATCCTGGATATGAAAACAGGTGTCACTGCCCAGTGACTCCCTTCAACAGGAGATCAATAATGTCCATTCAATATGAGATCAATTTCACCAAATGGACTGTATTCAAGAAAGGCATCAATTTTTTGAGAGTAACTGGAATAGAAAGGAAATACTGATTCTTATTGCGAGACTGGTATTTGCTGAATGAAATAATATGATTGCTTGGAGATCTTAAAGAAAAAAATGGATTTTGTGTTCTTGGAATGTAGTTTGCAGCAAAGCAGTCAAATCACTGCACTAGCAATCTAATAGTCTGGAATTAATACCTAGAGATACAAACTGAAATCCCACAGTAATAATTGCTGAATGTAGATTCAGTTAATAATCTGGCTTCTCAAATAACTAAAGGTTGTAAAAATCCCATTTACTTCATTAAATCCAGTTGACAAGACATCTGATCTCCTTTCCTAGTCTGCACTAGGCTACTCTAGACCCAACAATGTATTGGACTGTGAAATAGTCCATCCTGGTAAATCTTTCCTGCGCTCTTTCTAGTGCAATAATATCTTTCCTGTAAGAGGATGATCAAAACTGTACACAATACTCTAAGTGAGGACTCACCAATATTTTATATAACTGCAAAATAACTTCCCAACTCTTGTATACTAAATGACCTGGCTAATGAAGGTCAATGTACAAATAGTCATCTTCACCACTTCTACCTGTTACCTAGCTACCTGCTTTCAGCAAAATACGTACTTCCACAGCGAGGTCCCTCTGTTTCACAGCACTTCCCGGAATCCTACTATAAGGGGTTTCTTTTTTTTATGCCACTGCGTAGTCTAATTAAAATGGCTTCTTTTAATTGTTATGTTATAATTGAAAGGGCTTCTTTATGTTAACTGCTGAGAAAGTCCTCCCGCTAGCAGTTTGTTTGAATCACGTTACTGATAAGAAGATGTTATGAACCAATTAGGATAGTTGTTATGTTTTTGGTGTGTCTATAAGATATTGTATGCGCAGGGTTTTGCGGGGAGAAGGCGGGAGATAGAGACAGAAGATGGAGCAGGTGCTGTGAGTCCGCTAACAGGGTCAGACCCCGAGCGTTCGACGAGGAGAGGAGACAGAGACGGACTCATGTGGAGCATCTGGTTGACCACCACTGTTGGTCCCAGACGGCCGGTCGGGGTGGTCCGAAGGGTCGCAGGGTGAAGAAGAAGGGTCCTGAGCTCCAACTGTTTGTGCACGAAGAAATTGAACTTTGATAAGTGTGTCACCTTTGATTTTCCATTTATATTTTATTCTCTATTAAATATATAGTTTCAGTAATATCTATAAACTGTAAATCATTTAATCGTATCCGGTGTGTTGTCTGTTATTTGGGCGGGGTGGGGTACATCACACAGCATCCACACAAACTGATTACCCAGTTTGACGGGGCCGAGGGCTGTTTCCCTAGATGACAGCGAGCCAAGTGACCCTGAGGCTGGCCAGGGGGGCTACACTACTATTCACTGTATGTCCTTTCTTGCTTTGAACTCCCAAAAGGCAATATTTCACATTTATCTCAACTGAAGGCCATTTGCCAGTCCTGAGCTACATACTGTACCTAGCTGATCAATATCCCTCTATAATTTTCATAACCTTCCACACTATCTACAACACCACTGATTTCAGTAGCATCTGCAAACTTATTACCCATGTATAACAATAGGAAAAATCACTGCTTAGAGTTCGATTCCAGCAACTGCCTGTAAGGAGTTTGTACATTCTCCCCGTAATCATGTGGGTTTCCTCTGGATGCTCTGGTTTCCTCCTACATGAAAAATATTTGCAGTCAGGGTTAATGAGCTGTGGGCATGCAACACTAGCACCAAAAACATGGCAACACTTGCAAGCTCCCTAGCCACAATCCTCAGACTGCGGACTGTGTTGGTCATTGATGTATTTCACTGTGTTTTGGTCTTTCAATGTACATGTAACAAATAAAGCTAATCTTTAAAAAATTTTTATCTTTATATTACCATATCCAATTAACTTACATAAATTACAATCAAAAGTTCCCAGCACTAACACCTGTGATACACCGCTACACACGTTTCCAGTCTGAGAAACATCCCTCAGCTATCAAACTGTATCCTATCCCTTAGTCCAGGGGTCCCCAACCTTTTTTGCACTGCGGACTGCTTTAATATTGACAATACTCTTGCGGACCGGCCGACCGGGGGGGTAGGGTTGGCAACGAACAAGAGTAGCAGTCAAATGCGTTTACCCAAAAGACTACAATGACCATGAAGCCTTGCGCGGGCACTAATACGCATGCGCATTGGGACCTGCCGATTCCACTAAGGTGCAAATCCTTTCTGGCGATTCTGTTCGTGGGTGCGTGGGTGGGGGGTGTTGATCACTACCGGAATATAGGTGATAAGTGGGTAAGACACTCAATTTTATTTCTAAAAAGGTTTATCTAATGAATTTAATATTAAACACAGAGCGCATATTTTCCTCGCATGGATATAATGATAAGTCAATTATCAGGGGAGCTTGAAGTAAGTAAGTGTTGAACGAACTTCCAGTGGAAGTGGTCGAAGCAGCTTCGATACGATCATTTAAAGAAAAATTGGATAGGTATATGGACAGGAAAGGAATGGAGGGTTATGGGCTGAGTGCAGGTCGGTGGGGCTAGGTGAGAGTAGCGTTCGGCACGGACTAGAAGGGCCGAGATAGCCTGTTTCCGTACTGTAATTGTTATATGGTTATGTAGGTCACTTATAAGTCAATAGCATCAGAACATTTTAAGTAATATTTGGATATTAAACGCACAGCAAATATTTTCCCCGTATGAATATATAAAATCATTGCAACACACCAATATCGCTGAATCAGTGGGAGCCCTGGGCTTGTTTCCCTGCAACAACACCGTCCTATCGAGGGGTGATGGGAGACAGTGATACTCGAAGGGGGTTCCTGATGTCCAGTCTATTTAGTTTTCGTTGCATTACTCCGCTTCGCAGAAAAATGTTGGAAATGGAAGCAACTTTTCAGTGCTTTCGTGGCTATCTCAGGATATTTAGCCTTGACTTTAATCCAGAATGCCGGCAGAGATGTTATGTCAAACATTCTTTTCAGCCCGCCGTCATTTGCAAGCTCGAGGAGTTGATCTCCTTCCCGCCCTGACACGGATGACGCGCAGGTCATAACCTCGCATGCGTAATGGCTGATCAGTGGCCGTGACAGGGAATGAGGAGGCGTGCAGCTGACCAAATCATATCGTTTCCTCGCGGCCCGGTGGTTGGGGACCGCTGCTCAATTATGAATGATTTCCACTATCTCTGGATCTCATGTGAGTTAAATTTCCAGCCTAGCCTGCTGGACTTCCATTCAAAAGCCTTGCTCGAGTCCGTACAGGCAACAATCGTCTATCCTCTTATGTAGTTCATTTGAAGATTTTCAAGAGATTTGTCAGACAGGAATTCCTATGCACAAAGAATATGGCCCCATCTCTCAAAATGTTGACCATTAAGTATGACATAAAAGACCCCAGAACATGATCTTAGAGGACAAAAACGATCTCATCGGTGTCCTGATCAAAATTTATTTCTCATTTGAGGTCAGTAAAACAGAAAATATCATTGTCATTGATAAGACCTTAACACTTTGTTTAACAGGAAACCAACACAGTGAGTTAGTAGAGGACTGATGCCCAACTCTGACATAGCAGGGATTGTGACATGTGACACATTATTGTCTGGCCTGGGGTAATATAAAACAAGACATTGCATCCAGCACTTCTGCACCTGTTTGGATATGTTGAAGAGTTTAATTTCCCCTGGCATTTTTGAGTAATATTCTTTCCTCCAGCTATATATTCAAATCAGCCTTGCCTCCATGGACTTTGCCTGTACTGCTCACTGTCTCCATAAAGCAGCAGACGTAATTAAGTATCCCCTTCCTCCACGGACATTCCCTTTTCTATCCTTTCCCCTTGGGATGAAGGTACAAAAGTTTGGACTTACATACCACCAGGCTCAAGTACAGCTTCTATCCCACTCTTATAAGATATCAGAATAGACCTCCTGTATGATAAGATGCACTCTTGACCTCAGGTTCTACTTCTACATGGCCTTGAACTTTATTGTCTGCCTGAATTGCATTTTCTCTGTCATTGCCTTTCCCTTGTACCAACTCAATATCCTGATGTGATGTAATGATGTCTACTGAAGGCATGCAAAACATAGAAACATAGAAAACAATGGGTTGTCGCTCACTGTACCTTTGTAGATGTGAGAATAATAAATCAATTTATCAATATTCCTTCTCCAGCAATTGGTGATAATTATTTTGCATATGTGGATGGGAACAACTCTGTCTGTCTGTCTGTATCTCGTTTTACGGCAGTTGGCATCCAGCTTAATGGTGCATTACTGCCAAGGGAACAACTCATTATTGAGATCCTTTCATATACACCACTTTATTAGATACACCTGTACACTTGCTCATTAATGTAAATATCTAATCAATCAATCAATCAATCATGTGCAGCATAAATGCATGCAGACATGGTCAAGAGGTTCAGTTGATGTTCACAGCAAACAGTAGGATAGGAAAGAAATGTGATCAAAGTGACTTTGACAGTGGAATGATTGCTGGTGCCAGATGAAGTGGTTTGGGTATCTCAGAAACTGCTGACTTCCTGGGATTTTCACTCACAACAGTCTCTAGAGATAACAGAGAATAGTACAAAAAAATAAAAGACAATCCTGTGAGGGGCAGTTCTGTGGGCAAAATAAGAGAGGTCAGAGGAGAATGGTCAGACTGGTTCAGGTTGACAGGCAGATGACAATAACTCTAAAGAGTATCTCTGAAGAGTTAACACTATATCTTGAAATGGACGGGCCACAGCACCAGGAGATCATGAACGTACACTCAGTGTCCACTTCATTACAAGAGGTATCTAATGAAGCAACCACTGAGTGTGTATTTTCCAGATTTACTGTAGATAAGGAACAGAATTCAAATTTCCTTTCACCTGCAATGAGGTTTGAACTTGGATTTATCAATTACTCACTGAGACATCTGTTTTTTTTTAAGCAAATTAATTCTTACAAAACCTTCGTTGTTGTATTACTAATCTAGTAATTAAAGTCCAGGGTTATTGTTCCTGTGGATAACAATAGCATATTACATCATAAGATCGTTGAAGGTAAGGAAATTTAATATCCACTTTTAGTCTGTCCATCATAAAAGGTTTCAGTGTTTCCCTGATGGATTATTACTGCCTATGTTGTGTGAAGGAATAACCTATTATTAACTTTGAGATTTCTTTTCACAAAATCATTTTTCTACGTGGGAGATCACTGTAGCACTATTAGAAAACTCTAGCAAAATTTAGCAAATGTGCCAATTGCTTCACGAAATGAATCTGTTGCAATAGACATATAAGTATTAAATCAAGTCAACTTGTTTGTAACCAGCCACAGGAACATTGCGATCTAGGAAGAGAAATAATAACCAGAAGCTTGTTGCAAACGCAAAAAGTTTGAGGATTTACTATAAATATCTGAAGAAACTGTAAAGTTTGTTACTGCTATCAAATTTAACAAGGTCTTTGTCACAATATTATTCCCTTCTTGAAAATTACAATATCAAACCATTCTAAATCCATAATGAATAACATCTTGCTCAAGTGGTTACTCTGCTTTCAAAAGTCCCAACATCCCTCCTAAATGCTTTTGATATGGTACTAAACTATTTGACCTTAAAAGGCACTACCTCCAATCCAGTGATTCATTCTATCAATATGGGTATTAACAGCAGGACGAGTGTTTAATATACATTACTAAGTTGTTCTTGAACTGAGTCACATTTAGACCAATTCAGATGTCACAAGAACAAAGGCACAAAACTGCCCGAAATAGAGGTAGAAATTGGTCACCAGCCTCTTACACCTGGCACCATTCAATATGATCATATCTGATTTATGCTGTCCTCGATTCCTCACCCCGAATTCCTCAATGTTTCAAATATTTGTCTATCCCTACTTTAAGTATGCCTAATGATCTGGCCTTCATCTTCTGGGGGTAGATTTCCAGAGAGTTACTACTCTATAAATTAAGAAATTTCTACACACCTCAGTTTTAAATGGCCACCTAACTTATAATGCAATAAGATATAGGAGCTGATCATGGCTGATCCATTTTTCCTCTGAGCCCCAATCTCCTGCCTTCCTCCTGTATCCCAATTACCTTGTAACTACAGTATGTTCCCTTGTTCAAGACTCTTCCAGAAGTAGAAAAATCAACTGTTTCAACTGGAGGCAACACAGATTTTGGATAAGGATGACAGATTTTCTTCTCATGAATCCATGGGGAAACCAGAGTGGCTTTTACTAAATTTGTTGGTTCTATTATCATTACTGATTATAAACTTATAAAAGTTCGAAGTAAATTTATTATCAAAGTACATATATGTTACCATATACAAGCCTGAGATTCATTTTCTTGCGGGCATTCACAATAGAGCAAAGAAACGCAGTAGAATCAACGAAAATCTGCATACAAGGACTAGCAAACAACCAGTGTGCTAAAGAAGACGATCAAAAATACAATCAAAAGCAGATAATAATAAATAAGTAAAATTCAGAACATGAGTTGTGGAGTCCATGAAAGTGAATCCATTGTTAGTTCATCAGCATCTCTAATCCTAATAACTATGGTGGCATTTGAACTTCTGTCTCTGGGAACCGCCTTCCCATGTTTCAGAGGAATCACTGACACTCAACCAACCTTGGATAATAACTAGGAGGAAGTTGCTTGGCTGACATCTATGATCTTTAGATTAAGGTTTATTGTATTATTGGGATGTAAGAGTGGGAAATGTACTAAGGGTTGCTTTTAACTTTAATCTACCCTTGTTGAATGCTAACATTCCAACAGGTCATTAGATCAGAGCTTGCAGGGAACCTGAAAAGTGATCTTAAAGGGGTGTATAAAATTATGAGGGACACAGATAGAGGTGAATAGAAGTAGCCTTTTTCTCAGGTTTGGGAAGTCAAGATCTGGAAGGCATAGGTTTAATACGGGAGGTGAAAGATTTAATAGGTATTTGAGGGACAAGTTGTTTCTTTACACAAGGGGGGTATGTATGTGGAATGTGCTGCTAGAGGAAGTGCTGGAACAGGTATATTAACAACGTTTAAAAGACAGTTGGACAGGTGCATAGCCAAACACTGATATGTGGGACTAACTTGGATTGGCACCTTAGCTGGCCAGAGCAGTTGGACTGATAAGTCTGTTTCTGTGCTATATGTCTGTATAAAAGTATGATTCTGGTTGCTGTCACTGCTTT
Organism: Mobula hypostoma; assembly: GCF_963921235.1. Lineage (NCBI taxonomy): Eukaryota > Metazoa > Chordata > Chondrichthyes > Myliobatiformes > Myliobatidae > Mobula > Mobula hypostoma. Next base: position 759,328 of record NC_086125.1, read on the forward strand.
TTAGATTAAAGGCGATGGAGACCGTCAGATGCGGGATGAGGGAAGCATTACAAATGCAGGAATATACAAATATTAGAAGAGAAGTAAGAAAGAATAAAAAGTAAGTTACCTCAAACAGTCTAATGGGGTGTGTGTGGCGGGGGCGGGGGGGGGGGTCGGTCATCACTTCCCTGGCTGTAGGTTGACTCATTATCAAACCAAATGGCTGAGGGGAAGAATGACCTCCTGCAATGGTCTTTGCAGCAGCACGGTTGTCTCAACACAGATAATATGAAACCTAAAACTACATATCACTAGGCTCAAAGACAACATCTACCCCACTATTAGGAGCCTATTGAATGGTTCCATAGTACGACAAGACAGACTCTTGACCTCACAATCAAACTTGTCATGTTCTTACATTGCACCTGCTCTGGAACTGTAACATGATTTTCCTGTTTTACCTTCAGTTCATTGTGTAATGATTCGATCCATTTGAGTAGATTACAAGATGAGCATTTCCCTGTACCTCAGTGCATGATAATAATAAACCAATTCCAGTTGCAAGGTCTCAAGAATTAGCTGACAACACTTCATACCTTACAACTTTCACATGTTAGGAGTCCATAGTGATATCCCGAGACCTTGTCTCCACAAATCGGACACAACTCCTCACACATTGGTGCGAAGGTGTACTCCATTTTAACTTGGGAATCTGTGTTTCAAAGAAGCAAAATGTTATTGATGTGTTCAAATTTGTAGTCTGTTCCCTCATCTGTCCCCTAATCTCATGAATTTGCCCCATTAAAACAATGTGTTTGAACAAAATCATTCCCGGTTGATTTTCTAAAGAGAAAATGAAAGAGGGAATAAAATTTGCATTTTATAAGAGCCCTCATCTCCTTTCAAATTGTGCAGATCATCTTACAGATAAAATGCCCTTTAGAAGCACAATATCTGTGGAATACAGATGATTTCTATGCAGCAACCCCCCAATAACAGAAGTAGGATAATGAAATGGTAGTGAAGAACTCTTGTCAGACTTGAACTCCTGCTCTTTTCCAGAACAATATCTACATTCGCCTGGGAAAGCAAAGAGGCCTCAAAGCTTTGCTTCCACCTTTTCTACGGCAGCATTCCCTCAGTACTGTAGTGAAGAGTTTTTGTGCTCTAGTCTCAGGAGTGTGAATGAACACAGTCTTCAGTCCCAGAGGGAAGAGCACTTCCCATTGAGAAACAACATAAAGCATAGAACAGTGAGTAGATTTAATATCTTCAATGGGAATCCAAATTACACTGGAAATCAGAATGAGAATCAGGTTTAATATCACTGACATAAACACAAGAGATTCTGCAGATGCTGGAAATCCAGAGCAACACACACAAAATGCTGGAGGAATGTTTCGGGCCCAATGGCATCCTGGTAAAGGGTCTCAGTCTGAAACGTCGACTCTTTACTCCTTTCCATGGATGCTACCTGACCTGCTAATATCACTGACATGTCGTGACATTTTTAATTTTGCTGCAATGGTAGCGATTAAGCAAGGAGCAATGTGATCATTGCCTGAAGGTGAACTAGTATCAAGATCACCTGGAGTTTATCACTTTCTTACAGACACTGTTGGGTCCATTACTGGAACCTTAGTTTTCTGCTGCTGTTTATATTCAAGACTTCAGGGATCAGGTTGAAGAAAGTGAATACATCAGCAAGTTTCATTTATCCTGAACCAAAATGAAAATTGCAGTATTTGGGGGAGAGTGTGACCTTTTGTTTTGCAAAAAGTATAGTGAAAACTGTGCACGACCTTGGGGTATTTAAAGCATAGAAGGTAGCACAAATTTTCAATGTCTCAACCTCTGTCCCTTGCATATCCACATCAACATCTACTTTAGGTCCTTTGAAATCTCCCTCCTCTTCTCCTGATGGTACGTCAACGTCATAGTCTCCTTTCAGTTTTGTATCTTTCAAACTGAGATCATAGTCAACAACTAGCTTCAAACTTTGGTCACTACTTCAGACTTTACCTCTTTTAGTATTCTGCAGATCCTTAGATACCTACAATACTGTAACTCTGTGGATACTGAGTATGAGTGACGACTATTTTCTCTGACCGTCAAAATTAGACTGGTCACTTCGCAATGGTGCATCAGTGCAGAGTCTCTTGAACTTCAATTGCAACCCATGAAAAGTAAAAAACAATGCAATGCAACTGGATGATGAATTAAGCAGATGCTATATTTTGTGGGATTTCTCAGATTTTCAGATTTGCACAGTGTTGGTGACCAAAATCAGCCCATCAAGATTTAGGAAAGGAAAGAGTTTATGGTGATCGAATTTGAGTGTGAAAGGATATTTTAAGGAAGGGGGGAGGAAAATTTGGAGTGGCAGTGGTTTAGAAGTGAGTTTAGTCAGTCAAAGTAAATCAGATTGAAAGAACTGCTACAGGATTTTTCTTCTGATTTTTCTTTCAGCTTCACTTCAGTACCAAAGTGATGAGACAAAGAGACAAGAGTTTCTGCAGATGCTTGAGGAACGCATGAAAAACACTGGAGTAACTCAGCAAATCAGGCAGCATATTTGAGGGGAAAAGATAATTGATGCTTTGAGCTGAGACCGTGCATCCTGTTAAAAGAATCAATGTAATGAATACTGTGGGAAAATGACACATGATCTTACCGAATGGCATGAATGGCATAAAAGATCTTCCTTCCACAACACGGATCAGCAAAAACAACTTTCAATCACCCTACATTTAGTGACTTAATTGTCTTCACCTCTTCATCATCTGCCCCAACCTCCCCCCCTCCCCACCCCAGATTTTACTACTCACCAACATACTCAGGGCTTTATCACCCACCATAGCTCTATTAAGGAACACACATCAAAGTTGCTGCTTGGCCTTCTGCGTTCACCAGCAACTTTGATGTGTGTTGCTTGAATTTCCAGCATCTGCAGAATTCCTGTTGTTTATAGCTCTAGTAATGTGGGTTTGAACAATCCAACACTCCAGCTCAAAGCCTCGTCACTAAACTGCCAATAATTAGCAGTGGAAGAATATAAGAATTGGAGCCAATCAGCCTCATGACTGTTCTGCTTTTCAATTAACCTACCAAACCGTACATATAGGGTACTTGAAGGGAATCCACACAATCACAGGGAGAGGGTGCAAATTCAACACAGGCAAAATGAGAAGTCTGAATTGAACCTGGGCATTACTGTGACACCCTGCTGCATCCAGATCCCTTACAGACCGCACATCCATCAAACTTTTCCAAAGCCAATAGGGATGGAATATTTACTTAAGTAAGTCCTGTTTTTAGTTTCCTTTACTTTATGCATTGCTATTGTTTCCCCTTTAAAAGCAAAATAACAGGGGATTATTAAAAAATGAAGAGGTTCGTCGAAAGAAAATACGTTGAGGTACATGTTAAGTTTCAGAGCTCAAGGTACAATACAGAGGAGAGCAATTAAATTAAGCAATTAAACCTGAAATGTCTTTTAAGATTTGCATACAAGTGCACTCAGAGCTCTCTAAACTCAAATAGATTTTCATATCTTTCAACTGTAAAAAAGAGTTTTGTCTTGCAATTTCTTTTGACTGCAGTGGATGGCCTTACGTCACAGGACGGAGAGGACTCTAGTCATTTGAGTGGCATTGCTCAATAACAGAGATAAGACCTTTCATGGGTGCTTTCAAAGGTGGAGTAAGGGAAATTAAAAAAAAGAATTAGTTGGTGTCTTCTACATGATCCCCGTGTGTTGAGTTATGTGAGGAGGAAGGTTCTGTGCTGTGCTTTGTGTGTGATCAATTTAACACCACACAGAGCACTGGAACCATTTATTAATAAGCTTCAAGCTCATTCATTTATGAATAAGGGTAAAAACTATGGAAACATCCCATTGGTCCCCTTGGTTTTGTATTGAAAAAAGACACACAACTTCTGTTGTTTTAGAAATAAGGGAGATGAACAGAGTGAGAAAGTCGCAATGTAACATGCTGAGGTGCTTGAAAAAGACCTTCAAAACACAAAATCCCTTGCAGGTCAGATATTATGTGTCTCAGAGGGGAAAACTAATATCACTATAAGAGATTGGGGGAGAAACATCCCTTTACAAATGTACTGTGGCAAACTACAAACAAATACCAGGAACGTTCCCTCTGTTCCCAAAACTGCAAACTTTTTCTAGAGATAACAGAAAAATACAGAAGAACACCAAGTGTATACAATGCCACAGGAATATTTGTGCAGAAGCTTCATCATTGATTGCTAATCAAAGTGTTTGTGTGTGTGTGTGTGTGTGTGTGTGTGTGTGTGTGTATACTTCAGGAGTTTGTCTAGATATTGTCAAATCCTCAGTGATCACCTTCCAAGCCTTCATCCAGTCTGACTCCAGAAAGCCATTAGGAATAAAAATATCTTCATTACTGTGTATTAAAAAAGAAGCCAATTCATTCATCCAACAAATTAATGATAGTGTTAAGTTTGTAAAAAATCTATTGGACATTGTGCCTCAAAGAACACATCATGGTGGATGAATGAGTTAGGAATTTTTGCAAACAAAATTATTTCTGAAGATGGAAATTTACCAGCAACACAGTTAAAAGAAAAGAAACACAAGTTTCCTGTACTCACTGTGTATCAACATTTGGTCTGATCCCGAATCCTGAATGTAGAGGAAGCTGTTCTCAGTGTCTATGTTTGGCAGCATTGCCAAAGCTGAGGCTGTCAGCTGTGAGCACGCTCCTGGGGACACACTGCGCCGTTAACACTAGAGGTGCTTTGTAGCGACTGTGGTGAGCAGGGAAAGCATCTTCACAGGAAGAGGAGGAGGGACAGAGCCGCTCAGTGGACTGACATGCTGACTGGCCACTCATCGATTGTTCCTTATCATCCAATGGTTAGGAGATTAAGTAACAGAAACGGGAGCTTACACATTAACCATGTCAGTCTTATCGTGGCTAGTTTACCATCATGATTGGACTGGTTTATTCAGCAGGCCTCTGACCTCACTGAACGCGTGGGTCGATTCAGCACAGATCAGAGGGCTTTGCAATTTCACCATATGGTGTGTTTTAACCCACAAAAATATGGCTCAGAATGTCATGTCAAGAACACAGTTGCAAGTACAAACATAGAACGAAATGTGAAAAAGGGGCTAGAATGAGGGAATGAACTGCTTGGGGAAGTGGACAATACATGGTCAAGAAATGTTTAGAGGGACATGGAACCAGGTGTCACAGGCTTGGGATCCAGGGAAAGATTTCTAAGATCTGACTTAAGATCTTTAACACAGATTCAGCAGCCAGTGGGCAGATTGTTTTCACCACGTGAAAAATGGGATGAATGACTATATGGGTCAGCATTGACCAGTTGGACCAAAGGCCTTGTTACGATGCTGAATGACCCTTCAAGCCTGCTCAACACTTTCATATAATCATGGCTGATCTATCTCAATACTAGATGTTCCTCTCACCATATCCCTCTGTCCCTTGTGACTAGAAAATTCTAAGGATTCAAAGTACGTTTATTATCAAAGTTTGTATGTAGTATACAACCCTGAAATTTGTCTCCTCCAGCCAGCCATAAAACAAACAAAACTATGGAAGCCATTCAAAGAAAAGAAAAATATGAAATCTCACGTGCAAAAAAAATGTGCAAATGGCACCAAAGCATCAACCACTCTCACACAAAAAACAAGTAGCAGAAAATGATCCCCGTCTTAAATTAAAGTTCAGTGACTTGGCCTCCCCTTACTTATCGTCATACGGGATTCACTGGATTCCATGGGTTCACAAAAGCAGCTGCTGGTGAACCTGTCTTAAAGAGCTTAACTCAATTCTGATAAATCATACACTGTATCTCAAGGCTGTGACGCAATGTTCCATGCACCCCAAACCAGGGGAATCTGAGCCTTGCCAAATTACTCCATGTGATCGTCCTGACATCTTTTGATCAATCCAGTGAATCTTCGTTGCCCTATCTACAGCAAATATATTCTTTATTTCATGTGAGGAAACTAAAATTGCACACAATTCTTCAAGGGTCTATATTTGTAACATATCATTGCTCCTGCATTCCAAACCTCTACCAGTAGTTCATTTGGCTTCTTAACTGCTTGCTTCACCTGTATGTTTCCTCACAGTAACTGGTCTAGGAGAACATCAGTACCACTGGTACGTTAATGTTTCCTGATCTTTCACCATTGAGATATAACTCTGTCTTTCTGCTTGTCTGACCAAAGTGGGCAAGTTCACGTTTACAGACTGCTGGAAGAACTCTGCAGGTCTGACAGAATCTTGGGAAAAGAATAAGCAGTTCATGTTTTGCCCCCGTGCCGAGCCTGTCAATTTCTTAAACTTTGCCTCTAACTTACACCCTGCCCTTAAATTTATTTGGTCCTTCTCTGACATCTCTCCTTAATTTTTCAAACTCTGGAGAGACACTATATACTGTTATCTTTTAATAACCCTCCCAGCTGCATTGACTGTACATAGAACATAGAACAGTACAGCATGGGAACAGGCCCTTTGTATCACAAGGTTGTGCTGAACCAGCTAAAAAGCAAATCAAAAACACCCGAACACTAATCCCTCCAACCTACAGTGCCAATAAAAACTATTCTCCACTTCACCACTCTGCCCCTGGAAGATTTCATGTTTTACTGTTTTACAGCATTGAATCACAAGGGATTTAATTTCGCTTTTTCGACACTGAACAACAGAAAAAGACTCTTTCATGTCAAAGTAAAAACCAATCTCTACAAAGTGATTTAAATATTTAGAAATATTATACACAAAATAATTGATTATATAGGTCTTCACCCCTTTAATGTGACACAACAATTCACCACTGGTGCACCCAATTGGTTTTAGAAGTCACATAATTAGTTAAATGGAGATCACCACTTTCAGTCAAGGTGTTTCAATTGATTGTAGTAAAAATACACCTGTATCTGGAAGGTCCATCTGCTGGTAAGTCAGTATCCTGGCGAAAACTACACCATGAAGACAAAAGAACACTCCAAACAACTCCACAAAATGGTTATTGAAACACACAGGAGATGGACACAAAAAAAATTCCAAGTCAAGGCAAAGAGAAAGCCACTGTTGAATAAAACTCACATGAAATCTCAGCTTGAGTTTGCAAGAAGGCATGCTGAAGACTCTGAAGTCAGCTGGACGAAGATTCTATGGTCTGATGAAACCAGAATTGAGCTTTTTGGCCATCAGAGTTAACGCTATGTTTGGCATAAGCCAAACACAGTGCATCATTAAAAACACACCATCCCTACCCGTGAAGCATAGTGGTGGCTGCATCATGCTGTGGGGATGCTTCACTGCAGCAGGCCTTGGAAGGTCTGTGAAGCTAGAGGGAAAAATGAATGTAGCAAAATTAAAAGATTTGCTTTCCAGGAAGACAATGACCCCAAGCATAAAGCCAAATCTACAAGGGAATGGCTTAAAAACAACAAATTTAGATTAGATTTTGAGGACACTCTGTCCTCGTTTATTGTCATTTAGAAATGCATGCATTAAAAAATGATACAACGTACCTCCAGAATGGTATCACAAGAAAAACACAGGACAAACCAAGACTAAAACTGACAAAACCACATAATTATAACATATAGTTACAACAGTGCAAAGCAATACCATAATTTGATAAAGAGCAGACCATAGGCATGGTAAAAAAAAAAGTCTCAAAGTCCCGATAGCCTCATCATCTCACGCAGGCGGCAGAAGGGAGGAACTCTCCCTGCCATGAACCTCCAAGCGCCGCCAACTTGCCAATGCAGCACCATTGGAAGCACCCAACCGCAGTGGACTCTGAGTCCATCCGAAAACTTTGAGTCTCCGACCAGCGGCTCCGCCACAGCCTCTCCGAGCACCATCTCTGCCGAGCGCTTCGACCCCGCCCCAGCCACCGAGCAACAAGCAAAGCCGAGGACTCGGGCCTTCTTCTCCAGAGATTCTGGATCACACAGTAGCAGCAGCAGCGAAGCAGGCATTTCAGAAGTTTCACCAGATGTTCCTCCGAGCTCTCACGTCTGTCTCCATCAAATCAGGATTGTGCACGGCACCCTACTTGACAAATAACAGACATCGCCACCGGAGTGGCCGCTACGAACTGCATCGCGCCACCATCTTCTCCTCCTGCCTTCCCAGGAATTTAATGTCCTGGAGTGGCCAAGTCAGAGTCCAGACCTCACTCCAATGGAGGAGTTGCGGCTGGATTTAGAAAGGGCAGTTCACTCACAATTCCCATGCAATCTGACAGAGCGTGAGCTGTTTTGTAAAGAAGAATGGGGAAAATTGCAGTACCCAATTGTGCAAAGCTGATAGAGACCTATCCACACAGATTCAAGATTGTAATTGCTGCCAAGGGTGCATCTACTAAATACTGACTTGAAGGGGGTGAATAATTACGCAATCAATTATTTTGTGTTTAATAATTGTATTAAATTTAGACTAATTTGTTATCACTTTGATGTGAAAGTGTGTTTTCTGTTGATCAGTGTCAAAAGAGCCATATTAAATCCACTATGATTCAACATTGTGAAATAATAAAACTTGAGAAGTTCCAAGGGGGAGGGAGTGGTGAATAGTTTTAAAATGCACTGTAAATGATGTCCGAAAAGGCTCCTAAAAGTCTGTAATGTATTTGCCTCTACCACCGAAGCAGGCAGCGCATTCCAAGCATCCACCTCTCTCTGAGTAAAAACCTTGCCCCTCACATCCCCTTTGAACCTACCCTCTCTCACCTTCAATGAATGCCCTCCGCTATTGGAAACATTTCAACCCTGGGAAACAGATACTCTGTCTACTCTATCTCTGCCTCTCATAATCTTACAAGCCTCTATCAAATCTACCCTCAGCTTCCGCCACTCCAGAGAAAACAACCCAGGTTTGTCCAGCTCTGATGGTAGTGCATGCTCTCTAAACCAGGCAGCATCCTGATAAGCCTCTCCTGTATCCTCTTCAAAGCCTCAATATCCTTTCTATAGTGAGCCAACCAGAATTGTACGCAATACTCCAGATATGGCCTAACCAGAGTGTTATAAAATTGCAATCTAACCATTTGACTTTTAAACTCAATACCTTGACGAATAAAAGCAAACGTTCCGTAAGTCTTCTTAACTACCTTATCAACCTGTGTAGCCACTTTCAAGGAGCTGTGAACTTGGATCCCAAGATCTCTCTGCTCAGCAACACTGTTAAAGGATCTTGACCATAACAGTGTACTGTCTCCTTGCATTTGCCCTGCCAAGATGCAACACCTCACATTTATTTGTGTTAAGCTCCATCTGCCATCTCTCTGCCCATATCTGTAACTGATGTATTTCAGCTGTATTCCTTGCCAGTCTTCTGCACCACCTACAACTCCACCAATCGGTATTATCTACAAATTATCTTTTCCTATCCTGTCACTTGTGAAATGGATCAGTTCTCAGGACGAAGCTTTCTTCTTCAAAAGTATCGGAGTTGCCCTCCTTCTTCAAAGAACAGGGTTTCCCTTCTGCGATCATTGAAACACCTCCTCCATTTCCCATGTATCTGCCCTTATGAAATCTTCTCGCTGCAATAACAGGGGGTAAGGGTTCTCCTGTCCTTACCAACCACCCTACGAGCCTGCATACACAGCACAACATTCTCCATGACTTCCACATCCACAATAGAATCCTATCACTTAGCACATCTTTCCCTCCAACCCTGTTATTGCCGGGGTCATTTTCAATGTGGCTTTCTCGTCCATAGGTGCTCCTCACCATTCTCTCTCCTGGCACTTAACCCTGCTGGTGAGACAAGAGCCACACCTGCCCTATACCTCCTCCTTCAACATCATTCAGGGACCCAAGCAATCCTTCCCAGTGAGACAACACTTCACCTGAAAGTCTGGCAGGGTGTCTACTGTATACAATTCTCTCGGTGTGGCCTCCTCTACATTCAATTCAATTCAACTTTAAATGTCATTCAACCACACATGAATATCCATGAATACAGCCAAACAAAACAGTGTTACTCCAGGGCCAAGGTGCAGAACACAATACCAACTGTCAAACAGCACAAAAGAGCGCATATATAATAGGCGGCACATAAAGAAATCAGTAAGATACAGCCATATCAGTAAAACCCAGACCCGAGCCATGAATGCTGCAGAAATCTGGAGATGACCAGAATTCAGCTTGTCTTCTGCTGAGCGAACACTAGGAGGCAGCGCTGTCTCCAGCCTACACTCCGTAGCACACACCTCACCCCTCCCACCGGTGGAGTGCACCAGCTCCAACGCCTTTTCGCCTCATTCTGGCGGCTGAAAGAGGCAACGCCGACGCTGAGGCCCAGTCCTCACATATACAATATAGCAAGCACATGTAAGATATTAGTAAAAATACAACCACACAAAAAAAAATATATATAGTCCAGACGCAGATTCCATGAATGTGCAGAAACTTGTAGCTGTCCACGGCACAGCTTGTCTTCTTCCAGGCAACACCAACTACAGCGTAAACGCAGCACCACACCACCCCCGGTGCGGCACGTCTGTTCCGACACCTCTCTCCTAGACGCTGTAACCAGGCATTACCGTATTTGAGGTCTAGTCCTCACTACAACCAAGAGCACACAGCTCCCTCACCAGCCGCCCATGTTCTCAGCCAATAAATTAGTGAATCAAACTTGTAGCATCCCACGTTAATAATGTCCAAAAGGGTCTTGTGATCACAAGAGAAGTGACCAAGACAGTGTCTCGCTGTTAGAACTGCATGCCTCCTTTGACTCAGGCAGCAGCATGATGCACAACTCCTTCATTTTGGCCACCAACAAGCAACTTGCTGATGGGCAGACCTGCAGTACTTTAAGTTCCTATTGTCATTGGTGAGTTCTCAATGTATTAATGTATGGTACATTGGTGAGAACCAGCAGAGATTAAGGGATTGCTTCCTAGAGCACTTTCACTCCATCTGCCATAAAAGGTGGAATTCCCAGTGGCTACCCATTTCAATTCGACTTCCAATTTCCATTCCAACACATTGGTCATTGGTCTCCACTATTGACACAATGAGACCAAACTCAGGACAGAGGAGCTAAACTTTGTAATCCGTCTGGATAGCTTCCAATCTGATGTATGAACATCGATTTCTCTAACTTCCAGTAATCTTGCCTCCCATTTTGCTCTTTTTCCCTTCCGCATTCTGGCTCTCCCGTCACCCCTCTAGTCTTAATGATGGGTCTTTTCTCAATATATTGACTGTTTAGTTCCTCTTCATTGATGCTACCTAACTTGTTGAGTTCCTCAAAATTTCCAGCACCTGCAGAATCTCGTGTGTTTTTAAATTCACATTTATCCACGTTGTACTGCATCTACTACAGCTTTACCCATTCACTCAATTTGAGTAAGCTGCCTTTAAGCTTCTTGGCATCCTTCTCACAAGTCACAAACTCACCAGGATCTGTGTTACCAGAAATCCTGGAAGAAGAAAAGACATTTCCTGCATCCAAATCATTTTGAATATCTGGGGATGATTCACTGATTCTAAGGTCTCTTGCTTTTTATTCAGATTCTCCACACTTTCTGTCTGTCCAAGCTGACTTTACAGACAGATCAGTCATGATCTTATTGAATGGCGGGGCAGGCTCGATGAGCCAGAGGGCCGACTCTTGCTCCTATTTCTTATGTTCTTATGTCAACTAATTTTCAATCCATGCTAATACATTTGCTCTAATCCAAAGTGTTTTCATTTTGCAAACTTATGTGTGGTAAAGTACACTTTTTGCACACTTATGTATAGTTAAGGATTGTAAAACATGCCAAGATGATTTCTGGGGTCTCTTCCTACCCCCTTTTTGTGACATATACTGAGGGAATTGTATATGAAGGGCCTGAAACATTGTTGAGGACCCCTCCCACCCATCCCACAACCTCTTTGATCCACTATCATGAGGAAGGAGACACAGGAGCATCACGACTAGGACTGGCAGCTTCTTTCCTCAGGCTGTAGACTAATGAATAACCTGACACCACCAAGGTCTCGTCACCAGGACAGTGAGCTGTTTACTGTTTACTCTATTGTCTACTGCATACATCCCATCTATTTTTGAATTATATTTCATTAACTCATTTGTAGCAATATTTTGTTTTTGTGCTGTGTGTGATATATGTATTGTGGGTGCACAGTAGTCTGGAAGAAAGTTATTTTGTTGGGTTGTATATTTGTACAATCAGATGACTTGAACTTGAACTTGAGTTAAATTAGAGGCACCACAGAGACTACAGATGTTGGACATCTGGATAAGCACACACAAAATGCTGGAAGAACTCTATGGTTCAGGCGGCTTAAATGCAGGACAAAGAACAGTCAACCTTTTGGGCTGAGACCCTTCATCAGGTCTTGAAAGGAAAAGGGCAGAAACCAGAATGGATTCCTTCTTCTGTTTTCTTTTAGCTTCTGCCCCGATCCTTTCAAATCATGGTAAAGGCTCTTGGCAGAAAACATCGACTGCTTGCATTCCTCAGTTGAAGCGTGTGATCCACAGCATTCCTCTAGAATTTTGTGTGTCTGTTATTGTTAAATTAGATTACTGTCATATACATTAGGGTGTATGAAGTTCATAGAGTGACCAGTGTGAATGTGACCAATAAATTTAACAATGAATGCAAACCTGCAGAATTGTGCAAAGACTAATGCAATCTGAAGTATTTCCAAGAGGATGAATTTGTAAAATGTCTGCAAGATGGCTTTTTGGCAGAGCTCGTGGTAGAGCCCACTGGGGGATCGGTTATTCTAGATTAGGTGTTGTGTAATGAACCAGAATTGATTAGAGAGCTTAAAGTAAAGGAACACTCAGGGGTACAGTGATCATAATATAATGGAATTCGCCCTGCAATTTGAGAAGGAGAAGCTAAAGTCAGATGAATCAGTGGAGTAAAGGGAATTACAGGGGCATGAGAGAGGAGCTTGCCAAAGAGGATTGGAAAGAGACACTAGCAAGGCTGATGGCAGAGCAGCAATGGTTGGAGTTTCTGGAAGCAATTCAGAAGGTGCAGGATAGATAGCTACCAAGAAAGAATAAGTATTCTAAAAGCAAGATGCCATAACCATAGTTGACAAGAGAAATCAAAGCTAACATAAAAGGCAAAGAGAGGATATAAAATAGAGCAAAATTAGATGATTGGCATGTTTTTAAAAACCAACCGAAGGCAACTAAAAAAAGTCACAAAGAAAAGATGGAATAAGAAAGTAAGCTTGCCAATAATATTAAAGAGGATACCAAAGGTTTCTTCAAATATATAGTGTAAAAAAGAGAGGCAAAAGTAGATTTTGAATTGCTGGAAAATGACGACGGAGAGATAGTAATGGGGGCAAGGAAATTGTGGATCGACTGAATAATATTTTGCATCAATCTTCACTATGGAAGACACTGACAGTATGCCAGAAGTTCGAGTCTTGGGGCAGAAGTGAGAGAAGTTGGCATTGCTAGGAGAAGGTGCTTGGGAAACTCAAATGTATGAAGGTAGATAAGTCACCTGGACCAGATGGTGTGCACCCCAGGGTTCTGAAAGAGGTGACTGAAGAGATGCTGGAGGCATCAGTAATGATCTTTTCAGAATCAATGGACTCTGGCATGGTTCCAGAGGAATGGAAATGTTAGTCCAATCTTCAAAAAGGGAGAGAGTCAGAAGAAATGAAATTATAGGCTATTCAGTCTGACTTCAATGGTTGGGAAAATGGTGCAGTTGATTATCAAGGATGAGGTCTCAGGGTACTTGGAGGCACATGATAAAAATGGGCTGTAGTTAGCATGGTTTCCTCGAAGGAAAATCCTGCCTGACAAATCCTGCAAGAAGCAAAGAGTGGGAGTAAAGGGAGCCTTTTCTGGTTGGCTGTCATGATTAGTGGTGTTCACGGGGGTCTATGTTGGGACCAGTTCTTCTTACGATATATGTCAATGATTTGGATGAGAGAATTGATAGGTGGACAGGCAGGTAGTTTTGAGGAAGCAGAGAAGTTGCAGAATGACTTGGATTAGGAGAATGGGCAAAGAAATGGCAGATTATTTTGCAGAGAAGGTTAAGAAGGTTATTTTTCAGTTTGAGTCGGAAGTGAGGAAGGCAAAAGCAAAGTTTTCATTTATTTCAAGATGACTAGAATATAAAAGCAAGGGTGTAATGCTAAGGCTTTATAAAGTACTGTTGAGGCCTCATTTGAAGTATTATGAGCAGTTTTGGAGTCCTCATCTAGGAAAAGATGTTCTGGCATTCGAGAGGGTTCAGGAGAGGATCACAAGAATGATTCTGAGATAGAAATGCTGATTATTTGAGGAGTATTTGATGGCTCTGGGACTGTACTCACTGAAATTGAGAAAATTGAGGGGTGATCTAATTGAAATGTATCAAATGTTGAAAGGGCTTGATAGTGTGCATGTGAAGAGGATGTTTACTGTGGTGGGAGAGTCTAAGATCAGAGAACACAGTCTCAGAATAGAGGGATATCCATTTAGAACAGAGTTGAGGAGAAATTTCTTTAACCAGGGTGTGGTGAATCTGTGAAATTCACACAGAGACCAAGTGGAGGCCAAGTCATTGGGTATATTTAAGGCGGAGGTTTATAGATATCAATATCTTATTCTCTTATGGTCCTACATCGTACTGTCTTATGGTCTTATTTATTAAAAAGGATCAACGATCATCTTTATTCACTATATACATTTACATGCATTAGTAAAATTTTAAACAGGGATATTTCATCTTTTTTCTTATCTGTTCATCAAATCCTTCCTCGAAACACACCAGTGGGTTTGTGACATGTCCTTTCCCTTTCATAAATGCAATCCAACTGATATCCTCTAGTTTTGCCATGTTACATGCTTTATAATAATCTGTCTTATTTCCCTTGCTATTGCTGTTAGTGAACTAGTCTCCAGATCCCTGTATTCTCTGTCCATTTTTAAACAGCATGGTGACATCTTCTACGCTCCAATCTGCCCCAGAATGTGTAGAATTTGAGAAGATGACTGTCAGTGCATCCTCTTTTTCCACAGTGCATCCGCTTTTAGTACTTTGGGTTGCAAATCATCCGGCCTAAGGAATTTATTGTGCTTCAATCATTTAATTTTTGAAGCATTTCTTTTAAAAACCACTACCTTTTAAATCCCCTTTATTTTTAAACAGTTTGGTTTTCTCACATTTCTGAAAATATATTTGTATCCTCTTCTGCAAAGACTGAGCCAAAGAAAAAGGTGATATAGGATTGGAAGGTGCAGACTCTTTATGGGTTGAGCTAAGAAATCACAGGGGTAAAAGGACCCTGATGGCAGTTATTCATAGGCCTCCAAACAGCTGCAGTGATGTGGACTACAAACAACAAGAAATAGAAAAGGCTTGTCAGAAGGGCAATGTTATGATAATTGTGGGGGATTTTAACATGCAAGTGGATTGGGAAAATCAGGTCGGCACTGGATCTCAAGAGAGAATTTGTAGAATGTCTGCGAGATGGCTTTTTAGAACAGCTTGTTGCTGAGCCCACTAGGGGATCGGCTGTACTGGATTGGGTATTGTGTAATGAACTGGAGGTGATTAGAGAGATTGAGGTGAAGGAACCCTTAAGAGACAGTGATCATAACATGATTGAGTTCACTGTGAAATTAGAAAAAGAAAAGCCGAAATCTGATGTGTCGGTATTTCAATGGAGTAAAGGAAATTATAGTGGCATGAGAGAGGAACTGGCCAAAGTTGACTGGAAAGGAACACTGGCGGGAAGGACGGCAGAGCAGCAGTGGCTGGAGTTTATGCAAGAAGCGAGGAAGGTGTAAGACAGGTATATTCCAAAAAAGAAGAAATTTTCAAATGGGAAAAGGATGCAATCATGGCTGACAAGAGAAGTCAAAGCCAAAGTTAAAGCAAAGGAGAGGGCATACAAGGAAGCAAAAATTAGTGGGAAGACAGAGGATTGGGAAACATAGAAACATAGAAACATAGAAACATAGATTGAGAAGTTTTTAAAAGCTTACAAAAGGAAACTAAGAAGGTCCTTAAGAGGGAAAAGATGAACTATGAAAGGAAGCTGGCAAATAATATCAAAGAGGATACCAAAAGCATTTTCAAGTATATAAAGAGTAAAAGACAGGTGAGAGTAGATATAGGACCGATAGAAAATGATGCTGGAGAAATTGTAATGGGAGATAAGGAGATGGCGGAGGAACTGAATGAGTATTTTGCATCAGTCTTCACTGAGGAAGACATCGGCAGTATACCGGACACTCAAGGGTGGCAGGGAAGAGAAGTGTGCGCAGTCACAATTACGACAGAGAAAGTACTCAGGAAGCTGAATAGTCTAAAGGTAGATAAATCTCCCGGACCAGATGGAATGCACCCTCGTGTTCTGAAGGAAGTAGCTGCGGAGATTGCGGAGGCATTAGAGATGATCTTTCAAAAGTCGATAGATTCTGGCACGGTTCCAGAGGACTGGAAGATTGCAAATGTCACTCTGCTATTTAAGAAGGGGGCAAGGAAGCAAAAAGGAAATTATAGACCTGTTAGCTTGACATCAGTGGTTGGGAAGTTGTTGGAGTCGATTGTCAAGGATGAGGTTACAGAGTACCTGCAGGCATATGATAAGATAGGCAGAACTCAGCATGGATTCCTTAAAAGAAAGTCCTGCCTGACAAACCTATTACAAATTTTTTGAGGAAATTACAAGTAGGCTAGACAAGGGAGATGCTGTGGATGTTGTATATTTGGATTTTCAGAAGGCCTTTGACAAAGTGCCACACATGAGGCTACTTAACAAGATAAGAGCCCATGGAATTATGGGAAAGTTACATATGTGGACAGAGCGTTGGCTGATTGGCAGGAAACAGAGAGTGAGATATAAAGGGATCTTATTCTGGCTGGCTGCTGGTTACCAGTGGTGTTCCACAGGGGTCCGTGTTGGGGCCACTTCTTTTTACATTGGTACATCAACGATTTGGATTATGGAATAGATAGCTTTGTGGCTAAGTTTGCTGATGATGCGAAGGTAGGTGGAGGGGCCGGTAGTGCTGAGGAAACAGAGAGTCTGCAGAGAGACTTGGATAGATTGGAAGAATGGGCAAAGAAGTGGCAAATAAAATACAATGTTGGAAAGTGTATGGTTATGTACTTTGGCAGAAGAAATAAACAGGCAGACTATTATTTAAATGAGGAGAGAATTCAAAGTTCTGAGATGCAACAGGACTTGGGAGTCTTCGTACAGCATATCCTTAAGGTTAACCTCCAAGTTGAGTCAGTGGTGAAGAAGGCGAATGTAATGTTGGCATTCATTTCTAGATGAATAGAGTATTGGAGCAGGGACGTGATATTGAGGCTCTATAAGGCGCTGGTGAGACCTCACTTGGAGTACTGTGGGCAGTTTTGGTCTCTTTATTTAAGAAAGGATGTGCTGACGTTGGAGAGGGTACAGAGAAGATTCACTAGAATGATTCCGGGAATGAGAGGGTTAACATATGAGGAACGTTTGTCCGCTCTTGGACTGTATTCCTTGGAGTTTAGAAGAATGAGGGGAGACCTCATAGAAACATTTCAAATGTTAAAAGGCATGGACAGAGTGGATGTGGCAAAGTTGTTTCCCATGATGGGGGAGTCTAGTACGAGAGGGCATGACTTAAGGATTGAAAGGCGCCCATTCAGAACAGAAATGCGAAGAAATTTTTTTCGCTGGAGGATGGTCAATCTATGGAGTTTGTTGCCACGGGCAGCAGTGGAGGTCAAGTCATTGGGTGTATTTAAGGCAGGGATTGATAGGTATCTGAGTAGCCAGGGCCTCAAAGGTTATTGTGAGAAGGTGGGGGAGTGGGACTAAATGGGAGAATGGATCAGCTCATGATGGAATGGCGGAGCAGACTCGATGGGCCGAATGGCCGACTTCTGCTCCTTTGTCTTCTGGTCTTATGGTCTTATTTTTGGATTGATCCGCTAGTTCTTTGTTCCAAGTTATAAATTCTCTTAATTCCAATTGTAATCCACAATTCAGAGATTTGAATGCAGACAGTGGACTGATATTTTCAGTGCAGTGCTTAGAGAGTGCTTGTGTGTATGTTCATGTCTGTGTGTGAGTATGCACACATGCATACAGGGCAAGGGTTGGAGGGATAAATGTAATCAGAATTAGAGTCTGGTTTATTATCACCGGCATGTGACGTGAAATTTATTAACTTAGCAGCAGCAGTTCAATGCAATATGTAATATAGAAGAGAGAGGAAAAAATAAATAAATAAATAAATCAATTACATAGAAACATAGAAACATAGAAAATAGGTGCAGGAGTAGGCCATTCGGCCCTTCGAGCCTGCACCGCCATTTATTATGATCATGGCTGATCATCCAACTCAGAACCCCGCCCCAGCCTTCCCTCCATACCCCCTGACCCCTGTAGCCACAAGGGCCATATCTAACTCCCTCTTAAACATAGCCAATGAACTGGCCTCAACAGTTTGCTGTGGCAGAGAATTCCACAGATTCACCACTCTCTGTGTGAAGAAGTTTTTCCTAATCTCGGTCCTAAAAGGCTTCCCCTCTATCCTCAAACTGTGACCCCTCGTTCTGGACTTCCCCAACATCCGGAACAATCTTCCTGCATCTAGCCTGTCCAATCCCTTTAGGATCTTATACGTTTCAATCAGATCCCCCCTCAATCTTCTAAATTCCAACGAGTACAAGCCCAGTTCATCCAGTCTTTCTTCATATGAAAGTCCTGCCATCCCAGGAATCAATTTGGTGAACCTTCTTTGTACTCCCTTTATGGCAAAGATGTCTTTCCTCAGATTAGGGGACCAAAACTGCACACAATACTCCAGGTGTGGTCTCACCAAGGCCTTGTACAACTGCAGTAGCACCTCCCTGCTCCTGTACTCGAATCCTCTCGCTATAAATGCCAGCATACCATACCATACCAGCATACAGTATACGTATATTGAATGCTGGAAATCCTGATGAAAGGTCTCGACCCAAAACGTTGACTGATTGCTCCTCACCATAAATGCTGACTGACCTGCTGAGATCCTTCAGCATTTTGTGCGTGTTAGACATGAAATTTGTTTTATTTTGTGGCAGGCATAACAAATTACTGAAAGTTACAATCAAAATAATTAAACAGCGTCAAAGAGGAATAGTGAGGTAGTATTCATGAGCTCATGGACTGTTCAGAAATCTAATGGTGGAGGGGAAGAAGCTGTTCATAAACATTGAGTGTAATTCTTCAGCCTCCTGTACCCCCTCTCTGATAGTAGTAATGAGAAGAGGGCACGTCATCTGCTCTAAGCCCCAGATCTCATTCTGCAGCAGTACTGTGGAGGTAACAATGCTAAAGAGACCGTAGAGGTTAAAGAAGGTGGAAAGGCCTTTGGCTCCTAATAGCTGGTTAGGCACAAAAATGCCGAAGGGCTTCCAAATCTGCTCAGCATTTTGATCTGAAAATTTTAAGATCATAACCAGTCTCACAAACAAGCTATATCATTCATTGGTCCTTCCCCTGACTATACTCCACATGGTTTCTGATTAGCAAGGTTATACTTGCCTGGAGTTCAAAGGAGGAATTTTATCTAAAGTCCATAAATTTATCAGCAACTTTTCATTAGTTTGTGATAAGTTTAAAGAACTTAGTAGATAGAATAATCATCAGAAAGGAAAGTAGTGAATGATTTTTTAAAAATATTTTATTGCAATGGAAATAATGAACAATATTTTTCTTTGTCAATCCAGTTGGAAGTTCTTGCATTAATCCTAATTTAATACCTTCTTAAATACAGCCAAACTAACACTCAGTGGAACAAAAGGGGGTGGGGCACGGTAGCATAGTGATTAGCATAATGCTTTATAGCACCAGTAATCCAGGTTCAATTCCCACCACTGTCTGTAAGGAGTTTGTATATTCTCTCTGTGACCTTGTGGGTTTCCTTCTTGAGGTACTGTTTCCCCCTAATTCCAAAGATGTTCAGTTAGCTGTGGGTGAGTTATGTTGTCTCTGGAAGCATGGCGACAGTGGCAGCTTCCCATAACGTCTCCTCGGACTATTTTGGTTGTTGACGCAAACATGTACATTTTCGATGTACATGTGACATATAAAATTAATACTTATCTTTAGATAGCCAATAATATCTCTGCTTTTCTCTTTGTTATGTTGGCTGAGAACCTATGTGAGATTTTGGGTTATTTACTTGCTGTTGGTGTTTAGGGCAGCAATGAAAGTCCTCCATCTCTTGTCTGTATAGATGGATCATTGGATCATTGCTGTTTCTGTAGCAATTGTCTTTTGACCATTCAGGGTTGTTGGCCCTGAGCTGAACCTCCGGACGTGGGGGGCTAATGGACCAGTCTTAGTCTGGCCACTATCCTTTGACTTGTTTGGCATGTGTGACCCTGCCAAGAGCCGAAGCATAATGCCTTGACTCCAGCTAACATACCTCTCTGGGTCATTGAGGCATGCAATCCTCCAAACCCTACAAAGTTGTGGTCGTCTTGGAAAAGATTTTGGGTTGATAGTGCAGAAATTTTCAACATTCAGATGGCACACTAAACCATATTCCTGCAGTGCTCTAATAACAACATAAATTGCTGGAAATACTCAAAATATCGAGTAGCTTTGGAGAAAGAAAAAGTGTTACTGTCTCAGGTCAATAACCCATCATCTGAACTGACCTTTGTACAATCTTTGTGGGTGTAACCACCACAACCCCCACCCCAACAACAGTGTTTAGTAAATATATCTTCATCATAGTCATAAAGCATAGTAACAAGCCCTTCAGCCTAACTTATCCATGCCAACCTGAGCTAGTCCATATGCCTGTGTTTTCCCATATTAATCTAATCCTCTCCTATCCACCTAACAGTCCAAATGATATTTAAGCATTGTAATTGTACCTGCCTCTACTGTTCCATCTGGCTGCTCTTTCTACATTCACACCTTCCACTGAGTAAACAAATTGTCTTTCCCCTCTCATCTTCAGCCTTTGACTTTTAGTGTTGCACTCCCTACTCAAGGAAAATACTGTGATCACTCGCCTTATCTATGCCTATTATAATTTTATAAATCTGCATAATGTCAGTCATCAGCCTCCTACGCACTAGAGTTACTGGCCCCAGTCTATCCACTCTATCCTTCATCATTGCTGGGGCAAAAATGTTGCATCACCCTTCCCTACAGGAACTCCCTAACCAACAGGACTTTGGACATACCTTCACCCAGACAGCAGAAGTTCCAGGACAAAGCTCACTATCATCTGCTCAGTGCCATTGACAACACTGGTTCTAGTATCTTCACCATGTTGACTGCAGCACTTTATGAAGGCCGTCTACCTCCATCTTCTCAAGGGCAAGGAGGGATAAGCAGGAAATATTGGCTTTACCAGTGATGTCCCAACACTCCATACCAAGTGATAAGTGATCAGGCTCTTAATTGTACATTGAATTAAAATTGACATTTAATAAAGAATTAATTCCCATTTCATTATTTTTAAAACTAATAAGTGAAATGTGTTTATAAAATGAAGGCAACACAAAGGATTTGATTTTCTGATTTTCTTGCTCACACTCTCTTTCCGCATTCCCTACACGCTCATGATTTAAATTCTACAGATGTGGAAGTATATTATTTTGTTGCCCTGAGTAGTCCCGGGAGAAATCAACAAGGCTCTAACTGGTGGGAAGTCCCTTTGGTGATGTAAAATTGGTACTTTAATATGCCAGAAAAAGTCCCAACAATGAAGTACCTCTAAAAATCTTTGAGAATAACGAAAGCCCTGTATCCAATTTTATCAATTGTCAAAACATCAGTGTCTTTCTACGAAGGGTTTGCAGAGCATTTAAAAAACCTATAACAATAAACATTTACTTTAAAATAGAAGGTAACATCTGTTAAAATATCTAAAAATATTAAATAAGCATAAACCAGAGAAAATCTGCAGATGCTGGAATTCCAAGCAACATGCACAAAATGTTGGAGGAACCCAGCAGGCCAGACAGCATCTATGAAAAAGAGTACAGTAGATGTTTTGGACTGAGACCCTTCGGCAGGACTGGAGAAAAAAAGATGAGAAGTCAAAGTTAGAAGGTGAGGGAGGTGTCCCTTTCTCCCCTTTCTCGATCTCTCTGTCTCTACTTCTGGAGACATTGATGTCTATTACAAACCGACTGACTCTCACAGCTACCTGAACTATACTTCTTCCCACCTGGTTACTTGTAAAAATGCTATCTCCCTCTCTCAATTCCTCTGTCTCCATCATATCTGCTCTGAGGATGAGGCTTTTCAGTCCAGAACGAAGGAGGTGTCCTCTTTTTTCAAAGGAAGGGGCTTCCCTTCCTGCACCATCAATGCTGCCCTCAACTGGATCTCCTCCATTTCATGCATGTGTATTCTCACCCCATCCTCCCACCACCTCACCAGGGATAGTGTTCCTCTTTTTCTCACATATCACCCTACCAGATTCCGTGTCCAGCACATAATTCTTCACAACGTCTGCCATCTCCAACGGATCTCACTACCGATCACATCTTTCCTTTCCCCCCACATTCTGTGTTCCACAGGGATTGTTCTTTACGCGACTCCCTTGTCCATTCATCCCTCAGCATGGATCCTCCTCCTGGTACTTATCCTTGTAAGTGGAACAAGTGCTACACCTGCCCCTACACCTCATCCCTCACTAACATTCAGAGCCTCAAGTAGTCCCCCCAGATGAGGTGACACTTCACCTGTGTGTCTGTTGGGGCCATCTATTGTAGGCAGTGCTCCCAGTGTGGCCTCTTGTTTACTGATGAGATCAGACATAGATTGGGAGACCGCTTTGCCGAGCACTTATGCTCCATCTGCCAGAAAATGCAGGATCTCCTGGTGGCCACACATTTTAATTCCACTTCCCATTCTCATTCCGACATGTACATCCATGACCTCTTCTACTGTTATGATGAGGCTACACTCAGGTTGGAGGAGCAACACCTTATATTCCGTCTGGGTAGCCTCCAACCTCATGCCCTGAACATCGATTTCTCAAACTTCCTGCAATGACCTCGCCCACCCCTGCCCCTTCACCATTCCCTATCCCTTTTTCCTTCTCTCACTTTATCCCCTTCCCTGCCCACTGCCTCGCATTGGTGCTCCTCACCTTTTTTCCTTCTTCCATGGCCTTCTGTTCTCTCCTATTGGACTCCTCCTTTTCCAGCCTGTATCTCTTTCACCAGTCAACTTCCCAGCTCTTTACTTCACCCCTCCCAGTTTACCTATCATCTTGTGTTAAATAAACGTAGCTCCTTTTCCATTCCACAGCTATGCAATCCTCCTAGAAACTTAGTGCAGGAATTAGGGGAGATTCTTTAGGAGAGGTTGGGCCTCTGTACCTCTCTCTGCAACTGGATCGTTCACTTCCTTATTGAGAGACCATGGTCAGAGTGGATGAGTAAGAATATATCCTCCTCGCTGACAATTAACACGGATGCACCTCAAGGATGTGTGCTTAGCCCTCTGCTCTACTCTCTGTACACTGACGACTGTGTGGCTAGGCACAGCTCATGCCATCTACAAATTCGTGCATGATATCACTGTAGCTAGTAGATTCTCAGATATCATTGAAGCAGCATATAGAAGCAAGATAGATTGGTTTGTTGAGTGAAGTCACAATTATAATTTTGCACTCAGCATCAGCAAATCCAAGGAACTGATTGTAAACTTAAGGAAGAGGAAGCTGAGAGAACGTGCACCAGTCCACACTGAGGTGTCAGAGATGGAAGGGTGAGCATCTTCAGGTTCTTGGGCATAAACATCCTAGAGTCATCAAAGACTAGTAAATTACTACAGATGCATGGTGGAAAACATTCTGACAGGCTGCATCACTGTCTGATACTAAAGCTCCAATGCACCGGATTGCAAAGGCTACAGAGGGTTGTAGTCTTAACCATCTACTTCACAAGCACAATCCTCCCCACCATCAATGACATCTTCAAAGGCAGTGCTTCAAGAATCCATCATTAAGGACTTTCACCAGCCTGGGTATGCCCTCTTTTCAGTATTACCATCAGGAAGGTGCTACAGGAGCCTGAAGATGCACAGTCAATGTTTTAGGAACAGTTTCTTCACCTCTGCCATCAGATTTCTGAATGCACCATGAATTCATGTTCACCATCTCAATATTCCTCTTTTGCTCTATTTACTTATTTTTGTAACTTATTGTTATTTTTATGCCTTACATTGCACAGCTATCACAAAGCAACAAAATGAACAATTTATATGTATCAGGGAAAATAAACCTGACTCTGATTTATAAAATCAGAGTAATCTTAGGCAGATCACAATCTCCCAGGAAATGAATGGCCGAGCTCAACCAATAAGATGGAATCTTCCACATTCAGTGAGAAATTATGTCAGTTCCATGCTCAAAGTCCATAAGACCATGAGACATCAGAGCAGAATCAGGCCATTTGGCCCATTGTGTCTGCTCTGCTATTCAATCATGGCTGATTTACTATCCTTCATAACCCCATTCCCTTGTCAAAACCCCATAACCCTTGACATTCTTACTAGTCAAGAACTTATAAACCTCTGCCTTAAATATAGCCATAGACTTCTCCTCCACAATGAATTCCACAGAATCACCTCCATCTGGCTAAAAAAAATTCCTGCTCATCTTTATCCTAAAGTGATGACCTTCTATTCTGAGGCTATGTCCTTTGGTCCTAGACTCTCCCAGTACTGGAAATACCCTCTGTACATCTACACTATAGCCTTTCAAATAGCTTTTAAATGTTGGTACTTTACCTCCATCAACCACCTCATCTGGTAGGTTGCTCCGTATAAAGTATATACCATCCTCTGTGTGGAAAAAGTTGCCCTCAGGTACATATTAAATCTTTTCCCTCTGACCTTACATCTGTGCCCTTCAGTTCTTGATTCCCCAACCCTAGGAGAACTATGTGCATTTGCCCTATCTATTCCCTCATGGTGTTTATGAAATCATCCCTCATCCCCCTGTGCTCCAATGAATGAAGTCCAAGCCCGCACTTTATTCATCATTGTTAGTGTTTTACCATATTCTACCTAAAAACACTGTGTAATGATCTTATTTGTATGAACAGTATGCAATGCAAGCTTTTTCACTGTATCTTAGTACATATGATAATAATTAACCAATATCAATTCCAATACTCCTAGATCATAGCTTAATGCAGACAAACCTGTCAACACAGAAATATCCAGCCACTTTTATGTTTTCCTTCTGAAGGTGAGGTGGTTTAGGCTAAAGCTTCACACTGTGCTCCTTTGCACAGGTGTGGTTTTATTCACGTTATGCAACAAGATTTCTTTATCCTTATACTCCAGACAAGTGTGGTAAATAGCAATAAATCATTTACCTTGTGGATTACAATAGCAATGATGGCTTTCTGTGATTCCTCAAGACCTTTGGAACACTGACACCACGGCTCTCTGACCTACACTGAACAGATATAGGTCAGAGAGCCGTGGTGTTAGTGTTCCAATGGTAGATATAGTTCAGTGTAGTATTCTCTCCACTAAAGCAGGCGGGCTTGCATTTTTCCACACCATATCCTACCTTCTACATTCATTCCTTCTCACTTAACCTAGCCTCAGCAAACCTTGATACATTGCAGAGAGAAAAAGGCAGCCATGATTGAATGGTGGAGCTAACTCAATGGGCCGAATGGCCTTATTCTACTCCTATACTGCAAGCTTTTATGGCATAGTCCCCCCTCTTTTGACTGTATACAGCCAGTGCCTACTTATGGTACCCACCAATATGATAATGACTTAGGTATTCACACTTGCTGTTGTCATAAATTATGGCCAAAAATATAGCAAATTCTTTATAATGTATCACAGATTAGTTTTGGGAACTGCATTGCTAAAATCACAAGACGTTGCAAATTGTTGTGAACACAGTCAAGTCGATGGCACAAATCTGCCTCTCCTCCAGTGACCCTAAAGTCTTCTGCTGGTCGGGGTCAACCATGGACATTATGTCCCAGCTGTCTACATGATAGACAAGCTAATATGCAAGTCAAACAGTATGATATGGAGAGCAAGCTGCTGCCTATTTCGCAGCTCCCCCTCCCCACACAGCTGATGATTTCTTTGAATTCATTTTGGTACCAGCAGCATCACAGGTGTTGCCAGTGAGCATTGACTCAGTGTAGGGACTCCAGTTCTAGATTTTTCCTTGAAATTTACTCCCAAAGCCTTCCCCTTGAGTGGGTATAGCTGCAAGGCGGTGGAGGTTTGAGATCAGAGAATTCCTTCTCCTAGATGAGCTGCCAACCCTGGCTGATGAGCCACATCTCCCCGAAGTGACTGGTTTTAAGGTTCCAGTATCCCGTCTTAACCCTTTCTCCTCTCAGTAGAAACAATACGGCCAGGCTTAGTAGCTAGGCCACTCACGAAGGCCCGGTACTGAACATAGCTGTCAGAGGCTATTTGAAACGCATTCCATTTGGAGCATTTAATAGGTAACGGGAAATTATCCTCACTACCATCCCCGTCTATAACAACTTCAAGGAACCCAAATGGGGTTCCCAAATGATCTGAACTAAACCTAATAACTAGGCTTAAAAAGAAACCTACTCCCAAATGGTCTAAGCTAAACCAAATGGTAATAGTAATAGTAAAACACTCATCAGACCTATAACATTAGAGCTTTGATAATAGGGCAACACTTTTCACCTTCCATGGATACATGTCCCATTGCCTCAGGAAAGCATCTAACATAATCAACACCTTCCCAACCCAGTCACTCTCTCTGCTCCCATCTCTCACCAGGCAGAATTTACAAAACACCGAGGGTATGAACCAAACTCAAACACCGCTGCTATCCCATTGTCATAACACTCTTGAATGAAGCTCTCATATGCTAAAAGATGAATTTTTGATCTCCCTGTCTACCTCATCATGCCTCTCGTCCACCTGCAGTGCACATTCTCTATTGCAGCATCACGATATTTTGCCATCTGTACTAACACATAAAAATGCTGGAGGAACTTAGCAGGTCAGGCACCATCCATGGAAAGGAAGAAAGAGCCAATGTTTTGGGTGGAGACTCCTCATCAGAACTGGAAAAGAAAAGGGAAGAAGACAGAATAAAAAGGCGGGGGAGGAAAAAGTACAAGCTAGGAGGACAAGTGACAAGTGAAATCAGCTGAGGTGGAAAGTGGGTGGTTGGGGGGGTGTGAAAAGCTGGAACGTAATAGGTGGAAGAGGTAAAGGGCTGAAGAAAAAGGAATCTGATTGGAGAGGAAAGTGAACCATGGGAGAAAAGGGAAGGAGGAGGGGGAAAGGAAGGAGGTGATTGGCAGGTGAAGAAATGAGAAGGTGTAAGAAGGAGCCAGAATAGGGAATGGAAAAAGAGAGGGGGGGAGGGGGGAGAAATTACCAGAAGTTGCAGAAATTGATATTCATGCCAGGTTGGAGGTAACCATTTGTTTTCTTTTTAATACTTCAGTACATTAGGTGAATAATGAGCTGTCTACATAACACACAAAAAATAGTTTTTCTCCATATATCAGTACAATCACGTGAGTAATGATCTGTCTCCGTAACACGCAAGACAAAAAGTTTTCTCTGTATCTCAGTTCAGGTTTTCACTGTATCTCAGTACAATCACATGAATAATGATCTGTCAACATAACACACAAAACAAAAGATTTTCCCTGTATCTCAGTACAATCATTTGAATAATGATCTGTCTACATGACATAGTCACAGTCATAGTCATAGTCATACTTTATTGATCCTGGGGGAAATTGGTTTTTGTTACAGTTGCACCATAAATAATTAAGTAGTAATAAAACCATAAGTAATTAAATAGTAATATGTAAATTATGCTAGGAAATAAGTCCAGGACCAGCCTATTGGCTCAGGGTATCTGACCCTCCAAGGGAGGAGTTGTAAAGTTTGATGGCCACGGGCAGGAATGACTTCCTGTGACGCTCAGTGCTGCATCTCGGAGGAATGAGTCTCTGGCTGAAAGTACTCCTGTGCCCAACCAGTACATTATGTAGTGGATGGGAGACATTGTCCAAGATGGCATGCAACTTGGACAGCATCCTCTTTTCAGACACCACCGTCAGAGAGTCCAGTTCCATCCCCACATCACTGGCCTTACGAATGAGTTTGTTGATTCTGCTGGTGTCTGCTACCCTCAGCCTGCTGCCCCAGCACACAACAGCAAACATGATCGCACTGGCCACCACAGACTCGTAGAACATCCTCAGCATCATCCGGCAGATGTTAAAGGACCTTAGTCTCCTCAGGAAATAGAGATGACTCTGACCCTTCTTGTAGACAGCCTCAGTGCTCTTTGACCAGTCCAGTTTATTGTCAATTCGTATCCCCAGGTATTTGTAACCCTCCACCATGTCCACACTGACCCCCTGGATGGAAACAGGGGTTACTGGTGCCTTAGCTCTCCTCAGGTCTACCACCAGCTCCTTAGCTGGTGAAACTTGTTATAGACTCATTCACTAGTAAACTAATAGAACATCCAGAATAATTGTCCATTTTCTATGTGATTTACTTTGACACAAGGTATTCCAATTTTGACATAACTTGGTTGCAGTTCTCCTGGGGTCTATTGATTTAGAGCATTAGTGAAGCACCATTTAATTTCTGATTCAGTCACTTGAGATGGTGCCTGTTATTCCCATCTCAGATGTGCTTCTCTTAAAGTGCTCTCACATGATCTGGAGAGTGGTGTACCGTATATTGAACCACCACTGCTTATTGCTATTGGTCTTATCTCTCCAACCCCCTGACTGGTCACTTTTTGTAGTAATAAGCCCATTTCTTTCAGTTTGCCACCTCTGCTTCTGGTAAAACTCCTGATGCCGGGAGTACAGTTCATCTACTCAGGTCTCTGCATAGAATTGCTTGTCATCCTTTAAGCTGGGGTGTTACAGAAGGCTAGGCACTCAGACTGGAGTAACCCACCCAAAACACTGGAGGAACTCAGCAGGTCAGGCAACATCTGTATGTGTATGTGTGGGGGCGGGGGGGTGGTGTGGTAGCGTGGGAGGGAGGAATGAATGGTTAATGTTTCAGGTTGAGACCCCTTACCCAGTTTTGGTGTGGTCTGAACCCAAGCTGTTGACTGTTCATCTCCCTCCATAGATGACATGACCTGCATAAAGTTCCTCTTGAGTTTTATGTAAGTTACTCCAGATTTACAGCATCTGCAGTCAATGGACCACTGGTCAGTCTGGACTAGATAAGCAAAGGGCCTGTTTCTGTGCTGTAATGCTCTATGACTGTCTGGCTTTTCTCTATTCTGATCAACAGGGTCCTCGGTCTCAGTTTATGATCCAGCAAGGTGTGCTCCACCATTTTCCACTCTCCAGTACATTATCAGCTTTTGTCTTAACCGCATATGGAACTCCAGGTGTAACTGCAAGTCTCAAGATTCCTCTGCCCATTGGTGATTTTGAATGGTACTCCTCTCCACCCAGTATATACCAATAGGTTGCTGAAGCAGATTAAATAATCTCTGCTCTTCAAGCTTTCCATGCCAGAGCTCATTCTCTGCACTAAGTACGGTATTTTTTTTTGCCTTACTCTAATTGGCTAAACATTTTCTGTCATTGTAGAGCGGTGACACTTCTTGAGATATTTATTAAAGGTGGTTGTTACTGGACACTTTCTTAGGTTCCTGCTGATTCAGCAAAACACACTACACTGGGCCCCCAGGAAATAGGCATGTCTACTGCAACGTAAGAACATACAAAATAAACCATAAGACCATAAGATATAGGAGCAGAATTAGGCTATTGTGTTTGCTTCACCATTTGATTTATTTTCCCTCTCAACCCCATTCTCCAGCCTTCTCTCCGTTGACAGCTTTTCTAATCGAAACATATAAACCTCTACCTTAAGTATACCCAATGACTTGGCCTCCATAGTCATCTGGGGCAATGATTCGCCACAGTCTGGCTAAAGAAATTCCTCTTCATCTCTGTTCTAAAGGGACATCCTTGTATTCTGAGGCTCTGCCCTCTTGTCCTAGACTCCCTCACTAAAGGATTCATCCTCTTCACATCCACTCTATCGAGACATTACAATATTCGATAGGTTTCAATGAGATCCCTCCTCATCCTTCTAAACTCCAGCAAGTACAGGCCCAAAGCCATCAAACACTCTTCACACATTAACCCTTTCAAACCTCGGATCATTCTCGTGGACTCTCTCCAATGCCATCACATCTTTTGTTAGACATTGGATTCAAAATTGCCCTTAATACTCCAAGTGCAGGCTGACCAATGCCGTATAAAACTGAGAAAGGGGAACAGTAAAGAGCCTCCACACATTGGAGCCCGCTCTTCCTTTCTTCAAAAACTTGGCTGATCTTCTACCCGCAAAATGTCCATGCATATCCCAGAAATCTGTCAAACTTTTATAATTGAAAATGTGTAAGTCTCTACATCCCCCCAGAGCTTTGAAGTCGAGATATTTATCATTCTCTGTATGAAGAAATTTCTGTTCTTAATCCTAAATAGGCTGTGACTCCTGGACTGAGATTCCTGAGCTAGGGGTCACAGTCTCCCTGCCTCCGCTATGACAAGTCATTTAGATATTTACTGAGGAGAAAATCATAGTTGTTTAAGAGATAAGGGAAACTAATGTAGATGCTTGGGAGAAATTAATATTGCCATGAAAGAGGTACTTGCAACCTTACAGTGCATTTAAGATGGATAAATACCCAGGTCCAGATTCAATGCACCTTTAGACTTGGTGAGAGACTAAATTAGAAATTGTGGAGATATTTGCTTCATCGTTAGCCAGTGGTGAAGTTCCTGAAGACTGGAGACTGAATAAGGTTGTTCTGTTGTTTAAGCTAGGGATCTTTAGGGCAGACAGTCTGTTATCAGCAGTGGGAAAGTTACTGAAGTGAATTTTGTGGAACAGGATCTACCAGTATTTGGATAGGCAGTGTGATTAGAAAAAGTATGCATGGACTTGAGCATGGGAAGTCATACCTGACGATTCTTTTAGAGCTTTTTGAAGACATTGAGAGTAGCCAGTGAATATTGTCTATTTGGACTTTGGCAAGACCTGCAACAAGGTCCTGCATGGTTGCCTGATCTGGAAGAATAGGTCCCCATTGAATCCAGGGAGAGTTAGTTGGGTGGATTCAAACAGTAACCTGTTCATTTTCTGATGTACCATCTCAAAAACCAGCCATGTGAATTCTTGCTGCGGCTCTTCTATGTCAAGTTCATCTTTAAGGACTTCTAAATGACACATTATAATCCAGATGCAATCTCATCAAGATGCTACAAAATTCCACTAGACATTTGCACTCTTATCTTTACATCTTTAATTATATGTATTCATAATATATCAGACTATTTGCTTTCCTGCATACTTGATATTAATGACTTCCATCTCATTGGTTGGGAGCCACATGACAGAATATTCAAAGTGATATACTGGCTAATGTTTTAGCAATCAATATTACATACAACATAATAGTTACAGTGTCCATTAACCCAAAGACATTTTGATCCCCATTTCTGAAATCCCATTTTAAAGGAGGTGATTTAGGGTTCAATCACCAATGGATTTTTGTTACATTCTTTAACTAAAATGAGAATTCTTTTACAGCTCACAGCACTAAGGATTGCTCTCTGATTTACCACACCTGAAGTATAGCTACAAAGGTATAGCAAACAACAGAGACATTTTGTACTTTACCCCGGAGAGCTCATTTTTAAATAGACTCCTGCCATAAAATATGTGATATCAAATTGTTCCACAGATAATCTGTGCGGAGGAAGTATTAAAGGAGCTCATTTCCAAATAATGACTGCAAAAAATACAAGGCATTTTCAAAATATGCTTTACAATTTTATAACCCAGTTCTGGCTAAATTTAGATCAGATTGAGACAGGTGGGTCAGGCAGATTGACAAATAGGAGATTTTTAAAGTTCAAAGGAATTTCAAAGTAAAATATATTATCAGAGTACATGTATGTCACCACATACAACCCTGAGGTTCTTTTACTGTGGGCATACTTAGCAAATCTATAGAACAGTAATTGTAAACTGTAAACATCAGGAACTGTTAACTGTAAACAAATTGAGCAAATGCAGATATAAATAAATAGTATGAAATAACAATATAACAGTCCTTAAATGAGTGTAGCAATCTCCTTTTTTTCAAGAGCTTGATGGTTGAGAGATTCTTGAACCTAGTGGTGTGACTCCTGAGGCTCTTGTACCTTCTACATAATGGCAGCAGCGAGAAAAGAGCATGGCCTGGGTAGTGAGAATCTTTGATAATGGATGCTGCTTTTCTACGACAATGTTTCATACAGATGTGGTCAATGGTTGGGAGGGTTTTACCCATGATGTACTGGGCTGAATCCACGACCTTCTGTAGGATTTTCCACTCAAAGGCATTGGTGTGTTTCCATACCAGGCCGTAATGCTGCCAGTCAGCACACTTCTATAGAAATGTGCCAGGGTTTTCGATGGCATGCCGAACCTCCACAGACTCCTGTGGAAGCAGAGGTGTTGCCATGCTTTCTGCACAATAATTTTTATATGATGGGTCCAGGACAGGTCCTCTGAGATAGTAACACCCACGACTTTAAAGTTACTGACTCTCTACTCCTCTGATCCTCTGATGAGTACTGGCTCATGGACCTTTGGTTTCCCTCTCCTGAAGTCTATAATCAGTTGCTTGGTCTTATTGATATTGAGTGAGAGGTTGTTGTTATTACACCACTCAGCTAAGTTTTTAATCTCCCTCCTTTAAGCTGATTCATCACCCCCTTTGATACGGCCCACAGCAGTGGTGTCATCGGCAAACTTGTTGGGGTGGCTGGGGTGATATGCTGTGTCCGGTGCTCCCGATACGGCCTTCTAGTAATTGGTGAGACTCGACGCAGGCTGGGAGACCGTTTCGCTGAACACCTACACTCTGTCAGCCAGAGAAAGCAGCATCTCCCAGTGGCCACACATTTTAATTCCACGTCCCATTCCCATTCTGATTTGTCTATCCACGGCCTCCTCTACTGTAAAGATGAAGCCACACTCAGGTTGGAGGAAAAACTCCTTATATTCTATCTGGGTAGCCTCCAACCTGATGGCATGAACACTGACTTCTCTAACTTCCGTTAATGCCCCACCTCCCCTTCGTACCCCATCCATTATTTATTTATTTGTTGTTATTATTATTTTCTCTCTCCTTTTTCTCCCTCTGTCCCTCTGACTATACCCCTTGCCCATCCTCTCGGTTTTTCCCCCCCTCCCCCCTTTCCTTCTCCCTGGGCCTCCTGCCCCATGATCCTTCCATATCCCTTTTGCCGATCACCTGTCCAGCTCTTGGCTCCATCCCTCCCCCTCCTGTCTTCTCCTATCATTTTGGATCTCCCCCTCCCCCTCCCACTTTCAAATCTCTTTCTAGCTCTTCTTTCAGTTAGTCCTGACGAAGAGTCTCAGCCTGAAACGTCGACTGAAACTCTTCCTAGAGATGCTGCCTGGCCTGCTGCGTTCACTAGCAACTTTTATGTGTGTTGCTTGAAATTCCAGTATCTGCAGATTTCCTCGTTTTAGCAAACTTGTATATGGTGTTGGAGCTGTATTTAGCCACACAGTCATATGTGTAAAACGAGTAGAGCAGGGGGCTAAGCACACATCCCTGTGGTGCTCCTGTGCTGATGGAGATTGTGGAGGAGATGTTTTTACCAATCCAAATTTTTTTAAAATGCTAATTAACTCCGGCATCTCTGCCTTACTCAAGAGTGTTCTCAGGCCACTGATCAAAACTGCTACTTGATTGGTCAGTATTCAAAGGCTTGGAATGCTTTTGTACCTCCATTAGCCACTTTAAATCGAGTGTAATAACTACAATAAGTTCTATGCCAATTTATCAGAGCTGAACAAATTAAGACTGACCTCAGGCTTGATCAGGACATGTGAAGAAGGAATGCATGGCAGTTCTTAGTTTTTCCTCTATGACGATTAAAAACACTAGATTTCCAGGCAGCGGAGGAGTCTACTTACTTGTGTCAATAGTGTGCTCTATTGCTGACGATCGATAAACCTCTCCAACCAAACAGGCCGACATAATTTATCACCTTGAGCCACACAACATGCATAAATGAATCCCAAAAACATTTCCTTTCGGGGCAGAAGAGATACTGCTGTATTCAGTTGATGGAATATAAATGAGTGTATTTTTCATACATGGAACAAATGGGACTTTGCCCCTTTCGGATTGCAGAGTTGGAATAAATTGTAACTCCACCTAGTGATAGGCTCAGCAATCAAACAAGAATTAAACCCACAGTTTTGTGCTTAGGCCCAGTTGCAAAGCTCACCAAGTGCATATTCATTTGAGCTCTTTGTGTGTGTGTGTGTGTGTGTGTGTGTGTGAAAGGCAAATAAGAGATAAGAGGTTGTTGACTGATAGTGAAGAGGGAAAAAATGATTAACTTGATGATTCTAAGTAATGGTATCAGCAATGCTGCATTCTTTGGGTGAAGATTTCTGCTTTTGAATAAATCTTTCACCAGGACCTTGAATGAGATTTGAAAGCAAGTGGCGAAAGCAGGTGGGATGGTTTTCTTCTGGGAATCAACAGAACTCAATGATTTTGCTGATTGCTGTCCATTTCATCATCAATTAAATGTGCAGCTGTCTGGAAGAAGGTTTAAGGTTTAGGCTTTAGGATGATAACAAGGAAGTAGCTTTATTTTCATACACTTGATGCTGTCTTTGCGAGGCTTCCATCTTTCTATTTTCATATCACTTTCGATCTTCTTGAAGGTTATATAACGTGATGGACTTGCAGGAGTTGGAGTCTCTATAATAGTTCAAGGGAAAGTGTAGAACTAGGGGTAATGGACTAGCCAATTATGACATAGATTATGAGGGATTTCTTTTAGAAGAGATTTGTGAATCTCTAGAATTCTCTAACCCAGAAAGCTGTGGATTCTCAATTGTTCAAAAGGCTACTTTATTGGATCTCAGGGGAATCAAAGGTAACAGGGATCAGGCAGAAGAGTGTTAAAGGCAAGAACAGGTAGGTAATGATCCTGTTGGATGGTGAAGCAAGTACAATGGTCTAAATGACTGACTTCTGCTCTTATTTCTTAAGTCCTTGCAAGTAGAAGCCTCCAGTAATTATCCAGCACATACGTGGAAGTCAGAAGAAAAGTATAACTTATGTCCACTGGTATATCTGCACATTCAACTCCACTGACTGAGGACAAAAATTTCAAACACGAGGAAATCTGTAGATGCTGGAATTTCAAGCAACACCCGTAAAAGTTGCTGGTGAACACAGCAGGCCAGGCAGTATCTCTAGGAAGAGGTACAGTCGACGGTTCGGGCCAAGACCCTTCGTCAGGACTAACTGAAAGAAGAGCTAGTAAGAGATTTGAAAGTGGGAGGGGTAGGGGGAGATCCAGAATGATAGGAGAAGACAGGAGGGGGAGGGATGGAGCCAAGAGCTGGAAAGTTGATTGGCAAAAGGGATATAGAACATAGAATAGTACAGCACAGTACAGGCCCTTTGGCCCACAATGTTGTGCCGACCCTCAAACCCTGCCTCCCATATAAGCCCCCACCTTAAATTCCTCCATATACCTGTCTAGTAGTCTCTTAAACTTCACTAGTGAATCTACCTCCACCACTGACTCAGGCAGTGCATTCCACACACCAACCACTCTCTGAGTAAAAAACCTTCCTCTAATATCCCCCTTGAACTTCCCACCCCTTACCTTAAAGCCATGTCCTCTTGTATTGAGCAGTGGTGCCCTGGGGAAGAGACACTGGCTATCCACTCTATCTATTCCTCTTACTATCTTGTACACCTCTATCATGTCTCCTCTCATCCTTCTTCTCTCCACAGAGTAAAGCCCTAGCTCCCTTAATCTCTGATCATAATGCTTACACTCTAAACCAGGCAACATCCTGGTAAATCTCCTCTGTATCCTTCCCAATGCTTTCGCATCCTTCCTATAGTGAGGCGACCAGAACTGGACAGAGTGCTCCAAGTATGGCCTAATCAGAGTTTTATAGAGCTGCATCATTAGATCACGACTCTTAAACTCTATCCCTCGACTTATGAAAGCTAACACCCCATAAGCTTTCTTAACTACTCTATCCACCTGTGAGACAACTTTCAGGGATCTGTGGACATGTACCCCCAGATCCCTCTGCTCCTCCACACTACCAAGTATCCTGCCATTTACTTTGTACTCTGCCTTGGAGTTTGTCCTTCCAAAGTGTACCACCTCTCACTTCTCCGGGTTGAACGCCATCTGCCACTTCTCAGCCCACTTCTGCATCCTACCAATGTGTCTCTGCAATCTTTGACAATCCTCTACACTATCTACAACACCACCAACCTTTGTGTTGTCTGCAAACTTGCCAACCTACCCCCACATCCAGGTCGTTAATAAAAATCACGAAAAGTAGAGGTCCCAGAACAGATCCTTGTGGGACACCATTAGTCACAATCCTCCAATCTGAATGTAGTCCCTCCACCACAACTCTCTGCCTTCTGCAGGCAAGCCAATTCTGAATCCACCTGGCCAAACATTCGTGGATCCCATGCCTTCTGACTTTCTGAATAAGCCTACCATGTGGAACCTTGTCAAATGTCTTACTAAAATCCATGTAGATCACATCCACTGCACTACCCTCATCTATATGCCTGGTCACCTCCTCAAAGAACTCTATCAGGCTTGTTAGACATAATCTGCCCTTCACAAAGCCATGCTGACTGTCCCTGATCAGACCATGATTCTCCAAATGCCCAGAGATCCTATCTCTAAGAATCTTTTCCAACAGCTTTCCCACCACAGACGTAAGGCTCACTGGTCATGGGACAGGAGGCCTGGAGAGAAAGAAAGGGGGAGGGGGGAAGGGAAGCCCAGAGGATGGGCAAGGAATATAGTGAGAGGGACAGAGGGAGAAAAAGGAGAGAGAAAGAATATATATATACACATACACACACACACACACACACACACACACACACACACATATATATATACACACACACACACACACACACATACACACACACACATATATATATCTATATATATATAATAAATAAATAACAGATGGGGTACAAGGGGGAGGTGGGGCATTAACGGAAGTTAGAGAAGTCAATGTTCATGCCATCAGGTTGGAGGCTACCCAGACAGAATATAAGGTGTTGTTCTTCCAACCTGAGTGTGGCTTCATCTTTACAGTAGAGGAGGCCGTGGATAGACATATCAGAATGGGAATGGGACATGGAATTAAAACGTGTGGCCACTGGGAGATCCTGCTTTCTCTGGTGGACAGAGTGTAGGTGTTCAGTGTAATGGTCTCCCAGTCTGCGTTGGGTCTCATCAATGTACAGAAGGCCGTACCGGGAGCACCGGACACAGTATATCACCCCAGCCGACTCACCAGAGGACAAAAATTTGTGTTGTTTCAAGTCAAGTCACTTTTTATTGTCATTTCAACCATAACTGCAGGTACAGTACACAGTAAAAATGAGAGAATGTTTTTCAGAACCATGGTGCTACATGAACAATACAAAAACTACACTGACCTATGTAAAACAGCACAAAGCTACACTAGACTACAGACCTACCCAGGACTGCATAAAGTGCACAAAACAGTTCAGGCATTACAATAAATAATAAACAAGACAATAGGCACAGTAGAGGGTATAGTAAGTTGGCGTCAGTCCAGGCTCTGGGTATTGAGGAGTCTGACAGCTTGGGGGAAGAAACTCTTACATAGTGTGGTCGTGAGAGCTCAAATACTTTGGTGCCTTTTGCCAATGCTGTTTGCTTTATGGATGCAGCGTGTGGTGTAAATGTCTGCAATGGCAGGAAGAGAGACCCCAGTGATCTTCTCAGCTGACCTCACTATCCGCTGCAGGGTCTTGTGATCCGAGATGGTGAAATTCCTGAACCAGGCAGTGATGCAGCTGCTCAGGATGCTCTCGATACAACCTCTGTAGAATGTGGTGAGGATGGTGGGGTGGGAGATGGACTTTTCTCAGCCTTCGCAGAAAGTAGAGACGCTGCCGGGCTTTCTTTGCTAAGGAGCTGGTGCTGAAGGACCAGGTGAGATTCTCTGTCAGGTGAACACCAAGAAATTTGGTGCTCTTAACGATCTCTATGGAGGAGTCGCCGATGTTCAGTGGAGAGTGGTCATTCTGTGTCCTCCTGAAGTCAACAACCATCTCTTTTGTTTTGTTCACACTCAGAGACAGGTTGTTGGCTCTGCACCAGTCTGTTAGCCGCTACACCTCCTTTCTGTATGCTGACTCATCATTCTTGCTGATGAGACCCACCACGGTCGTGTCATCAGCGAACTTGACATAGAAACATAGAAACATAGAAAATAGGTGCAGGAGTAGGCCATTCAGCCCTTTGAGCCTGGACCGCCATTCAGTATGATCATGGCTGATCATCCAACTCAGAACCCTGTACTAGCCTTCCCTCCATACCCCCTGATCCCTTTAGCCACAAGGGCCACATCTAACTCCCTCTTAAATATAGCCAATGAACTGGCCTCAACTGTTTCCTGTGGCAGAGAATTCCACAGATTCACCATTCTCTGTGTGAAGAAGTTTTACCTCATCTCGGTCCTAAAAGGCTTCCCCTTCATCCTCAAATTGTGACCCCTCGTTCTGGACTTCCCCAACATCGGGAACATCTTCCTGCATCTAGCCTGTCCAATCCCTTTAGGATTTTATACGTTTCAATAAGGTCCCCCCTCAATCTTCTAAATTCCAACAAGTATAAGCCTAGTTGATCCAGCCTTTCCTCACATGAAAGTCCTGCCATCCCAGGAATCAATCTGGTGAACCTTCTTTGTACTCCCTCTATGGCAAGGATGTCTTTCCTCAGATTAGGGGACCAAAACTGCACACAATACTCCAAGTGTGGTCTCACCAAGGCCTTGTACAACTGCAGTAGTACCTCCCTGCTCCTGTACTCAAATCCTCTTGCTATGAATGCCAGCATACTATTGGCCTTTTTCACCGCCTGCTGTACCTGCATGCCCACTTTCAATGACTGGTGTATAATGACACCCAGGCCTCGTTGCACCTCCCCTTTTCCTAATCGGCCACCATTCAGATAATAATCTGTTTTTCTGTTTTTGCCAAAGTGGATAACCTCACATTTATCCACATTAAATTGTATCTGCCATGAATTTGCCCACTCACCTAACCTATCCAAGCCACCCTGCATCCTCTTAGCATCCGCCTCACAGCTAACACTGCCACCCAGCTTCGTATCATCCACAAACTTGAAGCTTGAATCTTGCCTTGGGGCGACGCTCAAGGCTTGGGGTCTTGAAGCTTGGCTTGGGGCGAGGCTTGAGGCTTGGGGTCTTGAAGCTTGGCTAGGGGTGAGGCTCAAGGCTTGGGGTCTTGAAGCTTGGCTTGGGGCAAGGCTCAAGGCTTGGGGTCTTGAAGCTTGGCTTGGGGTGAGGCTTGTGGCTTGGGGTCTTGAAGCTTGGCTAGGGGCGAGGCTCAAGGCTTGGGGTCTTGAAGCTTGGCTTGGGGCAAGGCTTGTGGCTTGGGGCGAAGCTCGTGGCTTGGGGTCTTGAAGCTTGGCTTGGGGCAAGGCTCGAGGCTTGGGGTCTTGAAGCTTGGCTTGGGGCAAGGCTCGAGGCTTGGGGTCTTGAAGCTTGGCTTGGGGCGAGGCTCGAGGCTTGGGGTCTTGAAGCTTGGCTTGGGGCGAGGCTCGAGGCTTGGGGTCTTGAAGCTTGGCTTGGGGCGAGGCTCTGACGATGTGGTTCGAGCTGTGTATTGCTGCACAGTCATGGGTCAGCAGAGTGAAAAGCAGTGGACCGAGCACACTGTCCTGGGGGACCCCCATGCTCAGTGTGATGGTGTTGGAGTCTAGTATAGTCTAATATAGTCTAGTACACGTAGATTACTGTAGTTTTGTGTTGTTTCAGGTAGTCTAGTGTAGTTTTGTGTTGTTTCATGTAGCACCATGGTCTTGGAGGAATGTTGTTTCGTTTTTACTGTGTACTGTACCAGCAGTTATGGTTGAAATGACAATAAACGTGACTTGACTGGACTTGAAAAATCATGGAATAGTAACCCAGACAAAGTTAATGAGTGATATGGTTAATTAGGGGTGGATTGTGATAATTATTGGACTAATTTGGCATGTATGTTATACTTGGGTTTAAATTATTATATTTTGCCTCCATTTTCCAAAAATCTTAATTTTTCAGCTGATTTAAGAACACTTTTGAGTTTTCAATCCAGTTAGAAGGCCTAAAATTCCACAGTTATAATAAATATTCTAAACTACATCACTGGTTGGAAAAACACAAACAAAATGCTGGAGGAACTCAGCAGGCCAGGCAGTATCTATGGAAAAGAGTACTGTCGATATTTAGGACCAAAACCCTTCCGTACCTTTTTCCATAGATGCTGCCTGGCCTGCTCAGTTCCTCCAGCATTTTGAGTGTGCTGCTTGGATTTCCAGCATCTGCAGATTTTCTCTTGATTGCCATTGGTTGGAGAAGAATGTTGTTGGATGTCCAAAGTACAACATTATGCTTTTACCCCATGGATTGAGGTTTTACAATAAGATATTACTCCAGACTTCTATTAATAGAATTTACTCTACACCGTGACACGTCTGGCCATATGGATGATAGGAGAAGGACGTACAGAAGGAGAAAACTGATCTTGTAGCACCAGGTAATGAATGGGGCATCAATATGGTGTGTATAGGTGCAATATAATACAATTTGGAATGAAGGTCAAATGTGCTTGATGCATTAGGAATTCAGTCTCATTGCCCCCTTGGTTTAACGTTTCCTATATTAGCTATTTGTTTATTCATTTAAGCTTTGTCTTCTGTAGGTGAGAGGCATTTTCTGACTCCCCTTGGTGGTATTTAGGCAGAAGCCCACCTTCCCTGGCATCAAAGCACTATCATAAGGATACTGGTTAGGCCAGGTTCTTGTTAGTGAACTCCTGACCTAATACATCAACAGTTCATTTCTTGCTTTGAAAGTTGCTCGACTGGCTGAGTCCTTCTCTCCGTTTGCTTTTAGCTCCAGATTCCAGAACTTTTATAGTCTCTTGTATCTCTAAACCCATCATTTTAACTGGTCTCTGATAGCCCTTCAGTGACACCCAGTGTAACAGAAAGCTCGGGGAGGGATATTGGAACCTATCAGAGGTTAATAGGTTTTTGATTAGTCAGGGTGTCAAAAGTTATGAGGAGAAGGCGTAGGTGTATAAGATGATGAGAGGCATTGATCGTGTGGATAGTCAAAGGCTTTTTCCCAGGACTGAAATGGCTAGCACGAGAGGGTACAGTTTAAAGTTGCTGGGGAGTAGGTACAGAGGAGATGTCAGGGTTTAGTTTATTACGCAGAGAGTGGTGAGTGCATGGAATGGGCTGCTGGTGACGGTGGTAGAGGTGGATACGATAGGGTCTTTTAAGAGACTCCTGGACAGGTACACGGAGCTCAGAAAAATAGAGGGCTATGGGTAACCCAAGGTAATTTCTAAGGTAAGGACATGTTTGGCACTGCTTTGTGGGCCAAAGATCCTGTATTGCGTTATAGGTTTTCTATGTTTCTATGTTTCTAAGGCGGAAGAATGGGGTTGAGAGGAATAGTAAATTAGCAATGATGGAATAACAGAGTAGACTCAATCGGCCGAATGGCCTAATTCTGCTCCTATGTCTTATTGTCTTATGGAACAGGAAAGATGTCAAAAAGATTGAAAGAGAAAAATTACGAGGATGTTACTGGGACTTGATGACCTGAATTATAGGGAAAGGTTGAAGAAATTAGGGCTTTATTCCTTGGAGCATAGGAGACTGAGGGTAGATTTGACTGAGGTATTCTAAATCATGAGGGGCATAGATAGTGTAAACACATGCAGGCTTCTTCCACTAATGTTGAGTGAAGCCTGTAATCTTCTAACCCTTTCCAATCAATGTACCTGTCCAATTGTCTTCTATAAATTGTTAATCTGAGTTGCCTCAACCACTCCCTCTGGTAGCCTATTCCACATAGAAACCACCATTTGTGTAAGAACAAAGCTGCTCCTCAAGTCCCTGTTAAATCTTTCCCTTCTCAGTTTAATCTGATGCCCTCTGGGTCTTGGTTCTCCAAATGGGCAGTGGGGGCGGGGTGGGACGGGCAGCACAGGAAGACTGAAATCTTTCATCCCATCTATGCCCCTCATGATTTCATACACCTGGATAAGATCATCTCTCAGTCCCCTCAACTCTAAGGAATGAAGTTCTCATCTAACCTGCCAACCGTTCCCTGTAACCCCCAAGTCCTGTAAATCCTCCCTGCCCACTTCCAGATTAATAACATATTTCCTGCACAAGGGTGGTCAAACCTCAACACAATACTCCAAGTGTATCCTCATCACAGTGTTGTACAATCATATCATCTTCCAACTTTTATATTCAGTGCCCTGACTTTTGAAAACCAGTATTCCAAAAGCCTTTTTCACTAACCTCTCTACCTGTGATTCCACTCTCAGGAAAACAGTCCAAGGTGCCTCTGATCTGCAACACTCCTCGAGGCCTTGTCACAAACTGTGAAAGATATGCCCAGATCTGATTTTCTAAAATGCAGCATCTCAGACGCATGAAGTAAATGCCATTCATCATTCCTTGGTTCACTTACTTCAAGATCCCCTGTAATTTTGATAACCTGCTTATAGCTTGGTATATCACCTATTTTGGTGTTACTTGCATAGTCACAAACCATGCCCTGTACGTTCTAATCATGATTGTTGACAATGATGACAAACAACAATGGGTTATTCTTAATAATTTCTCCTTGGGCTCCTCCCACTTCCTTCAGACAAAGGTTGTATCCATGGGCACTCACATGGGTCCCAGCTACGCCTGCTTTTTTGTCGACTACATTCCAAGCCTACACCGATGGCTGTCCCCCAGTTTTCATATGCTACATCGACAGCTGCATTGGTGCTGCTTCCTGACCCATGCAGAACTCGTCGTCTTCAGCCACTTTGCCTCCAATTTCCACCCTGCCCTCAAATTTACCTGTCCCATTTCCAACTCCTCCCTCCCCTTTCTCAATCTCACTGTCTTTATCTCTGGAGACAGCATATCTACTGATGTTTATTATAAATTCACGGACTCTCACAGCTACCTGGACTATACCTCTTCCAAACTTGTTACTTGTAAAAACACCTTCCCTTTCTCTCAATTGCTCTGTCTCCGTCACATCTGCACTCAGTATGAAGCTTTTCATTCTAGAATGAAGGAGATGTCCTCCTTCTTCAAAGAAAGTGATGTCCCTTCCTTAACATCAATGCTGCCTTCTGTGCCCTCTCCCATATCTGTGCTGTGCAACTTGATCACTCGGTTATGAAGAGCATGGCAAAAAAGTACATTCTTTCCTTCAACACTTATGAGAACATTGCAAACATATCTAAAATAATCACAATTACAATCATTTAATAAATAATGAATAGCCACCATTTTTTCTTCCCATTTTGGGATAGTCATGGGAGATTTGGAGATAACCATGGCAATTACACTGCAAGGAAAATATCCTTGCTGCAGGAAGTTGACTTATTTGGAAATTCTAATGTGTAACAGAAGTTAAAAGCAAACATGACATGTTTCAGCCTAATAAACAAAGCAAGAATGATTACAATCTATGTTGAAGTATAGTATGATCCTAAAAGCACCAATCATATTGCTTGGTGACAAAATTGTACTTTGGATTATGGCACCCAGTGGAAGGCAATAGTTAGCAGCCTTGAGTTAATAACCCCAAGGCTAAATTCTTTGATCAATCATTATGTAGCGATTGCACACTTACTCCATTGATCAATATCACTGCTTTCATGAGATAGATTACCAATTTACAAATTCTTTCTTGAATGATATGAATCAATCTTGGCAAAATAGTTGCTGCTCTTCCCACTTTGCAGTAATAATCTCATGTCAAGAGGAAAAAACGATTTTAATGGCTACGTAGGGCTTCAGAGTGCATGGGAGAGAATATGGAAGTAATTGGAGAAATGCAAAACTGCTTTACTCACTATAGTTCTAAAGGACAAATAATTATAAATATGTTTTTTACAATCCCACAATTTGATTTATTGAAATACTATGGTATTAGAATCTTTCTGTGGGATTATAGTGAGATAACCTTGAAGTATGTCTCTTGAATTCCTCCCTTTAGTCATTTAGGTGTGGCGTTATCTCACTGAAACTGATCAAATTAGCACCAAAGTTCATTCCTGCACTAATTTAATGTAACAAAATAAACACAAGTCTTTATACAGGAGTGCTGTCAGACTTGGAACAGAGATTGACTCCCATATTATTTGTGCAAAAGATTATTGATTTAGTCGAAGAATTAGGGTTAGAGATCTGGGTGAATGATTGGATAGGCTTTGCACCCTTCTAATGTCATGACAGCAATCACAGACTTAGCTGGCTGGACTGGATCTTAGAGGCAGA
Organism: Mobula hypostoma; assembly: GCF_963921235.1. Classification (NCBI taxonomy): domain Eukaryota; kingdom Metazoa; phylum Chordata; class Chondrichthyes; order Myliobatiformes; family Myliobatidae; genus Mobula; species Mobula hypostoma. The sequence goes on from NC_086125.1 coordinate 803,797, forward strand.
TTTGTGAATTCACTTTTTCTCTGACTCACCTTTTGATGAAGTCACTAAGCAGTAATGATACTGGGAAGACATTGAAATATTATTACTGTTGTTGGGATATGTTTCAAACCATCGTGTTATGTTTTGTAACTTTGGAAACATTAAACTAATTCAAAGGAAGACACGGGAGTCTGAAATGCTGTCTAGTTTCAAGTTTGCTTTAAGGTGATGCATGCACATATCATGTGTTAGCATGATGACCTATGCAATTCACATAGTTATACATAAAACCCATAATGAATTATTTAAATTAACAGGAATACTTAATCAAACAATATATATGCAAGATTACTCAAGTATTGCTGAAATATTAAATATACAACACGCCTCCCTGCTTAGCTGTAAACTCCACTCAGTACAGAATGCATATCAACTTTATACACAGTACACTATATAAGACAACTACTATACAGATATCCACAGCATAGTAAATTTAAATTGACCCATTCAGGCCTAAAGATTTAATTGCTGTGGAGGTTTTCTTACTATTGTGGGATAATGACTTTGCTAACAAGGGGGATCACTCTGCTCGGCAGGTGACACTAGTGGCTGTGAAATAATCTCAGGTTCTGGGGCCTCCTCTGTGGTGGTTGTAGGAGTTGATCCTGAGACTGCAGAAAGTGGTTCTACAATACTTCTTCTACCTTTTCCTATAGTTTGTGCATTTTGATCTTAAAAGTCCATTTAGTTCACTGGAGTATTCTCTTATTTATCCTTCTATTGTTCCTTTTACAATCTGATCTCCCCTCTTGGTCTCCTCATGCACAATATCACCTGATGAATCCTCTTTTTTCATATCTCCATTGACATCTTTCTTTTTAGTCTTCCATTCATCCAGCTGGGCTTTTGTCTTTCCATCTACTTTCAGCAACAGCTTTTTGTCTCCTACTTGAAGTTTGTGTAATAACTTTAGTGCATGCAGAGTGGATTCTGGTACTTTATACTCACAAAAGCCAAATGCTTGCAACTTTCCTGAAGCTCCTTGAACTCTCTTCTAACTGAAATCCAAGCCACATTTTGCAAGTAACTACCTGACTAACATATGAGCAGCATGGTCCTTCCTTGGTCCAATATGCTTTCCAAACAGAGGCCCAGAGGGTGGCACTAACACCTGTTTACCCTCTGTTGGGCAATGGTTCATGGTGTTCAGCATGGAGGCAGTTGTGTTATCAGCCAGTACCTTTCTTAATTTGTTTCCAGTTGATTTTATTGTAGGGAAAGTGGCCTGCAAATGGTGGATGGATCTGCAATCAACTCGTAGTTGTCTCAACAAATCATGCCCCAAAAAATGCTGGCCCTTCTGTTTTAACCACATTCAAGCCCAATGTAGCTTGTTGGTTGTTGTATTTCACTGTTATGAATGTCATTCCCACAGTGGTTATCTTTTCTCCAGTATAATTTCTTGGCTGGATATCTGCAGTCTTCAGCTTAGTATCTTTGAAATGCTGTTCTAACTCATTTTGTGGAATGACTGTAACAGTTAAGTCGGTTTCAATTCCATTTTAATTCATCTGCTGTTCACTTCTGGCGTAAGCCACATTGCTTGTCCATTGTTAATTTTCATCCTGAAAATCTCAAGACTACCCAATACTACGTCATATGCATCATTATCAGATTTTTCATCAATAGCTTGCAGATTATGAAACTGCAACTTGACCTTTTAGCTTTGTCTCTTTCCTAAGCAGACAATTTGAGCCTGTACTCACTGGAATTCAGAAGAATGAGGGGTGACTTCATTGAAACCTATCGCATGTTGAAAGGCCTCAATACTGTGGATGTGGAGAGGATATTTCCTATGATGGGGGAATATAAAACCAGAAGACACAGCCTCAGATTAGAGGGTGTGCTTTCGGAACAGAGATGATGAGGAATTTCAGAGAGTGGTGAATCTATGGAACTCATTACCATTGGTAGCTGTGGAGGTCAAGTTATTGGGTATATTTAAGGCAGAGGTTGATAGATTCTTGATTAGTCTAGGCATCAAGGGATATGGGGAGAAGGCAGGAGATTGGGACTGAGAGGGAAAATGGATTAGCCATGATGAAATGGCAGAGCAGACTTGATGGGCCAAATGGTCTTATTCTGCTCCTACATTATATGTTCTTATGGACTACTTATTTTTTCTGCCCAACATGTTCTTTATATGTGACCTACTTTGTTGCATTTTCTGCAAGTTTCACCTTTCAACTTGCATTTGTTTGGTACAAGTGAGCTGCTGCCACAATAGTAACACAATCTGTTTTACCTAGCTGGCTTCTGTTTAGATTATGTTTAGTTTCCATTGAAACAGTGATTTCAACTGTTCTTTGCAATGTAAGATGTGCTTCAGTTAGGAGCTGTTTTTGAACGCTTTCTCTTAAAGTTGCACAAACTAAATGATCTAAGTGTATTAAGCCCTTTACCGTACCAACAATGCTCAATCTCTTCAATTCAGCAACGCATGCTCAAATAGACTCGTCTTCTTTCTGATTCCTCTTATGAAACTTAAAGTGTTCTGCAATCAACAATTACTTTGGTTCTACATGTTCCTGCAATACTTTGACAATATCAGCAAAACTCATTTCTATTGGTTTGGTGGAAACAAAACCAAAGCAAACTGTATGCCTTCAAACCTAATGCACGCAGCAAAATTGGCACTCGCTTCTCATTGGCTATTTCATTTGCTTCAAAATACTGTTTCAATAGCTCAGTAAATATGAGCCAATTACCCGTTGTGTCATCAAACTTGTCAATCTTTCCAGTGAAGCCAGCTATTTCTGCTTTTTTATGATTATTATTATTATCCAATACTCACTCTTTATGACACATGAATTCTTGTGCAGACCTAGGTTTGTACAGGTAAACCATGTATGATTTGAAAAGGGCTATTTCAAGAGTGAAGAAACAATTCTGAGTGAGGTTGGAGGTGACATCGGATGCACATCAACTCTGGCAGGGTTTATAGGACATTACTTACTATACAGTGAAATCCAATAGCGTGAATGGCAGTGATACTCTTATACTTTATACTTTATACTTTATTGTCACCAAACAATTGATACTAGAATGTACAATCATCACAGTGATATTTGATTCTGCGCTTCCTGCTCCCTGGATTACAAGTCGATAGTAAATATTAAAAGATTTAAATTATAAATCATAAATAGAAAATAGAAAAATGGAAAGTAAGGTAGTGCAAAAAAACTGAGAGGCAGGTCCGGATATTTGGAGGGTACGGCCCAGATCCGGGTCAGGATCCATTCAGCAGTCTTATCACAGTTGGAAAGAAGCTGTTCCCAAATCTGGCCGTACGAGTCTTCAAGCTCCTGAGCCTTCTCCGGGAGGGAAGAGGGACGAAAAGTGTGTTGGCTGGGTGGGTGGTGTCCTTGATTATCCTGGCAGCACTGCTCCGACAGCGTGCGGTGTAAAGTGAGTCCAAGGACGGAAGATTGGTTTGTATGATGTGCTGCGCTGTGTTCACGATCTTCTGCAGCTTCTTTCGGTCTTGAACAGGACACCTTCCATACCAGGTTGTGATGCACCCTAGAAGAATGCTTTCTACGGTGCATCTATAAAAATTAGTGAGGGTTTTAGGGGACAGGCCAAATTTCTTTAGTTTTCTCAGGAAGTAAAGGCGCTGGTGGGCCTCCTTGGCAGTGAACTCTGCTTGGTTGGACCAAGTTAGGTCATTTGTGATATTGACCTCGAGGAACTTAAAGCTTTTGACCTGTTTCACTTGTGCACCACCAATGTAAATTGGGTCGTGCAGTCTGCCACTCCTTCTGAAGTCAACAACCAATTCCTTCGTCTTGCTGACATTGAGGGATAGGTTATTGTCTTCACACCATGCCACCAGGTTCTTAAATTCCTCTCTGTATTCAAACTCATCATTACCCGAGATACGGCCTACAATTGTTGTGTCATCAGCAAACTTATATATTGAGTTTGATGGAAACTTGGCTACACAATCATAAGTGTACAGTGAGTACAGCAGGGGGCTGTGTACACAGCCTTGTGGGGCACCGGTGCTCAGGGTGATTGTAGAGGAGAGCTTGTCCCCTATTTTTACAGCCTGGGTCCTGTCTGTGAGGAAGTTGAAGATCCAGCTTCACTACAAGACGAGCTCAACACCTTTTACGCCTGCTTTGAAAGTGAGAATATAACTACAACTATGAATATACATTCTGCACCCAGTGACACTGGGACACTGAGATACTGGATCTCTATCTCAGAGGCCTTATCTGGAGGGTGAACCCTAGCAAGGCAGCAGGTCCTGAAGGAGTACTTGGTAAGGCTCTGAAAACTTGTGCCAACCAACTGGCAGGAGTATTCAAGGATATTTTCAAACTCTCACTGCTATGGTCAGAAGTTCCCACCTGCTTCAAAAGGGCAACAATTCTACCAGAGCCCAAGAAGAGTAACGTAAGCTACCTTAATGACTATCATACAGTAGCTTTTTTTTCCAGGTGATGAATGCTTTGAGAGGTTGGTCATGGCTAGAATCTACTCCTGCCTCAGCAAGGACCTGGACCCACTGCCTATTGCCATAATAGGTCTACTGTAGATGCAATCTTGATAGCTCTTCACACAGCCTTAGATCACCTGGACAATATAAACATATATTTCAGATTTCTGTTCGTTGACTATAGCTCAGCATTTCACACCATCATTCCCACAGTCCTGATTGACAAGCTACAGAACCTGGGCCTCTGTACCTCCCTCTGCAATTGAATCTTAACCAAAAGACCACAATCTTTGCCGATTGGTAATAATATCTCCTCTTTGCTGGCAATCAACACTGGTGCACCTCAGGGGTGTGTGCTTAGACCACTGCTCTACTCTGTCTATACCCATGACTGTGTGGCTAGGTATAGCTCAAATACCATCTATAAGTTTGCTGATGGGACAGAATCTCAGAAGGAGGCAATAGGACTTACAAGTGCAAGATGTACAAGCTAGTTGAGTGGTGTCGCAGCAACAACCTTGCACTCAATGTCAGTAAGAGCAAAGAGCTGATTGTGAATTTCAGAAAGCGTAAGATGAGGGAACACAAACCAATCCTTATAGAGGGATCAGAAGTGGAGATTTCAAGTTTCAAAATTTCAAAATTTTACTTTTCTCAGTGTGTAGATCTCTAAGGATCTGACTTGGTCCCAACATATCGATGCAGATATAAAGAAGGCAAGACTGTGGCTATATTTCATTAGGAGTTTGAGTAGATTTGATTTGTCACCTAAAACACTGAAAAACGTCTGCAGATGTACTGTGAAATACACTCTGACAGGCTGCATCACTGTCTGGTCTGGTGGGGGTACCAGTGCACAGGATCGAAAGTAACTACAGAAAGTCATAATGTTAGTCAGCTCCATCTTGGGTACTAGCCTCCATAGTATCCAAGACATCTTCAAGGAGCCATTCCTCAGAAAGGTGGTGTCAATTATTAAGGACCCCCATCATCCAGGACATATCCTCTTCTCATTGTTAATGGCAGGAAGGAGATTCAGAAGCCTGAAGGCACACACTCAGTAATTCAGGAACAGCTTCTTCCCTTCTGCCATCCAGTTTCTAAATGAACACGACCTCACTTTTTCATATTATTTCTGTTTTTGCACTATTTTTTAATTAACTATTTAGTACACATATATGTACTTACTGTAATTGATTTATTAATTAATTTACTTTTCTACATTATCATGTATAACATTGTACTGCCACCACTAAATTAATAAATTTCATGACATATGCTGATGATATTAAACCTGATTCTGATTCTATTTTCAGACCTCTTTAAAAAAAGACATGATTGTGCCTTCCCTTCTGAAGAATATGTGCTGCCCTGCTGTTTAAAAAAAACTCGACCCATCTCTGGATATGCTGGGTTGCATTTTTAATTCACTGTGTTTTTTTTCCAGTTCAAACTGCTCGCATTACTTCAACAGGTCAATAGCTATCTCGGATTCATTTTAAAAATACCTCATTGCCAATGTTACGTTTCAGAACTTCAAAATATTGAACTAATTTAAAGGAAGACATGGGCGTCCAAAATGCAGGTCTAACTGTGTTTACTTTAAGTGAGGCAGGCATGTATCACACAGCAGCATGATGATGAATGCAATTAATATATTTATACGTATAATCATAATAAACTATTTAAATGAACAAGAATGCTTAATCAAACAATATTTATATTACTCGAATAATACTGAAATATTAAATACACAATATACTTGAACATTAAGCAATGTATTTGAAATTTAGCCATCTACATATGTAGATGTAGCAGCAGTATTTTCTCTTTTAATTCCAATACCTTTTACTAAGTTGGTATATGGTAATATTCATTGGTAGTTCTCCCTACAGAAATGCCCCATTTTCTGAACAACTTACTGCTTTTCTGTATTGCACTTGATGCTTGTGATGAGGAGTCCTCTTCACTGATGAAACCAAGCCTAGCCTAGGAGACCATTCAAGATTCAAGATTCAAGTACATTTATTATCAAAGAATGTATAAATGATACAACTTTGAGATTTGCTCGCTCACAGGTAGCCACAAAGCAAGAAACCCAAAAAAACCCAATTAAAGAAAAAATAATAATTTTTTTTTTAGAAACCTACGCTCGGTGAGCAAGAGGGAGAAAAGAATAATACAAAATGATGAAAACAATTGAAGTGAAGAACAGCACTCTAATCCAAAATTAAGCCCTCAGATCTGAACCCCGTAGCAGCCCAGAGTAGGCCCAAAGCCTCACTTATTAGTTCATCATATTCGCAGTCCTGAGCACAGCAGATGGGACGGTCTTCATAGCCTCAGCACCATGGAGATGACAATTATGGAGAGTGAGCGAAATGCACTCTCATCCCAGATCCTGACACCCTGTCTTTTCAGTCTATCTGAGCCAATTTTTAAATTGACCAAGCAACGGAACTGTGAAAGGCCCTGGTGCCCTAGCAACCTGGAGAGTGGACAGAAGATTGCGGACAGTGAGCGAAATCGGCTATCCCCTCTGATCTGGGTTGGCACTTAAATTTGCTAAACAATGTAAGGTACCTCTCTAGGATCAGGGATGTCCTGGATTCTGTCCATGGTATTCTCAAGGGTGAGAGTGGGCAGACAGAGGCATATTGGCACCAATGACATCAGTAGACAAGGTGAGATTTCAGGGAGCTAGTAGAAAGCTGAGAAACAGGACCTCCATGGTAGAAATCTTCAGATTGCTGCCCGTGCCACAGAAGGTAAAAAATAGGTTGATTTGGCTGGTGAATGCGTAACTAATGAACTGGTGCAGGGGGCAGGGGTTCAGACTTATGTATAGACCCTCAAACAGTACTAAGCATGTGGTCTACAAGTTACAATGGGAGATTGAAAGTGCATGCCAAAAGGACAATATTACAATAATCATGCGGGATTTCAATATGCAGGTAGATTAAGAAAATCAAGTTGGTGCAGGAACTACCTTGAAACTGATGGCATCATGATCACTAGATGCAAAATGTTCACCTACATAAGCTTCTGTTACCTGCCCTGATCCATTCCTGAATAGGGCATCAATGTCGTACACTCTTGTTAGGACTTCCATGTACTGATTAAGGAAAATTTCCCCAACATATTTGACTAGTTATGTTCCATCTAGTCATTTTCCAGTATGGGATTCCCAGTCAATTTGTGGAAAGTTAAAATCACTGACAATAACAACCTTATGTTTCTGGGCAAACACAAGGAAATCTGCAGATGCTGGAATTTCAAGCAACACACATAAAAGTTGCTGGTGAACGCAGCAAGCCAGGCAGCTAGGATAAGGTAAAGTCGATATTTCAGGCTGAGACCTTCGTCAGGACTAACTGAAAGAAGAGCTAGTAAGAGATTTGAAAGTGGGAGGGGGAGGCGACCAGTGGCCACGCATTTTAATTCCACGTCCCATTCCCATTCTATGTCTATCTACAGCCTCCTCTGCTGTAAAGATGAAGCCACACTCAGGTTGGAGCAACAACACCTTATATTCCGTCTGGGTAGCCTCCAACCTGATGGCATGAACATTGACTTCTCAAACTTCCGCTAATACCCCACCTCCCCCTCGTACCCTATCCATTATTTATTTACTTATAAACACACATTCTTTTTCTCTCTCTCCTTTTTGTCCCTCTGTCCCTCTTACTATACCCCTTGCCCATCCTCTGGGCTCCCCCCCACCTTTTCTTTCTCCCTAGGCCTCCTGTCCCATGATCCTCTCATATCCCTTTTGCCAATCACCTGTCCAGCTCTTGGCTCCATCCCTTCCCCTCCTGTCTTCTCCCATCATTTCGGATCTCCCCCTCCCCCTCCCACTTTCAAATCTCTTACTAGCTCTTCCTTCAGTTAGTCCTGACGAAGGGTCATGGCCTGAAACATGGACTGTACCTCTTCCTAGAGATGCTGCCTGGCCTGCTGCATTCACCAGCAACTTTTATGAGTGTTGCTTATGTTTCTGGGAACAGCCGGCAATCTCTCTACAAGTTTGTTCCTCTAAATTTTGCAGATGTTGGGTGGTCTATAATATAGCCCCATTAATGTGGTCATACCTTTCTTATTTCTCTGTTCCACTCATAACGCCCCACTAAACGAGTTATCCAGTCTGTCCTGACTGAGCAGTGACATGACAGTTTCCTCGACTGGTAATGCCACCCTTCCCCTTTTATCCTTCCTACTCCATCATGTCTAAAACAATGGAACCCCAGAGTATAGAGATGCCAGTCTCCTGCATCATGTCTCACTAACGGCTCCAATATCATAATTAAAGGTGTTGGCCCATGCCCTGATCTCATCTGCCTTTCCTCCAATATTTCTTGCATTGAAATATACATCGTTCAGGATATTAGTTGCTCCATCTCAACCTTTTGCTTCCTGACTTTGTCTGAGGTTTTAACATTTGTCTCTGTAACCGTTCCACTATCTGTGCTGGCACTCTGGTTCCCATCCCCAGGCAACTCTAGTTTAAAACCCTCCTCCCCCACCTTCACTGTGCAGTACTAGAAAACCTTTCTGCTGGGACATCAGACCCCTCCAGCTAGGTGCAAACCGTCTATTTTGTACAGGTCCCAGATTCTCTGGAAGGGAACCCAATGATCTGGAAATGTGATGCCCTTCCTCCTACATCAGCTCCTTAGCCACATGTTAGGCTATATGATCTTCCTAGTTTTAGGCTCACTAGCATGTGGCATAGGTAGCAATCCTGAGATCACAGCCTTGGAGGTCCTGCCTCTAACTCCCTGAACTCACTTTGCAGAAGCTCGTCACTCTTCCTACCTGTGTCATGGACCACAACCCCTGGCTGTACACTATCCCACTTCAGAATGCTGAGGACTCAATCTGAGATATCCCGGAGGAAGACCTGGGAGTCAACATTACATTTGGGGATCTCGTTCTGATCTGCAGAACCTCTTTTTGTGTTCTCTGAACTGACACATCCTCTATCACCACAGATTGCCTCTTCTTCTTTGCCCCTTCCTTTCTGAGTCATGGAGCCAGACTCAGCACCAGAGACCTTGACAATTGGGGGGCAACATACCATCCTGGAATCTCATTCTCGTCCACAGACTAAACTGGAATCAATAACAGCTGTGGCAGTGTTTGAATGCTCTAATTTTCCACAAAGTTAAATCAAGCCACGCAGGGGAGAGCAGGGTTTTGCTTCCAGCTGAGCTCAGTGCCTTACTGATAGATGCCACCTTTTTGAGGCATCGTCTTTTGAAGACGTCCTTAGTGGCGGGGAGGCTCGTGCCCATGATAGAGCTGGCTGAGTTCACCCTTTCAGCAGCTTTTTCCACTCCTGTGCGGTGGCCCCTCCATCCCGGATGGCGATGCAACCTCTTACAATGCTCTCCGTGGTACATCTGTAGACATTTGGTGACGTACCAAATCTCCTCAAACTCCTCATGAAATATGGTCACTGTTGTGCTTTTTTTGTAATTGTATCAATATGTTGGGAGCAGGATAGAGCTTCAGGAATCTAGGAACTTGAAGCTGCTCACCCTTTCCACTGCTGATCCCTCGATGAGGACTGGTGTGTGTCCCCTCGACGTCCCATTCCTGGTCTACAATCAATTCCTTGTTCTTTCTGAGATTGAGTACAAGGTTATTTTTGCAACAGCACTCAATCAGCTGATCTATGTCATTCCTGTATGCCTCCTCACTATCATCTGAAATTCCGCCAACAATACTTACATCATCGGCAAATTTAGAGCTGGTGATGGAGCTGTGCATAGCCACACAGTTGGGGCGTAGAGAGAGTAGTGCAATGGGTTAAGCACGTATCCTTCAGGTGTACCAGTGTTGATTATCAGTAAGGAGGAGCTGATATTTATAATCTGCACTGATTGTAGTTTCCTACTGTGGCAGTCAAGGATCCAGCTGCAGAGTGAGGAATAGAGACCCAGGTTTTGGAGCTTGTTGATTAGTCCTGAGGGTATGCTGGTGTTGAACACTAAGCTGTCATCAACAATGAGAAGTTACTGTCCAGGTACTATTATTGTTCAGGTGGTCCAAGGTCAAGTGGAGAACCAGTGAGATTGCATCTGCTGTAGACATATTGTGGCAATAAGCAAATTGCAATGGATTACAATCCTTACTTGGGCAGGAGTTGATTCTGGCCGTGATTAAACTCTCAAAGCACTTCATCACATGATGTGAGTACAACTACATTTACTGCTCACCCTGCACAACAGCTTGGTATTGCAACTCCTCTGTCAAGAACCTGCAGAGTTGTGGACTCAGCTCAGCACATCATGGAAACCAGCCTCCCCCTCAATAAAGCAGACAGCATAATCAAAGGCCCCAACTACCCTGGTTCTATATCAACGCACTGTGTAATGAATTGATCTGTATGAACAGTATGCAAGACAAGCTTTGCTCTGTATATGTGGTAATAATAAACCAATTCCAGATCCAATTCCAAGCATAATTTCAATTCCTCCACAAAAGGCTACCATGAAAGGTATTGTTGGGTGGTTTTGAACGTTCTTTTTCTGCAGTTCGAGATACTGAGATCACAAACAAGAGAAAGTCTGCAGATGCTGGAAATCCGAGCATCACACACAAAATGCTGGAGGAACTCAGCAGGCCAGGCAATGTCTATGGAAAAAAGAACAGTTGATGTTTTGGGCCGAAACCCTTCTTTTTTCTGCCTCTCTCCCTTCTTGAAGAGTGGAGTGACACTTGCAATTTACCATCTTCCTGAATCAAGTGATTCTTGAAAGATCATTATGAATGCCCCCACAATCTCTTCAGCTATCTCTTTCAGAATATTGGAGTGCACACCATCTGGATAGGTGACGTAACTACCTTCAGACCTTTCAGTTTCCCAAGAAAAAAATCACACATTTCATAGCACCTGATTCCTGGAACTTCCACCACACTGTTAATGTTATCCACCATGAAGACTGATGTAAAATATTCATTCAGTTCGACTGCCATTTCTTTGTCCCATTACTACCTCTCCAGCATAATGTCCCAGCGTTCCAATATCCACTCTTGCCTCTCTTTTACACTTTATGTATCTGAAGAAACTTTTGGTATCCTCTTTACAATTATTGTCTTGCTTACTTTTGTATTCCATCTTTACCTACTTAATAACTTTTTCAGTTGCCTTTTGTTGGTTTTTAAAAGCTTTCCAATCCTTTAACTGCTTACTAGTTTTTGCTCTATTATGTGCCTTCCCTTTGGCTTTTGTGCTGGCTTTGACTTCTCTTATAAGCCACTATTATGTCATCTTTCTTTTAGAATACTCCTTCCTCTTTGGGATGTATATATCCTGTGCCTTCTGAATTGTTTCTAGAAATTCCAGCCATTGCTGCTCTGCCATCATCCCTGCCAGTGTTCTTTTCCAATAAATTCTTGCTAACTCCCCTCTCATGCCTCTGCAATAGCCTTTACTCCACTGTAATACTGATACATCTGACTTTAGCTTCTCCTTCTCAAATTTTAGGGCGAATTTGATCATATTATGATCACTTGCCCCTCAGGGGTCTTTTTACCTTAAGCTCTCTAATCAATTCCAGTTCATTGCATAACATCCAATCCAGAATAGCTGATCCCCTAGTGGGCTCAACCATGAGTTGCTCTAAAAAGCCATCTTGTGGCCATTCTAGAAATGCCTTTGGAATCCTGCACCAACTTGATTTTCCCAATCTACCTGCGTATTGAAATCTCGCATGACTATTGTAATATTGCCCTTTTGGCATGCATTTTCAATCTCCCATTGTAACTTGTCGATCACATCCTTAGTACTGTTTGAGGGTCTATATATAAGTCTGAACCCCTGCCCCCTGCCTCCTGTCCCATGATCCTCTCATATCCATTTTACTAATCAACTGTCCAGCTCTTGGCTCCATCCCTTCCCCTCCTGTCTTCTCCTATCATTTTGGATCTCCTCCTCCCCCTCCTACTTTCAAATCTCTTACTAGCTCTTCTTTCAGTTAGTCCTGACGAAGGGTCTCAGCCCGAAAAGTCGACTGTACCTCTTCCAAGAGATGCTGCCCGGCCTGCTGCGTTCACCAGCAACTTTTATGTGTGCTGCTTGAAATTCCAGCATCTGCAGATTTCCTCGTGTTTGCAAACCATTACCACAAATTGTAAACACTAACCATCCAGACAGATTGTACACAGTAACCATCCCCTTAGACTGTAAACACTAACTGTCCACACAGATTGTAAACACTAATCGTCCCCACAGTTTGTAAACCCTAACCATCCCTACAGATTGTAAACACTGTCTTCTCCACAGATTGTAAGCACTAAATGTCCCCACAGATTGTAAACACTAACTGTTCCCACAGATTGTAAACACTAACTGTTCCTACTATTGTGAAGACTAACCACGCCCACAGACTGTAAACACTAACCATCCCCACAAATTGTAAACACTGTCCCCACATACTGTAAACACTAACCGTCCAACTTATTATAAACCTTGCCTGCTGCTGTTCAATTCGTATATGCAGATGACATTTGCCTTTAAATTTCATCCCCAGTTTAGGCAGTCTGACGTACCTAGAAACGTATGGGTACTTAGGTGGGAAGTTTTGCTGGCTGCTGTATTGCTGCAGACAACTTCTGTAATAAGGATACTCAAGTTGCTGACGCAATTCTGAACTGCAATCGCAATGTAGAAGCAGTTTGCAGGAACTGAACTCTTCTGTAACTTGGGGAGAATCAGTACGTTGCCTTGATTTTGTAGGTAAGTCAAAGCAGCAAGGCTGATGATTTGAACATTGCTCTTTGATTTAGTCTTTCTTCTCTTGAGGCCTTGGACCTGCAGCGAGAGTTTCCACACTGACCAGAGGGCTGAGCCTTAGAGTACAACCACGTCTGTTAGTATGACCTCAGTGGTTGGGAAGATGTTGGAGTCAAATGTTAAGGATGTGATGTTGGAGTACCTAGAGGCTCATGATAAAATTGGCCATAGTCAGCATGGCTTCCTCAAGGGACAATACTGTCTGACAAATCTACTGGAATTCTTTTAAGAAATAAAAAGCAGGATCGATTGATGTTGTTTACTTAGATATTCAGAAGGCCTTTGACAAGGTGCCACACATGAGGCTGCTTAATAAGCGATGAGCCCATTGTATTACTGGAAAGATTTCAGCATGTATAAAGCAGTGGCTGATTAGCAAGAGGCAAAGAGTGGGAATACAGGGAGCCTTTTCTGGTTTGCTACCAGTGATTATTGGTGTTCCACAGGGGTCTGTGTTGGGACCGCTTCTTGTCAATAATTTTGATGATGGAATTGATGGCTTTTTTGCAAAGTTTGCATATTATATGAAGAAAAGTGGAGGAGTAGGTAGTTTTGAAGAAGTAGACAGGCTACAGAAGGACTTAGACAGATTAGGAGAATGGGGAAAGAAATGGCAGTTGGAATATAGTGTTGGGAAGTGTATGGTCATATACTTTGGTAGTAGAACTGAAAAGGTTGATTATTTTCTAAATGGAGAGCAAGTACAAAAAACTGAGGTGCAAAGGGACTTGGGGGTCCTTGTGCAGGATTCCCTAAAGGTTACTTTTCAGGCTGAGTCTGTGGTTAAGGAAGGTAAATGCAATGTTAGCATTCATTTCAAGTGGAATAGAATATTAAAGCAAGGATGTAATGTTGAGACTTTTTAAAGCACTGATTAGGCCTTACTTGGATTATTGAGAGCAATTTTGGGCCCCTAATCATCGAAATGATGTGTTGAAACTGGAGAGGACTGAAAAGGATTTTCACGAAAATGATTCCAGGATTAAACATCTTGTCATACGAAGGTGGCTCTGTGCCTGTATTCACTGGAATTCATCAAGAATGAGGGGAGACCTAATTGCACCGTATCAAATGGTTAAAGACCTTGATAGAGTGGATGTGGAGAGGATGTTTCCTATGGTGGGAGTGTCTAAGACGAGAGGACACATCCTCAAAATAGAGGGGCATCCTTTTAGAATGGAGATGAGGAGGAATTTCTTCAGCCAGAGAGTGGTGATGCTGTGGAATTTGTTGCCACGGGTGGTTGTGGGGGTCAAGTGTTTATGTATATTTAGCGAAGAAGTTGATAGATTCTTGATTGGTCATGACATGAAGGGATATGGGGAAAGGTAGGAGGTTAGGACTGAGAGGAAAGTAAATCAGCCATGATGAAATGGCAGAGCAGACTTGATGGGCCAAATGGCCTAATTCTGCTCCTAAATCTTATGGTCTTACATAACAGCAATAAGCAGGAATTTCTTTAGCCAGAATTGGTGATTCTGTAGAATTCATTGCCACAGACAGTTGTACTGTCCAAGTCAGTGGCTATTTTTAAAACAGTGGTTGATAGGTTCTTGATCAGTAACAGCATCAAAGGTTACAAGAGAAAGCAGGACAGTGGAGTTCAGAGGGATATTAAATCAGTCATGATCAAATGGCAGAGCAGACTTGATTAGCCAAATGGCTAAATTCTATTCTTCTGTCTTTTGTTGTTATAATCCTCCATTCATTTTGTATTTTATTTATTTGTAGGATTTTGAAAAGGCCAACAGTTGAGTAATGGTCACTGCCACTATTTGAGAAAGTGGTGGTGAGTCATGGATGGTCAGTCCATGGCCTCCTCTACTGCTGTGGTAAGACCACACTCAAGTTGGAGGAACAGCACCTTATATTCCTTGTGCATAGCCTCCAATCTGATAGCATGAATATTGTTTCCTTGAACTTCCGGTGATTACCCTCAAACTCACCCCCCCCCAGCTTTCCTTCATCATTCCTTATTCCTGTTCCCCTCTCTCACCTCATCTCCTTACCTGCCCATCACCTCACTCTGGTGCTCCTCCCCCCTTTTATTTATTCCATTGTCTTAACCTCTCCTATCAGATTCCTCCTTCTCTAATCCCTTATCTCTTTCACCAATCAACGTCCCAGCTCTCTATTTCACCTCCTCCCCCTCCCAGTTTCATCTATCACCTACCACCTTTTACTTCTTCCTCCCCTACCCCCACCTTCTTCCTCTGACTTCTCCTCTTTCTTTCCAGTCCTGAGGAAGAGTCTCAGCTCAAAAAGATGACTATTCACCCTTTTCCGTAGGTTCTTCCTGACCTGCTGAGTTCCTCCCAGTATTTTGTGTGTGTTGCTTTGGATTTTCAGTATCTGCTGATTTTGTCGTGTCAGTGGATTACTCTTAACTTCTGTACTCCTCCCGATGTAGGCACTCTCTTATCCTTTTGGGCAGGGAATTTAGGGACAAAGAATGACAGAATCAAAATCAGAATTAGCTTTAATATCACTGACGCGTGTTGCGAACTTTATTGTTTTGTAGCAGCAGTACTCTTCAATACATAGATACTATAAATTACAGTAAGAAATCTATACATATAAAATTATATTTGGGCACCGTGGTAACGTGGCAGTCAGTGCAATGTATTACAGCTAGCGATGTTCCAGAGTTCAGAGTTGAATTCGCACACTATTCTTTAAGGAGATTGTACAGCCTCCCATTGGAATGTATTGGTGTCCTCCCACAGTCCAAAGGTAGCAGGTAGGCTAACTGGTCGGTGTAAATTGTCCCATAATTAGACTAGGGTTAATCAGGTTTGTCAGGTGATGCTGGGGCAGCATGGCTCACAGGGCATGAAAGACACAGTATCACTGAATAAAAATCAAATTAAATTAAATAGATTGTGCAAAAAGAGAGGAAAGATACTGAGGTAGTGTGCTGGGTTGGTTCATTGTCCATGCAGAAACCGGTTGGCAGAGGGAAGAAGTTACTGCTAAAATATTGAGTGTGTTTCTTTAGCCTGCCTCATGGTAGAAATGAGAAAAGAATGTCCTGGATGGCTGGGGTCCTTGATGATGGATGTGCCAAGTTCGTAGCATCGTGTTTGAAGATATCGTCGATACTGGAGAGACTCGTGCCCATGAAGGATCAGGCTGAGTTTGAAACCCTCTGCAACTTTTTACGGTCTTGCACAATGGCCCCTCCCCCTCCACACCCGATGATGATGCAACCAGTTAGAGGGCTCTCCACGGTACAACTGTAGGAATTTGCTGGAGCGTTTGGTGACAAACTAAGTCAGGTATTTCCAAATGAGGACGGCGTGTGTTCAGATGGGAACCTGGTGCTGCGGTGTCTCATGCACCTTGTAAAGATTCTGAATTTGGTAAATGCTGACCTCAGCTGAGTAGAACAATGTCAGCAGCAGTGGTTAACAAAAACAACATGTTTGTTACATACAAAATGCGGGCAGAACTCAACAGGTTAGGCAGCATTTATGGAGCGGAATAAAAGTTGATGATTCAGGCCAAGATACTTCATTATGACTGAAAATGAAGGGGATAAAATCAGAATTAGAAGGTGAGGGAGGGGTAATGGTACAAGCTGCCAGGTGATAGATGAAAGCGGATGAGGGGGCTGATGGGTAAATGGGCAAGGGGGATGAGGTAAGAGCTGGGAAGGGATTGATGGAAGAGCTCAAGGACTGAAAGAGAAGGAATCTAATAAGAGAAGACAATGGACTATGGAAGAAAGGGAAAAAGGAGAGGAAACAGAGGGAGGTAAAGGGCAGTTAGGGAAGGGGTAAGAGACTAGAATGGGGAATTGAAGAGAGAAGGAGGGAGCGGAGAAGAATTACTATAATTTGGAGAAATTGGTGGTCATGTCACAAGTTTGAAGGGTTCTCAGATGGAATATGAAGTGTTACTCCATCACCCTGAGTTTGCCTGATTGTGGCAGTAGACGAGGCCATGGACAGACATGTCGGAATGAGTTGTTAGTTCTTGCACTGCAAGAATAACTTTCACATCAAACGTCTTGAACGTTACTGGTGCTGTGTTTACCTCGGCAGGTGATAGAGCATTGAACGTTACTGGTGCTGTGTTTATCTCAGCAGGTGATAGAGCATTGAACGTTACTGGTGCTGTGTTTACCTCGGCAGGTGATAGAGCATTGAACGTTACTGGTGCTGTGTTCATCTTGGCAAGTGATAGAGCATTGAATGTTACTGGTGCTGTGTTCATCTCGGCAGGTGATAGAGCATTGAACGTTACTGGTGCTGTGTTTATCTCGGCAGGTGATAGAGCATTGAATGTTACTGGTGCTGTGTTTACCTCGGCAGGTGATAGAGCATTGAACGTTACTGGTGCTGTGTTTACCTCGGCAGGTGATAGAGCATTGAACGTTACTGGTGCTGTGTTTACCTCGGCGAGTGCAGAGCATTGAACGTTACTGGTGCTGTGTTTACCTCGGCAGGTGATAGAGCATTGAACGTTACTGGTGCTGTGTTCATCTCGGCAGGTGATAGAGCATTGAACGTTACTGGTGCTGTGTTTACCTCGGCAGGTGATAGAGCATTGAACGTTACTGGTGCTGTATTCATCTCAGCAGGTGATAGAGCATTGAACGTTACTGGTGCTGTGTTCATCTCGGCAGGTGATAGAGCATTGAACGTTACTGGTGCTGTGTTTACCTCGGCAGGTGATAGAGCATTGAACGTTACTGGTGCTGTGTTTACCTCGGCAGGTGATAGAGCATTGAACGTTACTGGTGCTGTGTTCTTCTTGGCAAGTGATAGAGCATTGAATGTTACTGGTGCTGTGTTTATCTCGGCAGGTGATAGAGCATTGAACGTTACTGGTGCTGTGTTCATCTCGGCAGGTGATAGAGCATTGAACGTTACTGGTGCTGTGTTCATCTTGGCAAGTACAGAGCATTCCATCACACTCCTCACTTTCTGTCTGATAGGTGGTAGAAATGCTTTGGGTGATTGCCACAGGATACCTGCCCTCTGAATTCCTCTAGTAGCCAGAGTGTGTGCCTGACTTCAGTTCAATTCCTTTGACACACTTGCATAGTCTATCCGTCCTGCTTTTATTAGACCTGTGGATAGTACATGCAGACATTTTTATCAGGGAGGATCCAATGCACACAAAGAGGGTTAGCAAAGCGGAATCTAATGTAATCTTTTACAAAACGCGATATTGATATGGGCTGAATAATAGGATGTGTCCTTGAACTCCGCATCCAGCTAACTTTGTGTATTCATTCCTTGGTAAAGAATTTACTCAAAATATCAAGTGAGATCAATTTGTTGTGTCGCCTATTTCCTTTATAGAATGTTTGTTCGGGAGAATTTGATTCTTTTGTCCTCAAACAATCTTACTCTAATTTTAATAAGCAGAGTCAATCGTCCAATGTCTGGAGCTGACAGAAACATTGCGATCTCTGTTAGAGCCTCATCTATTCAGATCTTTATTAGTATTTGCTGCACAATAGACTTCAACAAGATAACAACTCATTGGAAGCTATCCTGCAAGGGATCAAAAAAACACTTTACAGTTAGGGTATTCTTTACCTCATTTAAAGAAATTAAGTTCTAATTGTGAAAGAAGTATTATCTTTGAAGACAAGGGATTCCAAAAGGAAGGTTTTTGCCTGGTGCTTCTGATGCGGCCTCCTCTGCATTGGTGAGACCTGTCATAAACTGAGGGGTCACTTCTTGAAGCACCTTTGCAGGATCCCCCACAAGCAGAATTTCTCAGTGTGTCATGGTCTGGTCCATGAAGTCTGCGGTCCGGTTCATCGTCCAGTCCGTTGATCCTTATTCCAGGTTTTCCAGTTTTCCCTTGTCCTGTGTGTGCCTTAATTGAGGCACATGATTCTCATCTTGGGCTGGCTACATAAACAGCTCCTGGCTTCAGCTTCAATTGCTGGCGGGTGAGAGTACGTGGGCTTGTGACCCGGGCGATTGAGTGTGTGTTGGAAGCAGTGGGTCGAGACGGCCGACTGGAAAATGGAGAGAGAGAACATCAAGGAACGAGCCAAGCTGTTGAAGGAAGTTTTTGGCGAGAGTGGAAGTGAACTAGAGTTGGAGGTCGGTGGGAAAGAGGAAGAAAAGAAAGCAGAGGTACAAGATATCAAACTCTGAGGAGTCAGCGGATGATCAAAACAGGACAGAAAGAAGATGAAATCAAAGCAATTATAAAGCTAAGCGAAGACAGGGCGTCTTTTGGTGATTGGAACCCGACTCGTTTGACAAAGGTACTCAACAAAATTATAGGTGAGATTAAAAGAGCAAAGATTTTATGAAATGGATCGCTATTAGTGATTTGTCTGGATAGTGCTCAGCAAGGCAAAGTGATAAGATTAAGTAAAATAGACAGCAAACAAGTACAATGCTTAATACCCAACAATAGAAAGTGGACTAGAGGAGTTATTTCGGGGATACCAACAAAAGCTTTGTTTGAGGTAATGGGTTAGGATTGGTCATGGCCTATACCGAGCAGTTCCTTCATGAGAGGCATTGGGCCAGTGTTGGTCATGCATGTCCTGTTCACAGGAGAGATAAAGGGCCTGATTTGGTCTTGGCCTATTTCCAGGGAATTAGTGTTGGTCATGGCTTCTTCACAGGAGTTCCTCCTCTGCTCATTTTGTCACTCCTATGACTTTTCTCCATTTTGGCCTTCACAGACGCTGTCTGACGAGTTAACTATTTCCAGCATTCACTGATCTTACTACTGCTTGGTTTGATCTACACTTCGATAAAGCTCATCAATAGTTTCACCAGCAGGACCCTGCAAATTTTTCAATCCATCCATCCCCATTCCTCCTCTTGCTCCCTGTACCCACTCAAATCTTCAGCCTGCACTATCTCACGTCTTCATATCTGAAAGAGGTAGCGTTATTGATTGTGGCGGCGTTAGCAATGATCTTTCAAAAATCACTGGACTCTGGCAAGCTGCCAGAGAACTGGAAAAATGTAAATGTCATTCCACTCATTAACAAAGGAGGAAGGCAGCAGAAAGGAAATTATAGATCAGTTAGCCTGACCTCAGTGGTTGAGAAGATGTTAGAGTCAATTATTAAGGATGAGATGATGGAGTACTTGGTGACACAGGACAAGATAGGACAAAGTCAGCATGGTTTCCTAAAGGGAAAATCTTGCCTGACAAACCTATGGAAATTGTTTGAGGAGATTACAAGTAGGATGGATAAAGGGGATGTAGTAGATGTTGTATATTTGGTCATGCAGAAGGCCTTTGACAAGTTAAGAGCCCATGGAAACACAGGAAAGTTACTCACATGGTTAGAGAATTGGCTGATTGGAAGGAGACAGCGAGTGGGAATAAAAGGATCCTTGTCTGGTCGGCTGCCAGTGACTAGTGGTTTTCTTTTGTACTCTATACAATGATTTGTGAATGCGAATGTTTCAAAAGCTTTCTTTATGACCCTAGCTACCTGTGACTTTCATTGAATTATGGACCTCTATCCCCGATCCCTTTGCCCTCTCACACTCCTGGGTGCCTTACTTTCCACTGTGTAAGACCTACCCTGGTTGGTCCTGCTGAAGTGTAACACTTCAAACTATTCTTGTATTAAATTCCATCTGCCACTTTAAATGTTCGTTTTCTACCTGAATGAGATCCTTCTGCAAGCCATGATAGCCTTCCTCACTCTCCTATATGTCCAGAATCTTGGTGTCAACTGCAAAGTTGCTGATCAAATTAACCACATTACCATCCAGATCGTTGATATAGCTGACAAACAGCAAAGGTCCCAGCACCAATCCCTGAGGCACTCTCCTAATCACTCCACTCCACTAGTCACAGGCCTCCAGTCAGAGAGGCAACCATCTACAACCACTCTCTGGCTTCTCACACAAGGCCAATGTCTAATCCAGTTAAATATGTCATCCTGAATGCTGAGCGACTGAAACTTCTTGACCATACCCATACGAGGACCTTGTCAAATGCCTTGCTAAGTTCCATGCAGACAATATTCACTGCCTTGCTTCCTCGAAAAAATGCTATAAGAGTGGTTCGACGTGACCTGCCATGTATGAAGCCATGCTGACTACCCTTAATCAGTCCATGTATATCCAAATACTTACATATCCAGTCCCTTAGAATACCTTCCAATAACTTTTCCAACTATTGATATCAGAATCACCAGCCTATAATGTCCTATAATGTCCTGGTTTATGTTTAGAGTCATTCTTAAACAGTGGAATAACATCGGCTATCCTGCAATCCTCTGATCCTCTGGTGCCTCTCCTGTCACTAAAGATAATTTAACTATTTCTACGAGGCCCTGGCAATTTCTGCACTTGCCTCCCATGGGATCCAAGGGAAGACCTTGCCAGGCCTTGGGGATTAATCCACCCTGATTTGCCTCAGGAGCGCAAAGACCTACTTTTCTGTAATCTGTATAGGGTCTATGAAGTTGATGCCACTTTGCCTCACTTCTATGGACACTGTATCTTTCTCCTAAGTAAATACAGATGCAAAAGAATAAATATAAGATCTCCCCTGTCTCTTTTGGTTCCGTATATGTATTGCCATTCTGATCTTCCAGAGGTCCAATTTTGTCCTTTGCAATCCTTTTCAAAGGTTCAAAAAGTTTCAAAGGTTTAAAGGTTCATTTTATTGTCAAACTATGCATGTACAATATAACTCTGATATTCATCTTCTCCAGATAGCCATGAAATACAAAAGAACCATGGGATTTGTTGAAAGAAAAGACATCAACTCCCTCCTCTGGCACAAAAAAGAAAAAGAAATGAAACTTGCAAATCCTAAAATCCCCCACCCACTCCCCACAGAAAAAAAACAATGACAATAGCATCAAATCCTCACCCCCCACAGAAAAAAAACAGTGACAATAGCAATCCCTGACCACCTCACTCACAGAAAAGAGCAATGACAATAGCATCAACATCCCTAGCCATCCCTTACACACAAAAAATTAACAGATCACCCATCCGCCAATCGGCCATAAGAAAGAAAACACTGAAAATGTGAAGGAGACCAATAGAAAGAGCAGTCCAATAATCTCATTAATCTCAGAATATCGAAAACATCTTTCCATCAGCGTATGAGGAGAGAGGCTGCACAAACTCAGTCCTTCCGTGAAGAGTATCTGTCACGCTGGGTCTGAATGCTGCCCACTCGACTACCGACTGTTGTCACCCTGATGTCTTTATTGGGAGCAGTGACAGACCCTCTCTGCATTCAGCTCCATGCTGTCATCTTCCTCACTGCTTCAAGATGGAGTCGCTCATGACCCAGCGCCCTTAATCTTAACCTATCTGTAGAATCCCTTAGGATTCTCCATATCCACAGTTGCCAGGAAAATAAAGGGCTATAAGTAACCCTAGGTAATTTCTAAAGTAGGGGCATGTTCGGCACAGCTTTGTGGGCCGAAGGGCCTGTATTGTGCTGTAGGTGTTCTACGTTTCTATGTTTTAAGTGTTCTCTGACATTGCCTATACTCCATAAACAGCTGATTTGTTCCTACTTGCCTATACCTGCTATGTATCTTCATTTTTTTCTTTACCAGGGCCTCAATATCTCTTTAAAACCAAGGTTCTCCACACTTGTTCCCTTATCTTGTATTCCGAGAGGCACATACAAGCATTGTGCTCTCAAAATTTCACTTTTGAAGGCCTCCCGCTTACCAAGTACAGTTAGTACACCTTTGCCAGAAAACAGCCTGTCCCAATCCACACTTGCCAGATTATTTCTGGTACCATCAACACGCTCCTGTCTCTAATTTAGAATCTCAACCCGTGGACTAGACAGATCTTTTTGCATGTTTACCTTGAAACTAATAGCATTGTGATCACTAGATGCACAGTGTTCCCCTACAGAAACTTCTGACACAAGTCCTGTCTTATTCTGTAATAGCAGATCAAGTATCACACGCTCTCTCATTGGTCTTCTGCATACCGATTAAAGGAACTTTTCTGAATTCATCTGACAAACTCCACCCTATCTAGTCCTTTTACAGTATGGGATCCCTGTCAATACGTGTAAAGTTAAAATCACCTACTTTAACAGACTTGTGTTTCTTGCAACAGTCTGTGATCTCTCTACAAATTTGTTTCTCTAAATTCTTTGTCTGTTGGGTGGTCTGTAGTATAGCCCCATTAATACAGTCATATAATTCCACACATATCACCTCTTTAGGCCAGTTTTCCAGTCTGTCCTGATGGAGAGCTGCTGTAATATTTTGCCTGACCTGTATATACCCCTCCTCCTTTAATCCCTCTTGCTCTGTCACGACTAAAACAATGCAACCATGGACTATTGAGCTGGCAGTCCTGCCCCTCCTGCAACCAAGTATCACTAATGGCTACAATATCATAATTCCAGGTGTTAATCCATACCCTGATCTTATCTGTCATTCCTGTGATTTCTTGCCTTGAAATATATGCAGCCCAGCACACTTGTTGCAGCATGCAGATCCTTGTGATTCCTGACCTTGTCGGAGGTCTTACCAATATCTGCCTCCACTACCTCTCCACTGGCACGCTGGTCCCCATCCCCTTGCAACTCTAGTTTAAGTTCCACAGCATTAACAAACCTTCCCACTAGGATATTAGTCCCCCTCCAGTTCAGGTGCAAACCACCCCTCTTGTGTAGGTCCTATTTTCACTGGGAAAGAGCCCAATGATCCAAAAATCTTATGCCCTCTCTCCTACACCAACTCTTTAGCCACATGTGTAATGGTACCATCTTCCTATTTCTGGCTCACTAGCATGTGGCATGGTTAACAATCCTGAGATTACAACCCTGGTGATCCTGACCCTTAACTTAGCATCTAATTCCCTGATCTTTCTTTGCAGATCCTCGTCACTCTTCCTACCTGTCATTGGTACCTAGATGGACTACAGCCTCTAGCTGTTGACCTTCCCACTTAAGAATGCTGAGGACTCAATTTGAGATATCGCCGACCCTGGGACCCAGAAGGCAGCATACCATCTGGGAATCTTGTTGTCGTCTGCAGAACCTCCTTTCTGTTCTCCTAACTAACGAATCCTTGATCACCTCATCCTGATGCTTCTCCACCCCCCCCTCCACTTCCCTTCTGAGTCGCAGAGCCAGACTCAGGACCGAGACCTGTTTGCTGTGACTTTCCTGTGCTAGGTTTTTCCCTGCAACCATATCCAAAGTGGTATACCTGTTGTTGAGGGGGAGGGCCACTCATTATTATCAAAGAACATACTGTACATCTCACCATATACTATCATTTTCTTGTGGGCATCCACGATAAATAACGCAATAGATTCAATGAAAAACTACACTCAAGTAAAGTTTAAAGTTCAAGGTTAACTTATTCTCAGGATTGTATATGTTACCATATACAACCCTGAGATTCATTTTCTTGTGGGCATACTCAACAAATCTGTAGAGTAATAACTATAACAGATTCAATGAAAGACTGCCTAACGAGGCATTCAAACAGAGTGCAGAAGACAACAAATTGTAATATGCAAAAAAAAAAGAAACAATAACAATAAATAAATAAAAAACATTGATAACCTGAGATGAAGGTCACTTGAAAGTTCCCATTCATTGTGAGAACATTTCAGTGATAGGAAAATGAAATTGAGTGAAGTTATCACCTTTGTCAAGACTCTGATGTTTGAGGAGTAGTAAATTTTCCTGAAACTGGGAGTGTGAGTCCTCAGCAATATTCCCTCTAAGGTGTATATGTGTGTGTGTGTGTGTGTGTGTGTGTGCACACATCTTGTGCTCCTAGCACACAATGGAAACGAAACTGCACACAAAAGGTTGTCACCCTCTACTTCGTTGGCATGTTAAGTATATTTCATGATCATGAACAACATGTTGATAATGTGGAGTTTACGATGATTTGTCTGCAGAATTTAGAACTGGATTATTTGTAGTATTTTTATTGAAGAAATTATTGATTCACGATTATCAAATTCCAAAGAAGTAAATGGCATGAATCACAAAAGAAATGCTACTTTATTTAAAGTAGAATGGCTTCATAACCATTTCAAACAACTTTAATAATGTGAAAAAGTTTGATATTATTTAATACTTCTATACTTTATACGTTATTGTCGTCAAACAATTGGTACTGGAACATACAATCATCACGGCGATATTTGATTCTGCGCTTCCCACTCTCTGGATTACAAATATTAAATATTAAAAATAGTAAAAATTAGTAAATATTAACAATTTAAATTATAAATCATAAATAGAAAATAGAAAAATGGAAAGTAAGGTAGTACAAAAATACCAAGAGGCAGGTCCGGATATTTGGAGGGTACGGCCCAGATCCGGGTCAGGATCCGTTCAGCAGTCTTATCACAGTTGGAAAGAAGCTGTTCCCAAATCTGGTCGTACTTTTGTATAATATATAAGAAAGAAGACTCATTGATGTGTGTTATTTTATTTATTTTAAACAATGACCAACAAACTAGACTGTAGCTTATTATCCTTAGAAGAGTTTCAGGTTTACTTCCACGTAAAAATTCAGTGTGCAGAATTTGTTGTCACTGGGTAAAGAGTTGCACAGCACAAGATTTTTACACACACTGGTCATTACATATCAGAGGTAACATTGGTCCTAAGGCTGTTGTACATTTATTCTGATGGCTGCAGCAAGAAGGGAGCAAGGCCTGGATGGTGGGGGTCTCTGATGATGGATCCTGCTTTCCTGCAACAGTGTTTCATGTAGATGTGCTCGATGGTTGGGAGAATTTTCCCCATGATGGACTGGGCCAGATCCATTACATTTTACAAGCAATGTGCAAAAGACAACAAATCAGGCAAATACAAAAAGTAAAAAAAACAGAATAATAGTAATAGATAAATAAGAAGCAAATAATGTTTGGAACAGGAGTTGTAGAGTCCTCATAAGTGAGTCGTAAGTTCCGGAATCAGTGGGACTTCAGTGTTGGGGTGAGTGAAGTTATCCACTCGGGTTAGGAGCTTGATGACTGAGGAGTAATAACTGTTCTGAACCTGGTGGTGTGGAGTTTTTAATCAGAATTTTCACCCAAGTTACTATCCTGAAAAAAAAGCAGAAATGTTTGTCATCCCATTCAAGCCAATATGAATAAAATACATACCCAGCCATTACTGATGTGATGCATCAATCGGTGCTGCTGCCTCACATCTCCAGAGACCCTGGTACGATACTGCCCTCTGGTGTTATCCTTGTGGAATTGCTTCTTCTACCCATGACTGGATTTTCTCATTTGTTAGTCTGCACAGATATGAAATATTTACAAGGATAATAGCCAAACACGGGCAAATAGATTAGATTAAATGGATATTTTGCTCAGATTGGTCCGTAGTACTCTTTGACTGTAGTTTTCTCACAAATCCCAAAGATATATTGGTTAGGTAATCATCATCAAGGACCCTTACCCTAACCATGCTCTCTTCTTGCTGGAGGCTGCAGGGTTTGGGTCTTTGATTTTTTGACTGCCGTCTTCTGGGTGGGTGATCTGTTGATTTTTGTGTGTGGGGGTGGGGGTTTTGGGTTTGATGTTCCAGATACTGTTTTCCGTGGGGGTGCTCTGTTGGTTTTTGTTCAAAGGAGTGGGTGGGGGGTTGGGGTTTGTGAGTTCTTGTTACTTTTTCTTTTTCATGCGGGGAGGGGGGGTTAATGTCTTTTCTTTCAATGATTCTTGTACTTCATGGCTATCTAGAGGAGATCAGAGTTGTATTGTACTGTACATGCATTCTTTGACAATAAAAATGAACCTTTGAACTTCTGAATCTCCACAATATGTTCTCAGTATTGTTTATATATATCTGATTTGCACATTTGTCTTCTTTTGCACATTGGTTGCTTGTTGGTCTTTATTTACTGTACATATAGTTTTTCAAAATTCTGTTGTACTTTATTTCACATGGGGCCAGGATGGATCAGAGTGGCTGCAGGTTATTTTCAAGGGGGAGATTGAAGAGGCATATGGTGCATATTGACACCAATGATATAGGCAGGAAAGGGGAAGATGTCCTACACAGTAAGTACATTGAGTTAGGAAAGCGGCTGAAGAGAAGAACCTCCAAGGTAGTAATCTCCAGATTATGCCCTGTGTCACAGGCAAGTGCAGGTAGTAGAGAATTAATAGCACAGATGAATGAGATGGTGCAGGGAACAGGATTTCAAGTTTTGGGGTCATTGGAACCTTTTCACGGAAGAGATGGGTTGCACTTCAACTGGAAGGGAACCAACATCCTGGCCAGGAGGTGTGCTCATGTTACTAAAGAGAGTCTACACTGGTTTTGCACGGGGAGCTCCAGGTCGGTAAGGAAATAAGTGACTGGACTGGAAGGTAGCTGTCAGAGAACGTATTGAAAGGCAAACTTGATATAACAGGTATGAAGGGTTGGTTAACTTGAAGTGTGTATATTTTAATGCTAGGAGCGTTGTGGGTAAGGGTGATGAACTTAGAGCATGGAGCAGTGCGTGGAACTACAATGTTGTAGCCAGTTCTGAAACTTAGTTGAGAGAGGGGTAAGAATGGGTGATTAATATGCCAGGTTTTTGAAGTTTTAGAAAAGATAGAAGATAGAGGAGGAGGTAAAGAGGGGGTAGATTTGCACTACTAATCAGGACAATGTCACAGCTGAACTCAGAGGAGACATAATGGAGGGGTCAGACTTGAGTCCAATTGGGTAGAACTCAGGAATAGAAAGGGTATAATTGCACTGATTGTACTACGGACCCCCTAATTGTACTACAGACCCCCTAATAGCCAAATGGGGCATTGAGGAACAGATATGTAATCAGATTAAAGAAATATGTAAAGATAATAGAGTTGTTGTCATGGGGGATTTCAACTTCCCTAATATAAACTGCAGCCTTCTTAGTACAAGGGGTTTAGATGGGGAAGAATGTATAATGTTTATCCAGGAAGGTTTCCTAAATCAATATGTGGACGGTCCAATGAGAGGAGGGGCCACATTGGACCTGGTGTTGGGTAATGAGTCTGGACAGGTGACTGACCTTTCAGTGGGTGAACAGTTAGGGAACAGTGACCACAACTCCTTAACTTTCAGGATAGCTATAGATAAGGATAGGTATGGTTCTTGCGGGAGAATGTTAAATTGGAGTAGGGAAAATTATGACAGCATTAGGCAGGAACTAAGAAAAGTTAATTGGGAGCACCTTTTTTCTGACAAGTCCACATCAGACATGTGGAGGGTGTTTAAAGATCAATTGCATAAAGTGCAGGAAATGTATATTCCTGTTAGAAGAGAGGACAGGGATGGAAAGATAACAGAACCTTGGACATCCTGAGAAGTGATTAACTTAGTCAAGAAGAGAAAGGAAAAGTATGTAAAGCTTCAGAAGTTTGGATCAAATGAAGCACAGGAGGAGTATAAAAAGCCAGAAAGTCCTTAGCAAGTAGGGTTAAGGTGAATCCCAAGGCATTCTATAAATACATCAAGAGCAAGAGGATAACTAGGGAGAGTGTGGAACCACTCAAGGATAAAGGGGGAGGGATCATTTGGATGTGGAGAACATAAATGAGGTATTTAATGAGTACTTTACTTCAATATTTACCATGAAAAAGGATATGGAGGACCAGGAGATCAGTGCTGAGTGTATGAATATGTGAGGGTGTTTAGAGATCAAGGAGCAGGAAGTGTTGGGCTTCCTAATGAGTATTAAGTTGGATAAAACCCCAGGGCCTGATGGAATTTACCCCAGGTTATTGAAGGAGGCAAGAGATGAGATTGCTGGGTCCTTGACAGGATCTTTGTGTCCCTTCTAGGCACAGGCAATGTCCAGAGCACTGGCGAATGGCTCATGTACTCTATTTAAGAAGGGAACAAGGGAAGATCCTGAATTAGACTGGAGAGTCTCATGTTAGTTGCAGGGAAATTGCTGGAGAAAATTCTTAGTGATAGGATACTTAAGCATTTGGAAACCCGTGGCTAATTAGGGAGAGCCAGCATGGCTGTGCACTGGACAGTTTGTGTCTTACCAGCTTAGTTGAGTTTTTTAAGAAGATGACGAGAGAAATTGATGAGGGTAAGGCAGTGGATATTGTTAACGTGGATTTTAGTAAGGCACTTGACGAAGTCCCTCATGCGAGGCTAATCCAGAAGATTAAGATGCACGGGGTCTGTGGCATAGTGGCTCTCTGGATACAGAACTGGCTTGTGCATAGAGGACAGAGGGTAATGTTTGAAGGGATTTATTCCAAATCATTAAGTTTAATATGACTGGCATATATTGTGAATTTTTTTAAACTTTGCAGCAGCAGTACAACACAATACATGACAATAGAGAGAAAAAGAAAACTGTAAATTACGGTAAGTATATATTAAATAGCTAAATTAAAATGTAGTACAAAAATAGGAAGTTAAAAAGAAGCATTGAGGTACTGCTCACGGGTTCAATGTCCATTCAGAAATCAGATGGCAGAAGGGAAGAAGCTGTTACTGAATCACTAAGTGTGTGCCTTCAGGATTCTGTACCTCCTCCCTGGTGGTAGCAATGAGAACAGTGCATGTCCTGGGTGGTGGAGGTCTGGAGATCCGTAATTTGTGGTGTTCCGCAGGGATCTGTGCTGAGTCTGCTGCTTATGAAGTTTATATACGACCTGATGAAAATGTAGATGGCTGGTTAATAATTTTGCGGATATTACCAAGATTGGTGGAGTTGTGGATAGTGTAGAAGACCGGCAATGAATACAGCTTGACATAGATCAGTTGCAGATATGGGCTGAGGAATGGCAGATGGAGTTTATCCCAGATAAACGTGAGGTATTGCATCTTAGTAGGGCAAAAACAAAGAGAAAGTACACTGTTATTGGCAAGATCCTTAACGCTGTTGTTGAGGAGAGAGATCCTGTGATCTAAGTTTATAACCCCTTGAAAGTGGCTACACAGGTCAATAATGTGGTTAAGAAGGCTTATAGAATGTTTGTTTCATCAAGGAAGTGGGTTCAAAATTCAAGAAGTTGGGCTGCAACCTTATAAAACTCTAGTTAGGCCACATCTGGAGATTTTCATACAGATCAGTCACCCCACTATAGAAAGGATGTTTATAGAATGAGTCCTGATGAAGGGTCTTGGTCCAAAACGTTGACTGTTTACTCTTTCCCATAGATGCGGCCTGGCCTGCTGAGTTCCTTCAGCATTTTGTGTGTGTTGCTTAGGATTTCCAACATCTGTTGATCTCTTTTTTGTGATAGAAGGGATGTTAATGTTTAGGAGGGAGTGCTGAAGAGGTTTACCAGGATGCTGCTTGGTTTAGAGGGCATGTACTGTCACAAAAGGCCGGATAAATTTAGGTTGTTTTCTCTGGAGCAGCGGAGGTTGAGGGGAGATTTGATAGAGATTTATAAGATTATGAGCAACATAGATAGAATAGAGAGGGAGTATCTATTTTCCAAGGTTGAAATGTCTAATACCAGAGGGTATGCATTGAAAGTGAGAGGGGTAGTTTCAATGGGGATGTGAGGAGTAAGTTTTTTACTCAGATTTATGGAAGTCGAACGTGCTGCCTTGGTGGTACAGGAAACTACGTTAGAGGCTTTTAAGGGATGTTTAGATAGGTACATGGATGTGAGGAAGATGGAGGGATTTAGACATTGTGTAGATAGGAGGGATTAGTGTTTGGGTGTTTTTGATTTGTTAGTTAACTGGTCGGCACAACATTGGGCTGAAGGGCCTGTTCCCGTGCTGTACTCTTCTATGTTCTAAGTTCTCTAAATACCTGCAAGAAAGTGAATCTCAAGGTAGTCTATGATGATACATATGTCCTTTAATAATGCATTTCCTTTGACTTTGACTTTACTGATAGGTAAGTGGTAAAAAGATTCAATAGGGAATTAAAGATCTTCTTTCCAAATCTTGTTGGAGTTGTTGGTAATCTGCAATATGGAATCTGAAGTATTTTATCTAAAGAGGCTGTAGAGTACAATATTAGGTTAAAGAGATCCAGACCCTAGGGATTAAGGACAACCATGGATTTGGCAGTGCAGCAAATACGGCAATTGCGTTCGTGAATAAGTTCATGTCAGCTAATTATTATTTCATTGTGATGGTATTTAATTCCATTCTTTTTGTCCTAGTGCTTGTCGAGACATGTGCAAAGCACAGCAACATTTCACTGCCTGCTTGCATTTGGCCTTGCCTGAGAAACTGGACTGTTGAGTCAACTGACTCTGAAGACTTGTGGTATTTGTTTTATATTTCTTTATTCCTTTTAGCCACAATGTTGGCTTTATTTTCCATTTAAGAGCTTAGTTAACAGCCCTGTCTGGCCTAGCATTTATAGTTTTCCTTTCTCTCTAACTCAGTTCCCATTAAGTCTGTGAACTATTGACTTCCTTCAGTGTCCCTCTCTCCTCACTTGAGCCATATCCAACATGGTGACAGTCAGACACATATGAAAATACAAGTCAAAGGTACACATGTCCTTGTACCTGTGCAGACCTGGCCTGGCCTAATAGCTTATCAGGCTCTAAAGTACATTTTTAAAAAATAGAAGTGATAGAGTTGATAATGTTTGAGTTATTGAGCACAATCGAGAGACAGGGACTCTAATTTATGATGTAGACCAATTCCCCACTACAACAGCCAAGGGCTTGAAAGGAAAGTATTGCCAATGCTAGAAATGAAATGAAACTTGCTGTTTGACCTGCTGGGATCCCCAGCATTTTCATATTGTACTGTAATTGTGAATTGATATTCAACCAATTAAATGAATGTGGAATTAAATAGCTAGTCTCAATATCACAGGGAGTGTTTCAAATACGTAAATGACACCGACACACTTAAGGTGATGCTGAACAAGTTTAAGAGGGACCTGGATGGTTTTAATGAGAGACGATTGTAAAGGTTTCAAAGGTACATTTAATTTCAGAGAAATGTATACAATATATCCTGAAATTCTTCTTCTTTGCAAACATCCACGAAAACAGAGGAGTGCCCCAAAAAATGAATGCCAGTTAAATGTGTGAACCCTAAAGACCCCCAGCTCCCCCTCCCATGTGTAAGCAGCAACAAAGCAACGACCCCCTCTCCCCCACCAGCAATAAAGCATCGGCGCCTCCTACCGAGCTCTCAAGCGTGCAGCAAGGTATCAATAAAGACACAGACTTGCAGAAACGCAAGGACTACTCATTAACCCAGTAATCCAACATACCACAGGCTCGCTCTCCCACTAATAAAGGAAAAAGAGGTGCCCCCGTTTCACAGCGAGAGGGGGGACATAACAAACAACTCGCTGATTTACGATGTTAAAAGTTGGCTGTGTCGCTTTTTCCAAGCTCTGAGCCCAAAGGACTTGGGTCTCAGGCTTGAACTTAGTGTAAGCGCCAGGATGAAGTGTTTGGAGTAAATGGTAAATAGCCCATGTTACCAGAATGCCCTTCAGACTCAGTAACTTCCTTCAGTGATGTATATCTGCCACCCCTACATGGTCTGCCTATGATGGCTCGAGGCGTATCAATATAATACTATGCTTGACTTTCAGCTGTCTTCTGAAGTATCTCATTTGTCCCAAATCTGCTCTGAAGTTCACCAGATGCATTTCAGCAATTCAAGAAGATAGTTCCTAGCAAATAGTGGTCTTCTCAAGGGTACGTGGAGTAGGCAATAAATATCAGTGATAACAGCATCTAGTGACATTGCTGTAGAGCATATTAATATGTTTGACTCTTATTTGCCCTCTGAAGTATCTCCGTTATACCAAAACTGCCTTGATATTCAACACATTTATCAGATTTGAGAAAAGATTTGTTACAGATATACAATATTATGAGGTGTATATGTAGGCCAAATGCAAGCAGGCTTTTTCCACTGCGGTTGGGTGGGACTACAACCAGAGGTTATGGGTTAATGATGAAAAGTGAAAAGTTTAAGGGGAACATGAGGGGAATCTTCACTCAGAGGGTGGTGAGAGTGGAATGAGCCGCCAGTGCAAGTTGTACATGCGAGCTCAATTTCAACGTTTTAGAGAAGTTTGGATAGTGGGGATACGGAGGACTATGATCCCAGTGCAGGTAGATGGGAGTAGGCTGAAAGGCCTGATATTCTATTAACTTAAACATAACTTTGTAATGTCTCCTTTTCCCAATAAGCAGCACTCACTACTGACTATAGCCAGATGGTGCTCTTACTCCTGGAATTAGCAGAGAAAAATCTCTAATCATTGTCTTTCGTGCTGAGAGCACATAAATCAGTAAAATTCATGTGACCCCCTGCATGACTCCCATTCCTCTACTGGACACGGCAGTCTACCATAATGAATATAATGTGAAGAGAATCTGGAATCTGATTATCCACCTTGTTAGCCTCCACATTCCTGTGTTTTCTTGTGTATATAGCATATGCTCAACCCTGTAATTATTATGTTTCTCCATATGGGATGGGTGATTGGCAGTGATACTACATTTTAGCGAGCATAATAGGGGCACTTTAATCCAACAGCAATTTAATGCTCCTTTTATCTCTGCCACGGAGGTCACTAATTAACTGTAATTGTCTTGTGTTGAAGAAATGCTGTGAAATCTTGTAAACATTGCAATTGATCGAGGTTTGATTGATAAGTTTGTGGCCTAAGGTAGAAGGAGTCAATTTTAAGAGACCTCGCACATTTATTGATTGAACACGAACAGCAATACCCCCAGAGTCTCCCGGGGGGGGGGGGGGGAGGATGAGAGACTCAACGGAACAGTCATACCGGCAACAGCCAGGACAGGAAACATGACTACAAGGAAGCTAAAGCAAACAACACTGACTGGAGAGGAATTTGTGTTAAGATGTAATTGCAGGAAAATCTGCAAAAACATTAGAGGGCTCAAGATACACTAGAGTAGGTCTAGATGTGGATCAATGGTGACCCAAGTGCAGCGCACGGACTTAGTGTCCAGTGAGACGAAGGAGAATTCCAGCCAGGAATCACCCCACAGAGCTGAAGATCTCTCCACACTTGAGTCGCCTCAGCACTGAACAGACCTAGTGAGTTCCTCTTCGGCTACCCCAATCCACTCGTCAAGGAAAGACGAGATCAAATGGCCTAGATCGTCAGACAACGTCGCCTGGATGCAGCTCGATGATGATCTAGACGGTCCAGTACACAGAAAGATCGACTGACTCACAGCCATAGCGTACAATCTAGCTAAGGAACGGTTTAGCCCAATGGAGCGGAGAAGCCAGCCCGAGTTACCACGGCAACCAAATAGGAGGGAAAGGGAGGTTCGTCGCTTCAGAGGCAAATTAAAGACATTCAACAAGACGTTTAAAACCAGCTCACCGCCTGAGAAAGAAGGTACCAAGGACTTAACTAGTGTGCTGCGGGAAAAGCTGTGCAAACTCCGGAGGGCGGAATATCTACGACAGCAAAGAAGAAAGAAAGAGAAAAGGCGAGCGCAGTTTGTGAGAGAACCATTCAGCTTCACCAGGACTCTTCTTGGCCAACAAAAATCTGGTATACTATCCAGCTCGAAGCCAGAGGTAGAGGAGGTCCTGCGGGAGGCACACAGCGACCCTCGGAGGGGTCAGAGACTAAAACCAATCGGGCTGTGCGTAGACCAGAAAAACTATCAATTGAGCTGAATGTGAAGGAGCCTACAAGGCAGGAAATCCAGGACATCTTCCGGAAAGCTAAACCATTAGCTGCCCTAAGCCTAAGTGGCATACATTATAAGGCGTATAAGAAATGCCCAAAACTTCTTCGGAGGCTGTGGAAGGTCATGAGAAAGATCTGGGCCAAAGGTACTATTCCATCAAGTTGGAAATTGGCAGAGGGATGCTTTATTCCAAAGGAAGAGGATTCTTCCACAATTTCCCAGCTTAGGACAATTTCTCTCCTGGATGTGGAATGTAAGATTTTCTTTTCTGTTGTCGCAAGAAGGCTGACTTCTTACATTATGCAGAGTATTCCAGGCTTTTTGGGGTGTCTGGAACACACCTCAATGATTAGCCATTTGATCCATGAGGCCGAGCAGAAGAAAGGTGACCTAACAGTTGTCTGGTTAGACCTCACGAATGCCTACGGCTCTATTCCACATGACCTCATCCGAGAAGGACTTGACCACTACTACATCCCAGTGGCTATTCGAGACATGATCACTAGCGACCTAGGAGGATTCAAACTCAGATTTACATCAGCCCATTTCACAACTAGTTGGCAGGACCTCTAGAAGGGGATTCCAACAGGGTGCACCATCTCCCCCACCCTATTTATTATGGGAATGAACCTCCTATTATCAGCAGCAGAAGATGTAACCCGTGGCCCAACACTGGAGTCGGGCATTGTTCAGCCGGCTCTCCGAGGGTTCATGGACGACATCACTATAACAACTGTGTCACATGTCCGAGCAAGATGAGTATTGGAAATTCTGGACAATGTAGCCATTTGGGCGAGGATGTCCTTCAAGGTCAAGAAGTCCAGGTATGGTGATTAGAAAGGGCAAAGTTACTAGCAAGTTTAGGAGGGAGTCATCCCTTCCATCAAAGATAACCCGATAAAATGCTTGGGGAAGTAGTTTAATGTGTCACTGACAGATGGGGCCAATGTCACCAAAGCTGTGAAGCAGACAGATGAATGGCGGAAGAAGATCGACAAATCCGGACTTCCCGGTAAATTCAAGACATAGCTGTACCAATACAGCCTTCTGCCCAGGCTTCTCTGGCTCTTCACACTTTATGAGTTCTCCACGACTGCCGTAGAGGGCATCGAGAGGACAACCAACAAACATCTGCGGAGATGGTTGGAAGTTCCCCCAAGCTTCTCTTCAGTGGGCCTCTATATTCAATCAGGGCAACTGCAGCTTCCCCTGTCATCTGTTGTGAAGGAATTCAAGGCGGCAAAATGCAGAGCCTTATTAAGCTTGAGAGATTCCAATGATGTCTTGGTAAAGCAAGCAGGCGTTACAACCAGATCTGGGCGCAAGTGGGCAGCCAACGCAGCTGTGGAGGAGGCAATGTGTTCTCTGAAGCTGCGAGATATCATCAGCAGTCCCTGCGTCGGGCGGCAAGGCCTCGGCTCAGTTCACTTCCAGCAGTGGGGAAATGCAAGCATAAGGAACAGGCGAGACATGGTACAGGCAGAAGTACGGATCCGTGAAGAAGAAAAGCTGATGTCAAAGGCAGTGGAACAAGGGTCCCAGGGTGACTGGACAAAATGAGATCTGCCCAAGCGCAAGATCTCATGGGCAGAATTATGGAGACTGGAGCCCTTCCATATTTCCTTCCTCTTGCGATCCGTATATGACACCCTTCCTTCACCATTACATCTGTACACATGGGGGATGAGAGAGGACCAGAACTGTAAGCTCTGTGGTCAAAAGGGGACACTGGCTCATATACTTTCCGGGTGTAAAACAGCTCTAACTCTAGGACGGTATAGGTGGCGCCATGATAAGGTGCTTCTGGCTCTTGCTGACACACCAGAGCGAGAGGGATGCAAGAAGAGGACGGCTGGCACAGTTTTGAGAAAGGCCATCATCTTCATCAAAGAGGGAGCCAGGCCTTTTGTAACCAAACAACCAAAGCCCAATCTGCTGCTAACAGCCAGGTCCTGGGAGATGAGGGTCGATGTGGGAAGGAGGCTGCAGTTCCTGGATGTGGTGCACACAACCCTACGCCCGGTCATTGTACTGTGGTCAACTGAAGACCGGAAAATAATTCTGGTTGAGCTGACTGTGCCGTGGGAGGAGGGATGGGAAGAGGCCCACGAGAGAAAGGCCTTGAAGTACCAGCCCTTAGTGCAGGAGTGTAAAGACAAGGGATGGCAGACATGGTTGTTCCCTGTGGAGATCGGCTGCAGAGGTTTCCCAGCCAAATCAGCATGGCGGTTGTTGTCAGCTCTGGCCTGGACAAAAGGAGCAAAAAATAAGCAGCTTGTAGGATGGGGAAAGAGGCAGAACGAGCCTCTTGTTGGATTTGGAGTAGGTGAGAGAAGGGGAGCTGGAAGCCAGGAGCAGATGGGCAGTGATTTGGCCACCACTGCCGGCCCACCAACTGGAGAGTGTTGTGGTTAAGGGTCGAAACGCTCTGTGAAGGTTGGGAACCACCTGATGACATCTGCTCCTGGCTGAAGGCTATGGTTACCTTATAAGGTATCTGGAGAATTCACCCTAACAGGTGTATCTAACAAGTAACAAGACAAGTTCAACATAGGCCCCTCCTACATTTACACACTTAGTCCAGCGGTCATGGAGCATACGGATCTTGGACCTCCAGAAAGTGTCCACAGCAGGGGTAATTGATAAGTTCGTGGCCTAAGGTAGAAGGAGATGAGTTATTAACTTCAAACTTTCTGCATGATCACTCAAAGAGTTGAACTGCATGTACATGTAACGAGAGCTGTAATAACTCATCTCCTTCTACCTTAGGGCACAAACTTATCAATCAGCCCTGCTGTGGACACTTTCTGGAGGTCCAAGATCCGTATACTCCACGATCGCTGGACTAAGTGTGTAAATATAGGAGGGGCCTATGTTGAAAAGCAAATGCGTTAGCTTTTCTAAAATTGACTCCTTCTACCTTAGGCCACGAACATATCAATCACCCCTCATATTATAAGAACGACGTTTTAAAATTGTTAATGGATCACTGAGTAGACTTCAAACATTGGTTTCTGAGAAAAATATTCTTTCAGTAGAAAATGCAAATATTTTATG
Source organism: Mobula hypostoma (assembly GCF_963921235.1). Classification (NCBI taxonomy): domain Eukaryota; kingdom Metazoa; phylum Chordata; class Chondrichthyes; order Myliobatiformes; family Myliobatidae; genus Mobula; species Mobula hypostoma. The sequence goes on from NC_086125.1 coordinate 841,700, forward strand.
ACCCGCCCTTTAGATCTGTTAAAAGCCAGAACTGCCAGGCAAATTGATAATAATTTTACATTCAACATTCCAGCCTGGCAGGGCTGCTGTCAGCAGTTCAAGTTTTGTTAACATTTTTAAAGAGCAAAAAACAAAGATGTTGTTATGTTTCAAATGTTCCTTGTTCAGAAGATCAGTTTCGGTTTATTTTTGAGTTTTGGTTCATTGGGATCGTAATAATACCAATTTTGTCAGGAGGTATCTTGTTGCAGAATCATCCCAATATACACTCAGTGGCCAGCGGTACAGGAGTGAACCTAATCAAGTGGACACAAGATTGGAACCCGGTAAGGTCTCTTGCTACTGTAGGCCATCCACTGCATGGTTTGACATGTTGTATGTTCAGAAATGCTCTTCCTCACACCACTCCTGTGATGAGTAGTTATTTCTCCTGATGAATAGACAAACGATGACTATTTACTCTTTTCCATAGATGCCGCCTAGCCTGCTCAGTTCCTCCAGCATTTTGTGTGTGTAGCAATGGATTTAAAGTATCTGCATATTTCCTCGCGTTTGAGTGTATGTGATTACGAGAGTTACTCTCACCTTTCTATCAGCTTAAACCAGTCTGGCCATTTTCCTCTGACCTCTCTCTTGGAAAAGACATTTTTGCCTGAAGAACTTGCTGCTCACTGGACTTTTTCTCTGCACCATTCTCTACAAATTCTATAAGGCCATCAGATATCGGAGCAGAAGCAGGCCATTCGGCCCATGGAGACTGCACCGCCATTCAATCAATTCTTCCAGTCATCCCCACTCCCCTGTCTTCTCCCCATACCCTTGATGTCCTGACTAAACAAGAACCTCTCTATCTCTGCCTTAAAGCAGAATCATATATTGCTGTGATGATTGTACATTCCAGTATCAATTGTTTGGCGACAATAAAGTATAAAGTATAAATACGCCCAATGACTTGGCCTTCACAGCCGCTCGTGGCAACAAATTCCGCAGATCTACCACCCTCTGACTAAAGTAATTTCTCTGCATCTCTGTTCTAAATGGACGTCCTTCAATCCTGAATTTGTGCCCTCTTGTCCTGGACTCCCCTACCATGGGAAATATCTTTGCCATATCTAATCTGTTCAGGCCTTTTAACATTCGGAATGTTTCTGAGATCCCCCCTCATTCTCCTGAACTCCAGGGAATACTGTACAGGAGCTGCTAAACATTCCTCATATGGTAACCCTTTCATTCCTGGAATAATTTTCGTGAATTTTCTCTGAACCCTCTCCAATGTCAGTACATCCTTTCTAAAATACGGAGCCCAAAACTGCACACAATACCCCAAGTGTGGTCTCACGAATGCCTTACAGAGCCTCAACGTCACATCCCTGCTCTTTTATTCTATATCTCTAGAAATGAATACCAAAATTTCATTCGCCTTCTTCACAATCGACTCAACTTGGAGGTTAATCTTTAGGGTATCCTGCACAATGACTCCCAAGTCCCTTTGCATCTCTGCATTTTGAATTCTCTCCCCATCTAAATAATAGTCCGCCTGTTTACTTCTTCCACCAAAGTGCATGACCATACACTTTCCAACATTGTATTTCATTTGCCACTTCTTTTCCCATTCTCCTGAACTATCTAAGTCTCTCTGCAGGCTTTCTGTTTCCTCAACACTACCCGCTTCTCCACCTATCTTTGTATCATCGGCAAATTTAGCCACAAATCCATTAATACAGTAGTTCAAATCATTAACATACTTCGTAAATTGCAGTGGTCCCATCACCGACCCCTGTGGAACTCCACTGGTAACCGGCAGCCAGCCAGAATAGGATCCCTTTATTCCCACTCTCTGTTTTCTGCCGATCAGCCAATGCTCCACCCACGCTAGTAACTCCCCTGTAATTCCATGAGCTTCTTGTCTTGCTAAGCAGCCTCACGTGCAGCACCTTGTCAAAGGCCTTCTGAAAATCCAAGTACACCATGTCTACTGCATCTCCTTTGTCTACCCTGCTTGTAATTTCCTCAAAGAATTTCAGTAGCTTTGTCAGGCAGGATTTTCCTTTCAGGAAACCATGCTGGCTTTGGCCTATCTTGTCATGTGCCTCCAGGTACTCTGTAATCTCATCCCTAACAATCGATTCCAACAACTTCCCAACCACTGATGTCAGGCTAACAGGTCTATAGTTTCCTTTCCGCTACCTCCCACCCTTCTTAAATAGTAGAATAACATTTGCAATTTTCCAGTCATCTGGTACAATGCCAGAATCTATCGATTCTTGAAAGATCATCGTTAATGCCTCTTGTGACTGTTGTGCATGAAAATCAGTAGCTTCTACAGATGTAGAATACTCAGAGCACCTCGTCTGGCACCAACAATCATCCCACGGTCAAAGTTACCTGGATCACATTTCTTCTCATTCTGCTTTTGGTCTGGACAACAACTGAAACCTGTGACCATGTCTGCATACTTTTATGCATTGAACAGCTGCCACGTGATTGGTTGAATTGATAGTTGCATTAATGAGCAGGTCTAAAGGGGTACCAAATAAAATGACCCTGCGTGTGTGTGAGTGACTTACAACCAGTTTCAGCCTTTGGCTCTGTGGGTTGCAATCAAGCCGCATGGTTGAGAATTGAAGGTTTAAGCTCCACTTCATTGGTGTTGAGAGATTTTCCTGCTGCTGGTGAAAAGAGAATAAGCGAGAGACCCAGGAAACTGTGCAGATGCTTGAACTCCACAGCATCGCACACAAAAATGTGGGAGGAACTCAGCAGGCCAGGCAGCATCAGGAAATCCAGAGAAACCCACGTGAAATGCTGGGGGAACTCAGCAGGTAAGGTAGCATCGGAGGAGGGGAATAAAGAGTTGATGGTTTTATTGATGTCACTGACAAATAAAGTGTTGACATCAGCAGTTCTTGGGCAGTGGGTGGAAACCAGAGCATCCAGGTGAGACCTATATAGTGATGTAGAGAATTTTCAAACTCCACCTGAGGTCAGTGTTGAACCTGTGTCTTGTGTCCCTGCACCATGCCCATCTGCTTTACATGGTCCTTAGACATCCCCTTGCCCCACTTTCTGGCATCTAACTGGATTCTTAATCTTTCCTTCCCTCACATTTAGTTGGTTTTCCCTCCATTGTATCTGTACAGTACTGAACCTAGAAGAGAGCTGCACGGGAACACGCCCTTCAGTTCACCATGCCCACGGTCACCCCCACCCAATATGAAGAGTGATGACTCACTCAGGAATATCCTGGTGAGCTTTCTCCTGGGCTTGGCCAAGTTGTCCATTCATGGGTCAAGGTGGCAGGCAGCTGAAAGCTCTGCCCGGTCCTCTTCCAGGGTTATGTCTGTACCCAGGTGCCCCTGTAGAGGGAGGGTGTGCTTTCTATGGGCACAGTGAGGGATTTCCATGAATTTCCCAGGGAATAGAGTGTTTTGCAGATAAGAGTAACCATAGTTTAATTTGCAATTGTTAACAGTTTTATGGACTTCTGATCATTGTGTGCATTTTGCGACTGAATATATTTTCATAGTTTTGTTAAAATAAATAAACATATCCATACAATGCTAATTTAAAGTGCACACCTGCCTGCACGTGGTCGATTTCACTCTATTTCCTGACTGTTTCTGTATATGTCTAAATGCCTTTTTAACAAAATGCACTTGCCAATAGCTCTTCAATTCTGTTCACCAAATGCCCATGTTCTATATTTCTAGTCCTGGGAGAAAGCATTAGCAATTTTCTTCAGCAATGATGATCTCCCAGTTGTGTTCCCTGAACTGACAAACCTGAGTATCCCCAGCAAATGGAAACTTGCCCCAACTCTATAAAAGTCATGACTAAGATGTAACATCTCTCATGCCAGCTCAAATTGAGTTTACTATCAGGAGCACAAACTGAGGTCAGGTAGTACAGGCATGTGGGTTCAGAAACCACACAGAATTTAAATGGTGCAGAAATTATGCAAGGCAGGGAAGGAAGAGAAAACAAAAGTGTGCAACAGTAAGACTGTAGTGCAAAAAATCAGAGACAAGTCCATCATAGTACAAGAGGTGGTCCGTGGTGTTCCATTACTGAGGTGGGGTTCAGGCTCTTCATCCTTACTGCTGATATCATTGATGAAAGTGCTTATCACCTGTTTCTCCGTGCTTCTGCACCTCCTGTGCTGGAAACATGGGAACCTCATGGTTAACAAGCGAGAGTGGATCTCAGAGGCAATTTGGAGCATAGCAGTGAGGCACTCCCTAGGTCTTGTTGACAAGTTGTGTTAAGCTTGCTGGCTCCTTGCCCAACACTCTGTGCCTAACAAAGCTCCACTGTATTCCTAAGCCTTCCTCTCAAGCATGTAGTAGATACACACTAATGTTATGCTGTAACTGGGTGGGCAATTTGACAGATTCAGTGTCAACTATGTTGCTGAAATGGTGAAATAGTTGTTGCTGATGTATTCAAAAAAATAGATGCCAGGTGCATCCATCTATCCAATTATGCATGCAACCATTCCTTCCTCTCTCCCTCCCGTTCATGCATCCAGTTGCACCAATGTGACCAATTAGAAGGAGGGAGGAGAAGATGGCGGCACGACGCAGCGCACGTAGCCTCTCTGGTGAAATGATATTGTATCTGTTAAATAGGGGCCGTGCACAATTCTGATTTGCCGTGAGAGCACAGAGGAACATCTGGAGTAATTTCTGAAATGCCCGGTTCGCTGCCGCTGCTACTGTGCGATCAAGAATCTCCTGACGGAAGGCCCCAAAATCCCCGGCTTTGCCTGCTGCTGGCGGCCGGAGCTGGGGTCGAAGCATTCAGCAGAGATGGTGCTCGGTGTCGGAGGGCTGGTCGGAGCTCAAAGTTTTCGGACGACTCAGAGTTGGACTGTAGTCGGGTATGGCAGGGAGAGTTTTCTTCCTTCTCCCGTCTGCATGAGATGTGGGACTTTCGAGTGACTTTGAACTTTTTTACTGCACTCACGGTCTCTTCATCAAGTTATGGTATTGCTTGCACTGTTGTAATTATATGTTATAAATATGTGATTTTTGTCAGTTTTTCAGTCTTGGTCTGTCCTGTGTTTTTGTGATATTACACCGGAGGAATATTGTATCATTTCCTAATGCATGCATTACTAAATGACAATAAAAGAGGACTGCGTGTCCTCATAATCTAATCTAATCTAACCTTCTTACCCATATTTCTTTGGAAGCGGGGAGGGAATCAGAGGAAACCCACATGGTGATGGGAAGAAAGTGCAAACTTCTTTTAGTCACCAGAGGAATTGTCTGAGTCACCTGCTGGCGGTAAGATAATAGCACACTTAGTTGCAACAGGCTGTCTGGGTCCAACAAACATTGCAACTGGGTGTCTTAAACAATTTTCTCAAGATCATAAAGCCATGTTAGACATTGGTAATATAAAGTACTGCCAGTCTGGTTCATTGCTTAATTGGTGAAGACGATGGCAGGGGTTCTGCCTGGCCTCCGTTGTTACTTATAACAGGCTATCATGCTGTAGCATTGTCATTACAGCCAGGAGCAATGCCAGAGGAGTGTGGCAGAGAACAGAGGCACAGCACATACACTGGAATCCGTGATGGGCTGGATGCTGGCTCCATCTGTCAGGGCTGCTCTCCGTGTTTGCTCTGTGGACAAGTTGTATTGTCTTCATCTGCGAATGACCCAGCGTGAGAAGAGATGAGGAACTGCTGCATGCTTGTTCCTGCAGACATGTGGGCTCAGGACAATAGACAAGAGACAATAGGACACCATCCCACACACCATTAAACTTCAGGCCATGGAACTCAGGGACTTGTGCTAACATTTAGTCGGGTGACTACATGTGTCTATGTGCTGTGTGTGGCTATATGCACTGTATTTTGCACCTTGGCTCATGATGAATCCATGTATAAAGATATATACCATAAGACCATAAGATACAGGAGCAGAATTAGGCCATTTGATCCATCTCGTCTGCTCTGCCATTTCATCATGGCTGATCCAATTTTCCCCTCAGCCCCAATCTCCTGCCTTCTCCCTGTATCTCTTCATGGCCCTACCAGTCAAGAATCTCAAGCATCTATCAAGCCCTCTCTAAAATATGCATAAAGATTTGGCTTCCACAGCTGCTTGTGGCAAAGAATTCCACAGATTCACTACTCTCTGGCTAAAGAAATTCTTCCTCATCTCTGTTCTGAAAGAATGCCCTCTATTCTGAGGCTGTGTCCTCTGGTCTTAGACTCTCCCACTATAGCAAACATCCTGTCCACATCTACTCTATCAAGGCTTTTCACTACTCGATAGGTTTCAATGAGGTCACACCTCACTTTTTCCGAATTCCAGGCCCAGAACCATTGAACGCTCTTCATATGACAAGCCATTCGATCCTGGAATCATTCTTGTGAACCTCCTTCGAACCCTCTCAAGTTACAGCACATCCTTTCTAATATAAGGGGCCTAAAACTGCTCACAATACTCCAAGTGAGGCTTCACCAGTGCTTTATAAATTCTCAACATTACATTCTTGCTTTTATATTCTAGTTCTCTTGAAATGAATGCTAACATTGCATTTGCCTTCCTCACCACAGACTCAACCTGCAAATTAACCTTTAGGGAATCCTGCACAAGGACTCCCAGGTCCCTTTGCACCTCAGTTTGTTTGCATTTTCTCTCCATTTAGAAAATAGTCAATCCTTTCATTTCTTCTACCAAAGTACATGACCATACATTTCCTGACACTGTATTCTATCTGCCATTTCTTTGCCAATTCTCCTAATTTGTCTGAGTGAGTCCTTCTGTAGCCTCTCTACTTCCTCAAAATCAACTACCCCTCCATTTATCTTCATATCTTCTGCAAACTTTGCAACATACCCATTATTTCCATCATCCAAATCACTGACATATAATATAAAAAGAATCAGTCCCATCACAGACCCCAGTGGAACACCAATAGTCACCTACAGCCAGCCAGAAAAGGCTCCCTTTATTCCCACTCTTTGCTTCCTGTAAATCAGCCAGTGCCTTATCCATGCTAGAATCTTTCCTGCAATACCATGGACTCTTAGTTTATTAAGCAGCGTCCTTACCTTCTAAATAACCTTTTAAATTGTCTTTTGCTGGTTTTTAAAAGCTTCCAAATCCTCTAACTTCCACTAATTTTTGCTCAATTATATGCCTTCTCTTTTATGTTGGTTTTGACATCTCTTGTTATGTCATTTTTCCTTAAGAATACTTCTTCGTCAGTGGGATGTATATATCCCGTGCCTTCTGAATTGTTTCCAGAAATTCCAGTCATTGTTGCTCTGCCGTCATCCCTGCCAGTGTACTTTTCCAATCAATTCTAGCCAACTTCCTCCTCATGCCTCTGTAATTCCCTTTACTCCACCATAGTACTCATATACCTGACTTTAACTTCTCCTTCTCAAATTTCAGGGTGAATTCAATCATATTTTAAATGCTTCACCTGAGGGTTCTTTTACCTTAAGCTCTCTATCAATTCTGGTTTGCATACCACCCAATCCAGAATAGCTGATCCTTTAGTGAGCTCAGCCATGAGCTGCTCTAAAAAGCCATCTCGTAGACGCTAGAAATTCCTCCTCCTGTAATCCAGCACCAACATGATTATCTAAATCTACCTGCAAATTGATGTCCCCAATGACTATCGTAACATTGCCCTTTTGGCATGCATTGTCTATCTCCCAGTGCAATCTGTAGGCCACATCCTTAATACTGTTTGGGGCTCTGTATACAACTCCCATCAGGGTCTTCTTACCCTTGCAGTTCCTTAGCTCTGTACACAATGATTCAACACCTTCTGACCCTATGTCACCTCTTTCTTGTATTTGATTTCATATTTTACCAAAAGAGCAACACCACCCCTCTGCCTTCCTGCCTGTCTTTTCAATGCAATGTTTATTCTTGGACATTAATCCCCCAGCTAGGCACTTAATCACCCATTGCTCTGCGACAACACTGGTGCCAAGCTGTATGGGTCCTAATGCCCTTCCCTTGGACAACATCGGTGTCATGGAGAGGGGAGACTAGCAGCATGGGCAACTGCTGGTCTTCCATACAACCTTGCCCAGGCCCGCGCCCTGGAGAGTGAAGACTTTCCAGGTGCAGATCCATGGTCTCGCGAGACTAATGGATGCCCTCTCAACTCCCTGAACTCCCAATACAGAACCTCGTCACTGGTACGTACATGAACCATAACTTCTGGCTGTTCACCCTCCCACTTAAGAATGTTGTGGACTCCATAAGACCATGAGACATAGGAGCACAATTAGACCATTCAGCCCATCGAGTCTGATCTGCCATTTCATCATGGCTGATCCCAGATCCCACTCAACCCCAAACGCCTGCCTTCTCGCCATAGCCTTTGATGACCTGACTGATCAGGAAATGATCAACTTCCACTTTAAATATACCCACGGACTTGGCCTCCACCACAGTCTGTGGCAGAACATTCCACAGATTCAGTACGCTCTGGCTAAAATACATTCTTCCTTATCTCTGTTCTAAAAGGTCTCACCTCAATTCTGATGCTGTGCCCTCTATTCTCGATACCCCCCACCCCCATCACAGGAAACTTCCTCTGCACATCCACTTTGTCTAGTCCTTTCAACATTCGGTAAGTTTCAATCCGATCCCCTGACACTCTTCTAAATTCCAGCGAGTACAGGCCCAAAGCTGCCAAACACTTCTCATATATTAACCCTTTCATTCCCAGAATCATTCTTGTGAACCTCCTTTGGACTCCATCCAATGACAACACACCCCTAACCTACGATCTCTGGTTGTCTTCCACTCAAACCTCATAATTTTGCATACCTCTATCAAATATTCTCTCGAATGGATTTCTTCTCAAAGAGGATCTCTAAGTTTCTCTACCTTGTACATTTGTGAAGGCTGGATCATTAAGGATACCTAAAGAGAAGATGGATAAAGACATTGCTGAAGACATGGTGCAGGAGGGAGGGCTTCAGATTTATAGATAACTGGGCAGTTTTCCAGGGAAGGTGGGACCTGTTCCGGAGGGACGGTTTACATCTGAACTGGAGGGGGACAAATATTCTTGCAGGTAGGTTTGCTAGAGAGGCTCCGGTGGATTTAAACTAGACCTGAGGGGGGCAGGGAACCAGAGTGTGGGAACAGATGTAGGGAAGAAGGAAGAAAAAGAAAATAGTAAATTTGTTTGCACCGTTAGTGATAAACAGAGAGTAAGCGGTGGAAAATTTCTTACATGCATTTATTTTAATGCTAGGAGCATTATAAGAAAGGTGGATGAGCTTAAAGCATGGATTGATACCTGGAAGTATGATGTTGTAGCTATTAGTGAAACATGGTTGCAGGAGGGGTGTGATTGGCAACTAAATATTCCTGGATTTTGTTGCTTCAGGTGTGATAGAATCAGAGGGACAGGAGAGGGAGATGTTCCATTGCTTGTCAGAGAAAATATTACAGCAGTGCTCTGGCAGGATTGGTTAGAGGGCTCGTCTAGGGAGGCTATTTGGGTGGAATTGAGGAATGGAAAAAGGTGTAGTAACACTTATGGGGGTGTATTATAGACCACCAAATGGGGAACGAAAGTTGGAGGTGCAAATTTGTAAGGAGATAGCAGATATTTTTAGTAAGCACAAGGTTGTGATTGTGGGAGATTTTAATTTTCCACACATAGACTGGGAAGCCCGTACTGTAAAAGGGTTTAGAGTTTGTAAAAAATGTGCAGGGTAGTTTTTTGCAGCAATACATAGAGGTACCAACTAGAGAAGGGGCAGTGTTCGATCTCCTGTTAGGGAATGAGATAGGGCAGCTGGCGGAGGTTTGTGTTGGGGAGCACTTCGGGTCCAGTGATCACAATGCTGTTAGTTTCAATATAATTATGGAGAAGGATAGGTCTGGACCCAGGGTTGAGATTTTTGATTGGAGAAAGGCTAACATTGAGGAGATGTGAAAGGATTTAGAAGGAGTGAATTGGGACAATTTGCTTTTTGGGAAGAATGTAATTGAAAAATGGAGATCATTTAAAGGTGGAATTCTGAGAGTACAGAATCTTTATGTTCCTGACAGGTTGAAAGGAAAGGTTAAAAGTTTTAGAGAGCCATGGTTTTCAAGGGATATTGGAAACTTGGTTCGAAAAAAGAGAGATATCTACAATAAATATAGGCAGCATGGAGTAAATGAGGTGCTCGAGGAATATAAAGAATGTAAAAAGAATCTTATGAAATAAACTAGAAAAGCTAAAAGATATGAGGTAGCTTTGGCAATTAAGGTGAAAATAAATCCCAAGGGTTTCTATCATTATATTAATAGCAAAAGGATAGTGAGGGATAAAATTGGTCTCTTAGAGAATCCGAGTGGACAGCTATGTGTGGAGCCGAAAGAGATGGGGGAGATTCTGAACAATTTCTTTTCTTCGGTATTCACTAAGGAGAAGGATATTGAATTGTGTAAGATAAGGGAAACAAGTAGGGAAGTTATGGAAACTATGATGATTAAAGAAGTGGAAGTACTGGAGCTTTTAAGGAATATAAAAGTAGATAAGTCTCCGGGTCCTGACAGGATATTCCCTAGGACCTTGAGGGAAGTTAGTGTGGAAATAGCAGGGGCTCTGACAGAAATATTTCAAATGTCATTAGAAACGGGGAAGGTGCCGGAAGATTGGCGTATTGCTCATGTTGTTCCATTGTTTAAAAAGGGTTCTAAGCGTAAACCTAGCAATTATCGGCCTGTGAGTTTGACATCAGTGGTGGGTAAATTGATGGAAAGTATTCTTAGAGATGGTATATATAATAATCAGGATAGACAGGGTCTGATTAGGAACAGTCAACATGGATTTGTGCGGGGAAGGTCATATTTGACAAATCTTATTGAATTTTTTGAAGAGGTTACTAGGAAAGTTGACGAGGGTAAAGCAGTGGATGTTGTCTATATGGACTTCAGTAAGGCCTTTGACAAGGTCCCACACGGAAGGTTGGTTAGGAAGGTTCAATCATTAGGTATTAATATTGAAGTAGTAAAATGGATTCAGCAGTGGCTGGCTGGGAGACGCCAGAGAGTGGTGGTGGGTAACTGTTTTTCAGATTGGAGGCCAGTGACTAGTGGTGTGTCTTACCGATCTATACTGGGTCCAATGTTATTTGTCATGTACATTAATGATCTGGATCAGATCTAATGATCTGGAAGGGGTGGTAAATTGAATGAGTAAGTATGCAGATGATACTAAGATAGGTGGAGTTGTGGATAATGAAGCAGGTTTTCAAAGCTTGCAGAGAGATTTAGGCCAGTTAGAAGAGTGGGCTGAAAGATGGCAGATGGTGTTTAATACTGATAAATGTGAAGTGCTACATTTTGGTAGGACTAATCAAAATAGGACATACATGATAAATGGCAGGGCATTGAAGAATGCAGTAGAACAGAGGGATCTAGGAATAATGGTGCATAGTTCCCTGAAGGTGGAATCTCATGTGGATAGGGTGGTGAAGAAAGCGTTTGGTATGCTGGCCTTTATAAATCAGAGCATTGAGTATAGGAGTTGGGATGTAATGTTGAAATTGTACAAGGCATTGCTGAGGCCAAATTTGGAGTATTGTGTACAGTTTTGGTCACCGAATTATAGGAAAGATGTCAACAAAATAGAGAGAGTACAGAGATTTACTGGAATGTTACCTGGGTTTCATCACCAAAGTTACAGAGAAAGGTTGAACAAGTTGGGTCTTTATTCTTTGGAACGTAGAAGGTTGAGGGGGGACTTGATAGAGGTATTTAAAATTATGAGGGGGATAGATGGAGTTGACGTGGATAGGCTTTTTTCCTTTGAGAGAGGGGAAGATTCAAACAAGAGGACATGGGTTGAGAGTTAAAGGACAAAGGTTTAGGGGTAACATGAGGGGGAACTTCTTTACTCAGAGAGTGGTGGCTGTGTGGACCAAGCTTCCAGCAGAAGTGGTTGAGGCAGGTTTGATGTTGTCATTTAAAATTAAATTGGATAGATATATGGACAGGAGAGGAATAGAGGGTTTTAGGCTGAGTGCAGATCAGTGGGACTAGGTGAGAGTAAGAGTTTGGCATGGACTAGAAGGGCTGAGATGGCCTGTTTCCGTGCTGTAATTGTTATATGGTTATGGTTATATGGTTATATAAATGTTTGAAAAATCATTTAAACGAGAGCAACATGCACCGAACAAATCAAAGGAGTTGAATTCTGGGAAAGCTGATTGTATTATAGGCCGAATGGCCTGCTTCTGCTCCAATATCTTATGGTCTTATTGAATAGTGAGGTACGGCTTACATCTGGTCCAAATGTTTTTGTGTTACTGTTGCCAAAAACAACTTTTTTCCCCTCCAGAAAGTGTCCTCAGCAGGGGTGATTGATAAGTTTGTGGCCTGAGGTAGAAGGAGATGAGTTATTAACTTCAAACTTTCTGCATAATCACTCAAAGAGTTGAACTGCATGTGCATGTAACGAGAGCTGTATAACTCATCTCCTTCTACCTTAGGCCACAAACTTATCAATCACCCCTGCTGTGGACACTTTCTGGAGGTCCAAGATCCGTATGCTCCATGACCGCTGGACTAAGTGTGTAAATGTAGGAGGGGACTATGTTGAAAAATAAATGTGCTAGGTTTTCTAAAATTGAGTCCTCCTACCTCAGGCCATGAACTTATCAATCACCCCTTGTATCTGTCAGTGAAAGCACTCAGTCTTTGTGGAATTAAAGTCCTACCTTCACATTCTCGACATTCCGTGTGGGACACCAAATGCGCTAAATGGAATAGATGCAGAACAGATCTGCCATCCCTCACTCTGGCATCACTATCAAGACCATGATATGCAAACATGTTAGAAGTTGCTCCAGGTGTAAGAAAAATGAGTCACTTGTTAAATCAACCTCACAGGACTCGTGACCTGAGTAAAATGACTTGAGTTTCGATCTTTACAAGGGATCTTGGTAAGTTATTAATTGGTTTATTCTTGACATGTACAGTAATTTATAGTAATTTTGGCATGCACAGTTTTGATACAGTAATTAACTTTGTTTTGCATGCCATTCATATAGGTAGCAATGTGGGAACACAAGTGTGGATAAAAGACAGTCTCTGACATAGAGAAGGTGACTAGTGTTTATTGATAAGAATTCCAACTGACCATCAGAGGTTTGGCCGAAGAAGATCACGAGATGTAATATTCTCAAACCTAGGACCCCAAGATTAGCATTAATCAAGTGTTTACTTATTATTATTATTATTATTATGATTATGAGGACACGCAGTCCCCTTTTATTGTCATTTAGTAATGCATGCATTAAGAAATGATAAAAATGTTTTTCTAGAATTATATCACGAAAACACATGACAAACCGACTTAAAAACTAACAAAAACCACATAATTATAACATATAGTTACAACAGTGCAAAGCAATACTGTAATTTGATAAGAACAGACCATGGCACAGTAAAAATCTCAGAGTCTCTCGGAAATCCCATCATCTCACGCAGACCGTAAACCTCCAGCGCCGCCAACTCACCGCAGCATCCCGGAAGCATCCGACCACAGTCCCACTCCAAGTCCGCCCGAAAAGCTCCGAGCCTCCGACCACCTATTCAACATCGAGCACCGAGCACTATCTCTGCCGAGCATTTCGACCCCAACCCCGGCACCAGGCGATACGCAAAGTTGAGGATTTGGGGCCTTCGTCTCCAGAGATTCTCGATCACACAGTTGCAGCAGCAGCGAAGCAGGCATTTCAGAAGTTACTCCAGATGTTCCTCTGCACTTTCAGGGCTGTCCCCATCAAATCCGGTTTGATGCAGGCACCCCTAGTTACACATATCGATATTCATTTGGAACGACCGCGCGCGCTGCGTTGTGCCGCCATCTTCTCCTCCCTCCAGTTAAATAACACTGGAGCACAGATATTTTGATTCCTGAATACTTTGGGGTGTATCTTATGCAATTTGAACTGCTGATCATGAAAATTGCCATGGAATTTCCCTACCGCATAGGATTTCTTTATTTGTTATTTCAATTCATAATTCGTGTCACTTAAAGTGTTGCCTACAATGCAAGTTGAAAAGTCTTCTATCTTGTCCAGGCATGTTTGGGTGTGCTGAGGCAGGGCGGATGCTGCATGGCAGGACAGGTTTTAGAAAGGCTATAAAAGCATCATGCACACTTTGTTCTATGAATTACATTTACATGTATATTGGTTTGTGACCACGATGATGTGCATGCTCTATTCGCCATGCATATTGTGTGTACTCATTATAATAAAGTAATTATATTTCAAAGTTCAAAGTATGCATAAGTTATGCAACTTTGAGATTCATCTGTTCACAGGCAGACACAAAACAAGAAACCTGAAATAACCCATCAAACAAAGTCTAACAAACACCCAATGCATAGTGAGAAAGAAAAACAAATCTTGCGAACTATAAAGCAAGCAACAGCATTCAGAATGAAAGTGAGTCCATTGACACAAAGCACAGAGCAGTGGGAGCTGACCATAGCTTCAGTTTCAGTGCCGCAGACAGCAGAATAAATGTCACGAAGCAGTGAGGAAAACCAGCCCAACACTTGCCTGCGGCCCAGACACCCTGCCTTTTTAATCCATCCATCTCAGTGTTTAAGTCATTCAAGCACTGGGTCATTGCTTGCACTAGGAGCCAGGCCTTGTCACATCAATATGCTCTGGGCCTGGACACCATTGCCATGTTCCAGTCCATACCTGACCTTTCTAAATTGGCCTGACACTTAGATCAATCAAACCTCACTCTCAATTCTGGGATTTTCGGGAGTATTTCTGATAGCAAATGTCCTGTAATGTTGCAACAGCTGTGATACTTTCTGTTATATTTGTGGTGAGTAGGTGCTTAAATCTCAAAGATAGAGCATGACTCCTCTTATTAAGAAAGCCTATAAGCTTTACTTCCTGTGTAAAATTGACAACCAAGACTCCTCAAATTCGTTGCACAACATGCATTGTCGAAATTAGAGCTTGGCTCAGAGGTACGCGGAAGTCAAAGCCATTCACTGTCCCAACGATACGGCAAGGGCAGAAATCAATTAGGTCATCAATGACAGGCAATTGGAAGACCTTCGAGTGGGACGGGAGAAAATCACGTGGAAGGCATTTAAGGATGTTGCTGAAAATTTTCTTGGCAACTATAGAGTACCAAACTATGTGCAGCTGATTAAAAACATGCTTCAAACATACAAAACCATGAAATGCAACATGTTACTAAAGAATCATTTTCTGCATTCCCATTTAGATTTCTTCCCTTCAAATCCTGGCACTGTCAGTGATGAGCATGGTGAAAGGTTTCACCAAAACATTACAAACATGAAGAAACAGTATCAGGGCAAGGATTCTATGAATTCTGGCTAATTATTGTTGGAAACTTAGGTGAAAAGCCTCAGACACTGAGTACAAATGCAAATCATCAACAAAACATACTTAGCTTTGTTGAACTATTGCAAAGCACAGCACCATTATGCAATTAAACACATTATATTCAATAAAAGTTCATTTTTTGTTTCTCCAAATTCATATGTGATACAACAAAATGCTGTCCAGTGTAATACAAGTAATACAGCATCCTCAGGCTATCAAATACACTTAACAAGCTTAAAAACAAAGCACCAAGAGGCCGCATTACAAACAGTGAGTTGCTTGAGAAGAATATTAAGGACTCTAAAAGAATTAACATCTCTCATTAAACAACAGTTAAGCAATTTAGGTGCTCTATAAACCTCAGAGCCCAACACTCTCTGACTCTCCTCCCAGGCCGGAAGAGCTCAATACAATATCAGAATATAGAATAAAATGAATAAGACGAGCAGTGCAGGCAGGCAAAAAGGTGCCATAGTGAGGCAGATGTGAATTCAAGAGTTCAAGTATTAGGGGACTGTTGAATATCCTTAGAACAGGGGTTAGAAGGTGCTCTTGAGACTGGTTGTGTGTGTTTTCAGGATTTTATATCATCTACGCAATGAGAGGGGAGTGGGGTGAAGAGAGAAAGTCTGGGGTGGGTGGTCTGGCATTTGACTGAGGCAGCAAAAATGTAAATAGAGTTCATAAAGGGGAAGTTGATTATTGCGTGTCCACATCTGCCTGTATTTCCTTGTAGAGCAATTGCTATACCAACTTGAGTTGCATCTGGATAGATACTTACTATAAGGCATTGATTATATTGGTGAGGGTCAAATTTTTTAATCTTCCTGAGCAGAGGCTTTTTTGGCTGTGGGATATACGTGACTGGCCCAAGACAGACTATTGGTGATGTTCACTATCGGGAATTTGAAGCTCTCAGCACTATTGATGTAAACAGGAGTGTGAGCACTGTACCCCTTTCTGAAATCAATTACCAGTTCTTCTGTTTTACTGACATTGAAGGAGAGACTGTTATCTAGTGTCCTCTCGCCCCTCCCAAGTACTCTCACTCATTGTTGATTTGAAATGTGATCCACTGCATGGAGTTAGAGTAGATTCTGCCCATCCAGTTATGTGTGCATAGGGAGTAGAGTAGAGGGCTGAGGATGCAATCCCATGGAGCAACACAAAAAGCTCAAATTGTAGGAAGAATTCAAACAGGCCAAATCTGACCACCTTGGGTCTGTAATGAATCAGCTTGTATGAGCAATACCCACAAAGTTCCTGAGGAGCGCAGCAGATCAGGCAGTATCTATGGAGAGGAATAATCAGTCAATGTTTCAGCCCCAAACCCTTCTTCAAGACCGAGAAGGAAGAGGGAAAATAGCCAGAATAAAAAGGTGGGGAGGGGAAGAGAGCTGGTTGGAAGGTGATAGGTGAAGTCAGGTGGATGGGAAAGGTAAAGGACTGGAGAGGAAGAAATCTGATAGGAGAGGAGAGTGGATAATAAGAGAAATGGAAGAAGTGGACCCATGAGGAAGTGATAGGCAAGTAAGCAGAGGTAAGAGGCCAGAGTGGGGTATAGAAGAAGAGGGTTGGAGGAAAGGAAATGATTTGCAAGAAGCTGGAAATCAATATTCATACCAGCAGGTTGGAGGCTATCCAGATGGAATGTCAGGTGTTGCTGTCCTACCCTGAGAGTGGCCTCATCTTGGAACAAGAGGAGGCCATGGACTGAATTGGCAGAATGGGAAAGGGAATCGGAATTAAAATGTTTGACGAACGGGAAGTTCTGCTTATGGAAGATGGAGTGGAGCAGTCCCTTAATGTATAATAACAGATGTCACCAACAAAAAAGGAGGCTGCATTGGGAGCACCGGACACAATAGACGGCCCCAGCAGATTTGCAGGTGAAGTGCTGCCTCAC
This sequence comes from Mobula hypostoma, assembly GCF_963921235.1. Taxonomy (NCBI): domain Eukaryota; kingdom Metazoa; phylum Chordata; class Chondrichthyes; order Myliobatiformes; family Myliobatidae; genus Mobula; species Mobula hypostoma. Next base: position 858,982 of record NC_086125.1, read on the forward strand.
CTAGAAGGAGTGGTTGGGTTGAATGGTGAGGGAGAAAGAGAATGGGCAGGTGTAGCACTTAGGTCTTTTGCAGGGTTAAGTGCTGGGAGGGAGATTACTGGGCAGTGACAAATGGACAAGGGAATCACAGAGGGACCAATCCCTGTGGAATCAGGTGGAGGGAGGGGTGCAGACCAGTAAAGATACGTTAATGGTAGGATCTCTGTGGATGGCAGAAATTGTGAGAGATGATGTGTTGAATGTCAGAATCAGGTTTATTATCAACGGCATGTGTCGTGAAATTTGTTAACTTAGCAGCAGCAGTTCAATGCAATACATACTGTGCATTTCTAAATGAAAGAAACATTCCACAAGTTTAGGGAATTGTAATTAGGAAACCATTGCACAAACAGTAACAGCCACATTTTTAAGGCCATTTAAGTCCACTTGTCTTCTCGGTAATCACACACTGGGACTTCCCGTCCAATCCTCAAAGCTCCTTGCTGATTCACTTGGCAAATGGCTGAACTGCTTACTGTATTTTGCACTTTGCTCTGTAAATCTGGTTTCAGGAGGTCTGTGTGAGATCTCAGATTCCTGTTTGTGAACAGCATTGCAGGTGTTGAATTTGTCATGGCATGAACAGAGTTCTGATGCACAAAAAAGGAAACTGCCCATCTTGTTCTGTAGAGAAATGTCCTCCTTGTCCATCACTTTAATGGATTTCTCAAAGGTTTGGATAAACCCTTCAGCCAACCCATTCACAGATGGGATGCGAGGACCTGACTTGAAATGTTTCCTGCCATTTTTCTTCATGAACAGTCAGAATTCTTCTGATGCGTATTGTGGTCCATTGTCACTCGCAATTTGTTCTGGTAAGCCATTTCTGGCAAAAATACTCCTCAGAGCAGAAACAGTCTTTTCTGATATGGTTGACACCATTGGCATGACCTCTGGCCAATTTGAATGAGCATCCACAGCAATCAGAAACATACAGTCCGGGAATGGCCCAGCAAAGTCAATATGCACTCGTTGCCATGCTAAAGCCAGCCACTCCCACTGGTGAAACAGGGCCTGTGGGGGTCTATTTTGAACACTTTGGCATCCTGAACTGCTTTAGGTCATCTTCAATCTGTCTATCTGTTCCTGGACATCACACATAGCCCAGGGTGAGACTCTTCATCTTGACTGTACCCAGGTGTCCTTCTAACACTCTGGTCCGCACTTTATAGAGCGAACTACAACACGAGATCCACATATCAGCATTCTTTGACATACAGACTGTCTCATCTCACTGAGAACTCTGGAAATGTAGGGTTACCATGAGCTGGCTGTCCTTGCATTGTGATACCACAGACTTTTGAAAATGTTGGGTCATTCCTTGCTTCTCTTTCACTTTTAGGAATTTGTTACTGGCAACTGGTCACCCAATGCTGTGTGAAACCCTTCTGCTGGGTCACAGTATGAAGACTTTTCTACTTAGTTGCCAACAGTGGAAGACATGACAAGCCATCAGTGTTGCTCTGTTGTTTGTTACCCTTGAACTCTGAGTCATGAGAGTGGGCTCCAAGGAAAAGTGCCCAGCATTGTAACCGAGCAGCAGTCATCACTGGGATTCCCTTCCTAGGATTGAAAATGGACATAAGGAGCTAGAGATCTGTCACTAGCATAATCTTCTGTCCCTAAAAGTAGTGGTGGAAATTCTTTATTCCCCATACTAGACTAGCACCTCTCATTCGATCTGTGCATGGTTGTGTCCTGTGCTTGTCAGTGAACGGGTGTCCAGATCTATCTTCCATAGTGTGTGACAAAATGGCTCTAATGTCAGAAGGGGACACATCGCATGCCAGTCTGATGGGCAGAGATAAGTCAGTACGCAGCACAGGATTGACGCTCATCTTGAAATCGCCACATATGTGAACGGCCTCAGCTTTCCCTTTCTTGATCTCTGGGACAATGGGCATGGCCCAATCGCTCCACTCAACCGTGGAGAGAATGCCAGCTCTGAAGTTTAGCATCCACTTTAGGATGTAGTGCATAAGCCCCAGATAAACCTTATGGAAATCTTGGTGTTGTTGCTTCATCCAGTTCAATTCTGGTCTTCATGCCTTTGAGTTTATCAATACTCTTCTCAAGCACTTTCTCATTAGCATTAAGCAGCTGCGACAATCTCTGGTTCGTGCTATCATTTGGGCTCCAGTTGCCTGTTGATGACACCTTGAGAGCTTTGAATGAGTGCCAGACTGGTTGGATTTTTCTCAACCATTGACATCTGAAAAATGCTGGCCCTTCACTTTTCAACACATAAAGCTGTAATTGCTGTGATTTGCCTCCGTATGTCACATTCACTTTTAATTTACCTTTGGGAGACAACTTTTTGCTTGTGTAGTTCTTTAGTATCACCCTGAGGCCTTTTCTAATGGTAGCTTATAAAACAGTCTGTTGCAGTCAGGCTCAGAAATTATAGACAAAACTGACTTTGTATACAGACTCATTTTCAGTTTTACATGAGATACATCTATTGTCATTCATATGACTTTGTGATTGGCTTCAGTAATGCTTTGCAGTTTTAGGCATGACAGCTCCACTTTCTCAGACTCTGTGGTGTCTGATTCAGTTGCACATACAGTCACTTTATGCATTTGTTTGGTTTTGTGTTTGATACTTTTCAGTCTGTGTTTTCTTCCCCTTTGGTTGTGCTTTTTGTCTGACTTGCACACTCTCTCTCTGTGACCTTGTCTGTGACACATTCTATAAACATTTTCTTTGAACCAAGTGTCATTTGCATCATGGGAGGATTTGCCATATTGATAACATTTATGGCATTTTGCTCCATTCAGGGACATTTTGTGCATTTCACATTCTAAAGTCTTTTTCTGCAGTTCTGCTGCATCCTTTGTTGCAGTCTGTCATGATATTGCAATGGTCAATGCCCATTTTAAGATTAGGTCTCTTTTTGCCAATAGCATCTTTTGAGTGTTTTGACGAGGCATGCCACATACGACCCTAACCCTTAATGTATCAGAAAGTCAATCTCTAAAGTCACAGTATTGTGAAGGTTTGCACAGTTCTGTAATGTAGTCAGAAATGCTTTCATCCTTTGACTGGTTCCTTTTGTAAAATATAAGTCTCAGCTATTACCAGCTGTTTGGGGCTCAAATGATTTTGTAAAATTGTAACAATGTCATCGAACGTCTTGCTTGCTGGCTTTTCAGGAGTTGCTAAGTTGCATAAAAACCTGTACATTTTAGCACCATTAAGCTAAGAAGCGTGACGGCTTTCTTTTCCTCTTTCACGTTGTTCGAGTTACAATACAGTTCAACCCTCTTGATATACGATTTCCAGTCCTCAGTAGCACTATCAAATTCATCAACTTTTCTGACTAAGGTCATTGTCACGTTATTTTCACTCTCACTTTGCTAGTTGTGTGTCTTTCACTGTGACCCATGCAGTTACTTACGCTCCCTTTGTTAGAGTCTGTGACATCCTTCTATATACTGATAAACTCTTTCCTCTCACTGTCTCTCTCCAAGGTCTGTCATCACATAACTGTCAGTGCTGGTGGTCATGTTCGCTGACATTCAGGTTCGTACTCCATAAGACCATAAGACAAAGGAGTAAAATTAGGCCATTCAGCCCATTGAATTTGTTCCGCCATTCCATCATGGTTGCTCCTGGATCCCATTCAACCTCATCTACCTACCTTCTCCCATATCATTTGGTGCCCTGAACGATCAGGAAACTATCAAGTTCCACCTTAACTATGTGCACAGACTTGGCTTCCACCACAGTCTGTGGCTGAACTTTCCATAGATTCACTACTTTCTGGCTAAAAATATTTCTTTCTTACCTTACCTCTGTTCTAAAAGGTTGCCTCTCTATCTTGAGACTGACTGTGCCCTCTACTTCTGGATAACCCCACCACAGGAAACATTCTCTCCATATCCACCCTATATAGTCCTTTCAACATTCGGTAGGTTTCAAAGAGATTCCACCACATTCTTCCAAATTCCAGTGAGTACAGGCCCAAAGCTGCCAGACATTCCCCATATGCCAAACCCTTCATTCCTGGAATCATCCTTGTGAACCTCACATGAACTCTCTCCAATGACAATACATCCTTTCTGAGATATGGGGCACAACACTGTCGACAATACTGTAAGTGTGGCCTGACTAGTGTCTTATAAAAGCTCGGCATTACATCCTTGCTTTTATATTCTATTCTCTTTGAAATAAATACAACATTATATTTGCCTTCATTACCATAGACGAAACATGTAAATTAACCTCATGGGAATCTTGCACGAGGACTCCTAAGTCCCTCTGTACCGCTGATGTTTGAATCTTCTCCCCATTTAGATAATAGTCTGCACTTTTGTTCCTTTTACCAAAATGCATTATCATACATTTGCCCATTCTTCCAATTTGTCTAAGTCCTGCTGCAATCACATTGCTTCCTCAGCACTACCTACCCCTCCACCTATCTTCGTATCATCCACAAACTTTGCCACCAAGCCATCAATTTCATTATCTAATTCACTGACAAACAATGTGAAAAGCAACGGTCCCAATAGACCTCTTGAGGAACACCACTAGGCACCGGTAGCTAACCAGAAAGGCCCCTTTTATTCCCACTTGTTGCCTCCTGCCTGTCAGACATTCCGTTATCCATGCCAATATCTTTCCTGTAACGCCATAGGATTTTATCTTGTTAAGCATCCTCATCCTCATGTGTGACAACTTATCAAATGCCAAGTAAATGACATCCACTGCTTCTCCTTTGTCCACCCTGCTTGTTACTTCCTCGAAGAACTCTAACAGGTTTGTCCAGCAAGATTTCCCTTCACAGAAACGATGCTGACTTTGACTTATTTTATTATTAGTCTCGAAGTACATTGAAACCTCATCCTTAATAATGACCTTCAACACTTTCCCAAACATTGAGGTTAGGCTAACTAGCCTATAATTTCCATTCTTTAGATTTCCTCCCTTCTTAAAAGTGGAGTGACATTTGCAATCTCAATAACTACTATGCCCTCATAGATGAGGGATGAACAAATAAGAACAGAGAAAGAGTAACTTACAAAACAATTTGCCTCATCCAAGCCTGATGAGCCAAAGCCACGCTAAAGACTGGCAGACTCCAAAAGAATGGCCACTCCAAGAATAAAGCAGCATCCATCTTTAAAGTCCCTCTCCATTCAGGCATGCTCTCTTCTCTCTGCTGCCATTGGGAAGGAGGTAAAGAAGCCTCAGGTCCCACATCACCAGGTTCAGGTACAGTTATTAACCCTCATCCATCAGGCTCCAGGACCAGCATGGATAACATCACTCACACCAACACTGAACTAGTTCTGTAACCTAAGGACTAAAGGACTCTCAACAACTGTATTTAATTAATTCATTCATTAATTCATTTATTAATCACTAGTTTTCTTTTTCTATTTGCACATTGGTTGTCAGTTGGTGTCCAGGTAGGAGATCGGTGTGTTGTGGGAGATGGAAGATCTAAGGCTGTGTGCCCAGAGACCCGAGATCTTCGGGCACAGAGCTCAGACAAAGCGATGCAATGGACTTTTAACATCATAAACCAGTGAGTTGTTTGTTATGTCTCCCCTCTCACTGTGAAATGGACACACCTGTTTCTCCCTTATTAGAGAGAGAGAGAGCCTGTGGTATGTCGAATACCGGGTGAACAAGTAGTCTTTGGAGTACTGCAAGTCTGTGTCTTTACTGTTGCTTTGCTTACACTTGAGAGCTCGGTGACGGGTGCCAAGGCGTTTTTTTTGCCTGTGGGAGGAGGGGGGTATCGTTGCTTGCTGCCGTTTACGTGCGGGAAGGAGGGGGAGCTGGGGGTGGTCTTTGGGGTTCTAACATTTAACTCATTCATTCTTTGGGGGCATCCTCTTTTTTCATGGATGGTTGTGAAGAAAAAGCGTTTCAGGATGTATATTGTATACACTTCTCTGAAATTAAATATACCTTTGAAACATTTGAGCCTTTGTGTGTAGATTTTATTGATTCTATTTTTATTTCTTTGTTCCATTGTGAATGCCCGCAATAAAATGAAGCTCAGTGTAGTATATAATGACATATGCACTTTGATAATAAACATACCTTAAATTTTAAATTTGAACAGCAACCAGTACATGACCATGGATCCTGAACATAAATATGTTGAAGGCTACATAAAATATTCTAAAAGCAAATTCAATGAACATAAATGTTCTGTGTACATGAAGTTTATTCCTAGCGCAGAGTTTTGTTAGTGAATGATCTCCTAATAAGACCTTTAGGCAGTTTCCGAATGTTTTCTTGGTCATGCATTACCTGCGCTATTGCGGTAGAGCAAGGAAATTATGCACACAGTCTATTGTCAGGTCGCACAGAAATGTCATTATTTGTTTGACTGTTTTACTTCGGGGGTGGGGAGGGCCGACGCCGGCCCCCTAGGCCTGAGTCGATGTAGTAGTAGTAATTTACTTCAATGAAAAGAATTCTCTCTAAAACTCCAAAAAAGAAATCAAACTTGAGCTGGAAAGGAAATCAAACTGCTTACTTAGGTTGTGTGGTTATTTGGCTTGATCCCAGAATTAATTGGAACAAAAAAGATTGAAAGAGATAGGAGAATAGGCAAAGAAGTGGCAGACAGAATACAGTGTACAAAAGAGTAGAACATCGAAATCTACGGCACATTACAGGCTCTTTGGCCTACAATGTTGTGCCAACCATATAACCTACTCTAGAACCTGCCTGGAATTTCTCTAGTGCATAGCCCTCTATTCTTCTAAGCTCCATGTACCTATCTAAGAATATCTTAAAAGACCCTGTTATATCCGCCTCCACCGCCATCGCTAGCAGAGCACCCACCAATCTCTGTGTGAAAAACTTACCCCTGACATCCCCCTTCTACCTACTTTCAAGCACTGTAGAACAATGCCCCTCGGGTTAGCCATTTCAGCCCTGGGAAAAAGCCTCTGGCTATCCACATGATCAATGCCCCTCATCATCTTATACACCTCTATCAGGTCAACTCTCATCCTCCGTCACTCCAAGGAGAAAAGGCAAAGTTCACTCAATCTTTTCTCATAAGTCATGCTCACTAATCCAGGCAACATCTTTGTAAATCTCCTATGCACTCTTTCTATAGTATCCACATCCTTACTGTAGTGAAGAGACCAGAATTGAACACAGTACTCCAAGTGGGGTCTAAATAAAGTCTTGTATAGCTGTAGTTTTACCTCATGGCTCTTGAACTCAATCCCACGGTTGATGAAGGCCAACACACCATATGCCTTCTTAACAACACTGTCAACCTGTATAGCAGCTTTGTGTGTCCTATGGACACGGACCCCAAGATCACTCTAATCCTCCACACAGCCAGGAGTCTTAACATTAATATTATATTCTGCTTTTAAATTTGACCTTCCAATATGAACCATTTCACACTGAACTTCTCATCCCAATTCTTCATCCTATGATGTTCTGCTGTAACCTCTGTCAACTCTCCAGACTATCTACAACACCCCAAACTTTTGTGCCATCAACAAACTTGCACTTCCTCATCCAAGTCATTTATAAAAATCACAAAAAGGAAGGGTCCTGGAGCAGATCCCTGCAGAACACCACTGGTCACCGACCTCCATGCAGAATATGAACCATCTACCACCACACTTTGCCTCTGTGGGCAAGCTAATTCTGGATCCACAGAGCAAGGTCTCCTTGGATCCCTTATTTTCTGAAGGAGCCTTGCATGGGGACATTATCAAATGCCTTACTGAAATCCAAATACACTACATCCACTGCTCTACCTTCGTCAATGTGTTTTGTTACATCCTCAAAGAATCCAATCCTTTGGTACTTCTCCCGTCCCTGTTGATGATGCAAAGATCATTGCCAAAGGCTCAGAAATCTCCTCCCTCACTTTCTACAGTAGCCTGGGGTATATCTCGTCTAGACCTGGTTTAATGCTTTTCAAAAGCTCCAGCACATCCTCTTTCTTAATGTCTATATGCTCAAGAATTTCAGTCCACTGTAGGTCATCCCCACAACTGCCAAGGTCTTTTTCCCTGGTGAATACTGAAGCAAGGTATTCATTAAGTACCTCCACTACCTCCTCCGATTCCATGCACACGTTTCCACTATCACACCTGATTGGTCCTATTCTCAAACAGCTCATCTTCTTGCTCTTCACATATTTGTAGAATGCCTTGGGGTTTTTCTTAATCCTGCCCACCAAGGCCTTCTCATGACCCCTCTAGCCCTTTCGTAATTTCATTCTTAAGCTCCTTCCTGGCAACCCTATAATTTGTTAGAGCTCTAATAGTACCTAGTTTCTTGAACCTTTTGGAAGCTTTTCTTTTCTACACTCCCACCTCTTTTGCCTCCCTCCCTGTTCCCTTTTAAACATCTAAAGCCCGGCACACTCAGCAGCTTTTCCTGCTCCTGAGAAATCCAAGTCTCTGTAATGGGCAGAACGTCACCGTTTCACGTATTGATGCATGCTCTAAGTTCATCTGCCTTGTTTATGATATTCCTTGCGATAAAGTAGACACATCTCAAACCATCTGGCTGAGTGCATCTTTGCACTATTATCTGCCTATCCTTCCTCACAAACTCCTTACAAGTTGTTTCCTCTTGTGCACCAACCACCCCATCCTCTGCCTTTTCTTTTCAATTCCACCCCCCTGCAAATCTAGTTTTAACCATTCCCAATAGCATTAGCAAACCTCCCTCCCAGGATATTGTTTCCCCTCCACTTCAGGTTCAACCTGTCCCACGTGTACAGCTCACCCCTTCCCCAGGAAATGGTTCCAATGATCCAAGAACTTGAAACTCTGCCCCCTGCACCATCTCCTCAGCCACTCATTCATCTGCACTATCTTCCAGTTCTGACCTTCACTAGCCCATAGCACCAGGAGTAAACCAGAGATTAGCACCTTGGAGGTCCTGCTCTTCAACCTCCTTCCTAACTCCCTAAATTTACTGTGCAGGATATCTACCCCTCTCCTGCCTATGCCATGGGTACCAGTCTGTAACACATTATCCTGGTGTCTATTTGCTGCTGCAGAATTTTGTATCTGTCCCCCTAGCGATCGAGTCTTCTATGACTATTGCTCCATCTGACTTCACCCTACCCTTCTGAGATTAGAGCTGACCACAGTGCTATTGGTCTGGCTGCTGCTGCCTTGCCCAGATAGGTCATCCCCCTCAGTAGTATCCAAAGGGGTGTACCTGTTGCTAAAGGGATGGCCACAGGGGGACCCTGCACTGACTTCTTTTCCCTTTACCCCTCAGTGTTCACCCATCTACACCCTGAATTCTGCACTTTGTCTTATCTATCAATTGCTCTGCCTCCCGGATAATCTTTAACTCATCCAACTCCAGTTCCAGCCTCTTAATGGGGTCTTTCAGGAGCTGGAGTTGCCTGCACTTCCCCCAGGTGTTGTCCTCAGGGGGACCAGCAGGTTCCGTGAATTCCCACATCCTACAGGAGGAGCTTTCCACTGCCATATCTGCCATCCTGTCTGCACTGTACAATGGGTAACCAAGACCAAATCAACAATAATGAAAGGAAAAGCCTACCCTTCTTACCAGTTTCTTTGGCCTCAGCCTCTTCTCATCAAAGCCTTTAAGGTCCCACTCTGACTCTAGCCCCCACTCCGACGATGGTCACTCCAACGCTGGCCACTCCACAAGACTCTATATCTCTTTAATAGTTTAAAAATTTTTAAAAAACGATGCAAGGAGAACAACTCACCATGTTTGGGGGTGCTCTACTTGCCTTTCCTTGCCGCGGATGCCTCTGACACTTCCAGTGCCTGCGCATAGAATATCTTCTAAATGAGGAGCAAATCAGAAATCAGAGATGCAAAGGGACTTAGGAATCCTTGTGCAGGATTCACTGAAGGCTAACTTGCAGCTTGAGTTGCAAATGTAATGTTAACATTTATTTTAGGAAGACAAGAATATAAAAACGAGGATCCAATGCTGAAGCTTTCGAAGGCATTGGTCAGACACACCTCAACTACTGTGACCAGCTTTGAGCCCCTTATTTAAGGAAGGATGTGCTGTCATTGGAGACGGTCCAAAGGACATTCACAAGAATGATTGTGGGAACAAAAGGCTTAATATGTAAAGAGAATTTCATAGCTCTTGGCCTGTAGTTGTTGAGCTAGAGGAATGGGATCTCATTGAAGTATATTGAATATTCAAAGGCTTAGATAGAGTGGACGTGGAGAGGATGTTTCCTATCGTGGGGGTATCTAGGACCAGAGGGTACAGCCTCAGAATACAGAGATGAAGAGGACTTTCTTTAGTCAGAGGGTGGAATTGGATTGCTGAGGAGGTCAAGTCATTGGGTATATTTAAAGTGGAGGTCGATAGGTTCTTGATTAGTCTGGATGTCAAGGGATATGGGGAGAAAGCAGGAGAATAGAATTGAGAGGCATAATAAATCATACATGATGGAATGAAGATGCAGTTTCAATGGTACAAGTGGCCTAATTCTGCACTTATGATCTTATTGTCCGAAAGGTTGCAGATGCCAGAAACCTGAAATAAAAAACAAAGAATGGTGAAGCGCTCAGCACATGTGTCAACATGGCCGAGGAAGGTGACAGGGAAAGGGCCCAAGAACAGAAAATGTGAAAACAAGTTAATCTTTCCTTGTATTTATCATGGTTTAATAATTAGCTGCAGAGAAAATGTTGGATTAGTCTTTACTTACTCGGAAGTTGGGAAACAGGGTGTCAAAGTTGCATAAAAACTCTCTCCACCTTCTCTGTAAGTTTTGTGAATCAGGGTACCTTTTGGCTATGAAGTTCATTTTAGGGACAGTCCAGGTAGGACGAGTAGTAGTAGTGTGGTAGTACAATCACTCTAGTGGAGTATGATGTTTTCCTAAGGGACTGTCTATTGGTGGGTCTTCAGGTGGTTGTAGAACCCATTCTGGGGTCCTCAGATTCTGGTGCATTGTGGGCAAGAGTAAATGGTTGCCATGGTCAGTGGCTAGGTGTTTTGTTTGTTCAGTCTCTGATTTGACAAGTAGAATTCAGTGAATTCAGACTAGTGAATGGCTTCATGCAAGGGTAAACACAGCAGAGCTGCTGTTGAGTATAGGTGCAAATGGGATTGAGTTAGTGGGCAGAGGTATTAAGAGGACTATACGTATATGAACAAGTCACTGATGTATTCATCTCAGGAGTGCTATTCTTTCCACCTTTGCAGTATGTTCTGTGAAAGACTACATTTTTCTATCGAAAAGTAGGAGAGCACTCTATAGTATCTTGCTCAATGCTCCCTCATATTTTTTCTGTTCTCGCTATTGCTTATGGGAACCTGTAGTGTGAAACCAAGTTTTCTGTATTCTTATAGGGTCTATACTTCAAAAACACTTTGCCACATTTCATCCAATGCATTGAGATCTAGTGATGGGTGGTAGGATTGTGAATCCTCATTGAAGGGTTCAGTGGTGGCAAGGGTCAGCAGTTATGAATTCCTGGGTATCAACACAACACAGGATCATAAACACAAGAGATTCTGCAGATGCTGGAAATCCAGATTAACCAACACAAAATGCTGGAGGAACTCAGCACCCTAGCGAATATCTATGGAAACGAATAAACAGTTGATGTTTTGGGCAGAGACCCTTTATTCAGACTGGAAAAGAAGGAGGATGAAGCCAGAATAATAAGGTGGGGGGAGAGGAAAGAGTACAAGCTGGCAGGTGATAGGTGAAGCTAGGTGAAGGGCAAGGTAGGTGTTTGATTAGGGGTTGTTACCTGTCCCATGAGTATCTCGTGAGCATGATGTAATTGTCTTGTGATATTGGCATGATGTAATGGTGGTGATAGTGGAGTGATGTGATGTCATGTGATGGCATGTTCTAACCGGTATAAAAGGGGAGACCACAGTTTGTTGCGTAATTGTTTTGTTGGGGAGTCACAGTCGGTGGTTGTGTAATCGTGGAAAGAGAGCGAGCGAGAGTGAAGAATTTGCCAGCTGCGTACGAACCCAAGAAATCAATGGCGTTCTGTGATTGACATTTGGTATGGTCCATACGGGTATTGTGGCACGCACTTTTGGTTTACCCCTGCATGGTCTCGGGTGTTGTGTGGTGACCACCTCCGCCGAAAGGTCAGATACTGTGAGAAATCTTATTCTTCGTGATTTCTTCGGACAAGGCATTTCTTGGCTCGGATCTGCGTCAGCAGTTTCGCCTTTTCTTCATCATTGGTTTGGGAAGTCTCCCCTCTCATTTATTTCATAAATCACTTGGACTCTTTGAACTACCACCTTAACACTGTGCTTGAGTAAGATCTGTTAAGAATTGTCTTTAAGTTTGACTGTTTGACAACTAAAGACGCATAACACTGTTAACTTCCGTTTAAGTTAGTTGTTTGTTTACTTTTCTATGTTTTTGAGTAGAGGTTAATAAATTTCATTGTTTATTTATAAAAATCCGACTCAATTTCATATCTATTGCTGCTGGTATGTAACGGGGGATGAAGTGAGAAACTGGGAGGTGATAGGTGGAAAGTAAAAGGCTAAAGAAGGAGAAATCTGATAAGAGAGTTGACCGTGGGGGAAAGTGAAGGAGGAAAACCAGAGGAAGGTGATAAGCAGGTAAGGAGAAGGTTAGTGGTAATAGGAGAGCCAGAAGAATGTGGAATGAAAAGGAGAGAAGGTGGAGAGGGAGAGATTACCATAAGTTAGAGAATTTTTCTTCATGCCATCAAGTTGGAAGTTACCCAGATGCAATATGAAATATTGCTCCTCCAAACTGAGAGTGGCTTCATTGTGGCAGTAGAGGAGGCCATGGACCAACATTTTGGAATGGGAATGCGAAGTAGAATTAAAATGGGTGGCCACTGGGAAACCACTTCTTTTAAGGCAGATGCTTGACAAGAAGGCCTCCAATCTACATTGGGTCTCATCAATCTAATGGAGGCGGCACTGTGAGCTCTTGGGCGCAATGCATTGATGCAGTCACGAAGAAGGCACGCTAGTGGCCCCACTTCATTAAGAGCTTGGAAAGATTTAATAGAACCTCTTGCACTGTCGCTGATGGGATTCATAGAGAAAGCGGCGTCAGGTTAAATCTACGTCAATGTGGTAGGTTTTAAGAAGAAAGAGGCAGAGAGAGAGTGGGAAAGAGTGAGAAAGGGATATAAAAGGAATAAGATTGACTGAGAAAGAGAAACAAGAGAGACACTGAGAGTGGGAGAAAGAGAAAGAGAGAAAGAAATCGAGGAGGTGAGAGAGAGAGAATTTCAAGTGTTAGTTGTGGAAGGTGCAACAAATGGTATACGGAAATACTGAGGGAAGGAAAGAGACCAAACTGCAGGTGTGAGAAATCTAACTCGATTATATGATCAGAAAAATTTATAGAAGCAGGAGGAGTACCACGCAGAAATTTGTAAAATAGGAAGTTCTTAATCCAAGGTGACGGAAGCCAGTCAATGAGCAGGAGATATATTGATATGTGTTTATGTGAAATTTAAATTGGCTATGTAATGTCCTGTGCTGCTACTGCAAAAAGGCTAATTTCCAGGACATTTGTATTGTGTGCACTTATGCCTGTGACACCAAGAAGCTTTGACGTGAATTAGAAACTGTGGCTCCAAGTCAGGAAGTTGCAAATATCTGTTACACTTCATTGGTAATATAGTCAAGGACATCACAATCAATAGATGTACACTCTGTGGCCACTTCATTTGATACACCTGTATACTTGTTCGTTATTGCAAATATCTAATCAGCCTATCATGCAACAGTAACTCAATGCATAAAAGCATGTAGACATGGTCAAAAGGTTCAGCTGTTCTTCAGACCAAACATCAGAATGGGGAAGAAATGTGATCTAAGTGACTTTGACCGTGGAATGATTGTTGATGCCAAGTGAGGTGGTTTGAGTATCTCAGAAATTTTCACGCACAGCATCCTCTAGAGTTTACAGAGGATGGTGCAAGAAACAAAAAAACACTGCAACGAGTGGCAGTCCTGTGGGTGAAAACGCCTTGTTAATGAGAAGTCAGAGGAGAATGGCCAGACTGGTTCAAGCTGGCAGGAAGGTGGCACTAACTCAACTAAAGATGTGTTACAGAGTGGTGTGCAGAAGAGCATCTCTGAACACACAACATGTCAAACCTTGAAGTGCATGGGCAAGAGAAGCAGAAGACCATGAGCATAGAGCAGAGACGAGTGGCCATTTTATTAGGTACAGTTGGCCACTGAATGTATGTTCATGTTAACTTTTGTTTGTCTTGGCTTGTGTTGTATAATGCTGCTACTGCTGTGGAAAAATAATTTCCATGGCATTTATACTGTGTGTACTTATGCCTGTGACAACAATAAGCTTGAACTTGAACTAGCAACTGTGGCTCCACACCAAAATGCAAATACCTGCTACACCCTATTCGTGATATAGCCCAAAGACATCACAATCCTTTCATATAATAGGTCAGTGCCTACTGGCCCTTGGAGAGTAAGTTTTGTGTTTAATTTCCAGTTCACAGTTTTGCGTACAAGAATTATGAAGAATTGGGAAGGAGTTGCACTTTTGTTTGTTCTAAACCCAGACCATACCTTTAATGTGAATGTAAAAAATCCAATGGTATGATTGCATATTGACAACCCAGGCACTTTCCTCTGGGGCTCAAATTAATTTCTCAATCAATGTCACAGATAAGCAGGTCACTCCCACTCTGCAGCTTGTGGGAGCTTGTTGTGCACAATTTAACATTAGAATAGTGAGTACCTTCAGAAATATTCATCAGCTATAAATGGATTTAGGGTATCTTGGAAAAGCCACAGTTTATTTCAAATTATTCATACTTTTGCAGTCTGAATTCATATGATTAAACTTAGCATTATCCATGCAAGTATTCATTGATTCATCATCAGCCCTTCCTAACTTTGGAATCTGGATGATTGCCAACTTTTCAATTTCAATCCTTTGAGACAGCTTTTTAAATGAATGCAAATTCACAACTATCACTCAGCACTCAGTCAACAAACTAAAGGGCCAGCCTTTATCTTAGACCAGGTGGTAGTCAAGATTATTTTGATTTAAGCATTCAATAAACTAGGCTTCAGAAGTATTTCTTTTACTTGTTATTTTTTGTCTGATTAATAAATACGGTACATATATTTACTGAGACCTAAGGTTAGGTTTCATCTTATTGGGCTTGGTAACATTTGCTCTCCAAACCAGTTTTAACAGAACACTTGACAATGTTAAATATTAATCTGCTTTGCAGGGAGGTAACAAGACAATATTTTTATTCGAAACCTACCATCAAGATTTACCATAGAAACCATAGAAACCATAGAAACTACAGCACAGAAACAGGCCCTTTGGCCCTTCTTGGCTGTGCCGAACCATTTTCTGCCTAGTCCCACTGACCTGCACACGGACCATATCCCTCCATACACCTCCCATCCATGTATCTGTCCAATTTATTCTTAAATGTTAAAAAAGAACCCACATTTACCACCTCGTCTGGCAGCTCATTCCATACTCCCACCACTCTCTGCGTGAAGAAGTCCCCCCTAATGTTCCCTTTAAATTTTTCCCCCCTCACCCTTAACCCATGTCCTCTGGTTTTTTTCTCCCCTTGCCTCAGTGGAAAAAGCCTGCTTGCATTCACTCTATCTATACCCATCATAATTTTATATACCTCTATCAAATCTCCCCTCATTCTTCTACGCTCCAGGGAATAAAGTCCTAACCTATTCAACCTTTCTCTGTAACTGAGTTTCTCAAGTCCCGGCAACATCCTTGTAAACCTTCTCTGCACTCTTTCAACCTTATTTATATCCTTCCTGTAATTTGGTGACCAAAACTGAACACAATACTCCAGATATGGCCTCACCAATGCCTTATACAACCTCATCATAACATTCCAGCTCTTATACTCAATACTTCGATTAATAAAGGCCAAAGTACCAAAAGCTCTCTTTACGACCCTATCTACCTGTGATGACACTTTTAGGGAATTTTGTATCTGTATTCCCAGATCCCTCTGTTCCACTGCACTCCTCAGTGCCTTACCATTAACCCTGTATGTTCTACCTTGGTTTGTCCTTCCAACGTGCAATACCTCACACTTGTCAGTATTAAACTCCATCTGCCATTTTTCAGCCCATTTTTCCAGCTGGTCCAAGTCCCTCTGCAGGCTCTGAAAACCTTTCTCACTGTCTACTACACCTCCAATCTTTGCATCATCAGCAAACTTGCTGATCCAATTTACCACATTATCATCCAGATCATTGATATAGATGACAAATAACAATGGACCCAGCACTGATCCCTGTGGTACACCACTAGTCACAGGCCTCCACTCAGAGAAGCAATTCTCTACCACCACTCTCTGGCTTCTTCCATCCAGCCAATGTCTAATTACACACAATTTACAAAAACGCAATTTTTCCTGAACTAGTATGGACAACTTCACTCACCTCAACTCTGAACTGATTCCATAAACTATGGCTTTACAGCCTTTGTTCTGAGTATTATTGATTAGTTACTTGCATGGTTTGTCATTCACATATTGGCTGTTTGTCAGTGTTTGCATGTAGTTTTTCATTATTGTATTATATTTCTTTATCATACTGTGAAAGCCCACAAGAAAATAAAGCTCAGTGTGGTATATGGAGGCATATACATATTTTGGTAATAAAGTTACGCTAATCTTCGATGCACTTGTACTGGTTGCAGTGCGAAATATTAGCTTCAGAAACACACTGAGTGTATGTACATGGTCTTCTGCTGCTGAGGCTTATCCACTTCAAGGTTCAACATGTGCATTCAGAGATACTCTTCTGCACACCACTGTTGTAACACTTGGTTATTTAGGTCACCGTTTCCTTCCTGTCAGCTTGAACCAGTCTGGCCATTCTCCTCTGACCTCTCTCATTGTGATATGACGTGTCAGAATGTGACTGGAGAGAGTTCTGAGCATGCGCAGAAATGTTAGAATCTGGAACATGGCTTGGTAAAAACGTGGTTTGGTTTTGTTGCTGTAAATAAAAGTTCTAATTCTTCCAGAATATGATTCTTTATTGTTAATCCACGGTACGTATTAATATCAAGAACACAACATGGTCTCAGAAGTCGGTCTGGAAGAATAATATGTTCACTAACATGGGAGAAGTGAAGATAATCGAAGAAAAAGGAGTTCAAACTGTTTTGGTGTATGCATACAGTTTTAAAAATGGAAGGTTTCAACCTCCACCAACACTTCAGCTGACTTGGAACGTAGCTGAGAACGAGAAAATTCAAGCAGCATTTTGAAATATATTTATCGGCGATTGAAGCTGATGGAAAACCGGAAAAAAACAAAAGCTGCGCTTCTTCTCCACGTAATAGGTGACAAAGCAGTTGAGGTATATAATCAGTTTATTTTTGAAGATGGAGATAATTTAAAATTAAAACCGATAATGGACAAATTTGAAGCATTTTATATACCGAAGCATAATTTGACGTACGAAAGGCATAAATTTTTTACACATGTGCAGAGAGCTGCAGAAACAATTGATCAATATGTTACGGAGTTGAGACACCATAGTAAAACATGCGAGTTTGGAGAACTGACAGACTCTCTCATTAAAGACAGAATTATTTGTGGCATTCGGAAGAAAGACTGTTAAGAGAACAAGACTTAGACTTGGAAAAAACTTTGATGCCCTGCAAAGCTTCGGAAACAGTGACATCGCAGGCTACAGAACTTTTCATTGAAAGTTGCCACATAGACGCTGTAAAAAAGCACGAACATATTAGAAATAATATTAATACAACAATGAAACCGACAGGGAACAAGACATCACCTGAGAGAAAAAAAGCAACGTGATTGCTGTGGGCGGCAGTTTCAGCCAAAACAGTGTCCATCATATGGGAAAATGCGCAATGACTGCGGTAAGAGTAATCATTTTTCATGCTGTTGCGGAAGTAGAAAGAAAATAAAAAAAGTAAATACAGTGCTTGAAAATGAACTTGAGGGGTTTTATATAGATGTGCTTTGTGAAAACAAACAAAGTAAGAATGACTGGACTATTCCATTGCAAGTGAAGTCTCAGCATAAAAAAGAGATTACACAGTTAATGAATGAATTAGGTGAAGAAAAGAAGATTCGTATTTCATTACAAAAGGAAGTGAAGGAATTAAGAAAACTACAGTACTTGAAGAAGTACAACTCAGATCATACCTGGTCCAAACAGAAGAAGGAGCAGTGTTAACAAGAAATCGCAAAGACCTTAAGAAGTCAAGTCAAGTCAAGTCCCTTTTTATCGTCATTTCGACCATAAACTGCTGGTATAGTACACAGTAAAAATGAAACAACGTTCCTCCAGGACCATAGTGCTACATGAAACAACACAAAACTACACTAGACTAAGTGAGACAACACAAGGCTACACTAGACTACGTAAAACAACACAAAAACTACACTAGACTACAGACCCACACAGGACTACATAAAGTGCACAAAGCAGTGCAGGGTAGTACAATAAATAATAAACAAGACAATAGGCACAGTAGAGGACAAGTTACAATATAATAATAAATAATGTAGATGTCAGTATAGACTCTGGGTATTAAGGAGTCTGATGGCTTGGGGCAAGAAACTGTTGCACAGTCTGGTCGTGAGAGCCAGAATGCTTTGGTACCTTTTGCCAGATGGCAGGAGGGAACTTCAGAGCCAACTTCAGAGTTTCAGATAACTGATGCAGACCAGACAAAACATGGAAATAATAATGAAACACAAGAACTGTGTGAACCACTTAGAAGATCTACTCGTGTTCGTAAACCCCCAGAGAGACTGATAGAAACACGTTAAATTATGCATTTGTTCTGGTTAATGTTGCTAATTGTTTTTCTTTTCAAGGAAAGGAAGATGTGGTGGTATGACATGTCAGAACGTGATTGGAGAGAGTTCTGAGCATGCACAGAAATGTTAGAATGATCTGGAACATGGCTTGGTAAAAATGTGGTTTGGTTGTGTTGCTGTAAATAAAAGTTCTAATTCTTCCAGAATATGATTCTTTATTGTTAACCCACGGTACGTATTAATATACAGGAGACAACACTCATTAACAAGGTGTTTTCACCCACAGAACTGCTGCTTAATGGATGTCTTTTGATTTTCACACCATTCTCTAGAATTTCTAGAGACTGTTGTGTGTGAAAATCCCAGGAGATCAGCAGTTCTGCGAGACTCAAACCATCTTGTCTGGCACTATCATTCCACAGTCAAAGCAACTTCGATCACATTTCTTCCCCAATCTGATGTTTGGTGTGAACAACAAATGAAACTTTAGACCAGGTCTGCATGGTTTTATGTATTGAGTTGCTGCCACATGATTGGTTAAATAACTTTTTGCTTTAAAAAGCAGGTGTACAGATATACCTAATAAAGTGGGCACTGCGTGTATTATTAGTTTTGACACATAAATCAAATAACAAATATATTTTTCAATGCACATTTCTCACAGAGTAAGGTTTGATAATCACACTTTATCATTTATCTAAATATTATAAGGCAGGTTAAGTTTAGAAAATGATTTGGATGAATCCTGTTATGTTGCTTTGAGTTATAGTCAACAGGGTGTGTATTGATAAACTTTTGACAGCTAGATGGTTGGAAGTGATGTGTGTAGGTGAGTGGGTGTGGGTATGTGTGTGTGTGTGCGTGTGTGAACACGCATCAAGTTGTCTATTGTACGTCAAATAAAGTTAAATGCATTGGAGAGACTGAAGAGGAGATTTATGAGATTGAGCCCAACAATGAAAGGGAAAGCTATGAAAAGTGTTTGAAGGCTCTGGGCCCGTGCTCACTGCAGTTTAGAATAATGAGGGGGAGATCTCATTGAAACCTTCTGAATATTGAAAGACATACAAAGAGTGGACATGCAGAGGATGTTTCCAATATTGTAAGGGCTTAGGACAGAGGTTCCCAACCTAGGATCCAGAGACCTTCGGTTAATGGAAAGGGTCCATGGCATAAAGAAGGTCAATGATGAGAAGGTACAACCTCAGAATAGAGGGATGTTCCTTTAGGACGGAGATGCAGGGTATTACTTTAGCCGGAGGCTGTTGTATTTGTGAAATTCATTGCTACAGATGGTTGTAGAGGCAAAGTCACTGGGTATTTTTAAAGCAGAGGTTAGTAAGTTCTAGATTACTAAGGGCATTGAGGTCTACACAGAGAAAGGAGGAGAATGGGTTTGAAAGGTATAATAAATCAGCCATGATCAAATGGTGAAGCAGAATCAATGGGCTGAAAGGTCTAATTCTGCTCCTTTTGACATGGTCAAAATCCAATCTGAAAACATTCCATTTATTGAGACGGGAATAAGACACCAATGCAGCTATTACCAATAAAAGCAAGATTATATCACCAGATGAATGTAATGCATGAAGATCAGTCACATACAAATCAGGAGCAGAATAGCACCCTCCAATAATCAGGCCTGAATAACAAAGCAATTGCCAAAGTGTCTTCACCCATTCTGCGAACTGCATTGATATTTCAAGGTAAGAATTTTGTTGCTATTCTTCATGGTGCATTTTTCTAGGATGTAGGCTTTAATCCAATGAACAGATCTCACACAGAGATCTCAGCCAAGGCAGAATAGATGCAGTTCTCTGTATTTTCTCCCATTACAAAAATACATACGGGAATTCAGTTGAACAAAGTAATAGGAAATGAATAAACAGGGACAAAATAAATTGGCATCAGGTCAAAAGAGGCAATATATGTGTGTGCTATCTATCCATAAGATATTCCTCCAGAGGTCTGTACTTCTGAAAACCACAAGAGATGATAGTGCTTGCATTCTATGCAAGTTTGAAGTCTGGGTGATCCTCACTTTTAGGAAACTTCTCAGGATACTAAGATCTGCTGAAGTTCTGTCCCATTTTGCACCTACTACTCAATGCTGGGTGGCAGTTCCGAAACCCTTACTACCAAACTGGGAGCCTTGATTCTGTGCCATGAAATTTCTATACTCTTTGCAATAACCCTATATTCCATCTGAAATTCCAATAGCCTCTGTAATAACTGTTATACCTGCAAGTTAGCCCTTCATGTTTCAAGCACTAGAATTTCCACGTCCACTTGTAGTATCTCTATATCTAAATAATAATTTGATTTTTCATTCTTTCTTTCAAATTGGATAGCCTTACATTTCCCTACAGTATACTCCACCTGTCAAACTCTTACCCATTTGTTTAACCTATCTATAACCCCTTGCAGATTCTTTGTATCCTTCTCCTAAGTCACTGATCTTTATACCACTGGAAAAAGTGGAAATAATACACTTGGTACTTTCATCCAAGATATTAACACCAAATGTAAATGGTTGAAGTTACTGACTATCATTCTGAAAATAATCCAATCATCCTAATTGTTTGGGTCCTGTTATTCATTGCTCATGTGAAAATGTTGCCATTTTTTAATAGTTCTCATTACCTGTATCCATTTCATCTCGAGGCACCACTTTAACTACAAACACTCTGCTAGAGGAACTCAATGGACTGTGCAGCCTCTCTTTGAGGAAAGGAATTGTTGATATTTTGTGTTGAAACCCTGAATTTGGACTCATGTGGAACTAAACAATTGTATCATACTTGTCACTAACTTCCACCCTTTCTGAAACTTCTCTCCCTTTTCAAGTTCTTCCTGACTCCATCCGAGGAGACAATCCGAGGAAAGCCACTAAATCCCACAGCTCTCCTACAGTCCTAATATAGGGTGTTGACTAGATGCTACCTGAACCAGTGTCCAACAGATTGTATGTGGCTCCAGATTCGATCATCTGCAGTCTGTTGTGTCAAAACCTAACTACCCTTTTCCTTTTGTAATATTGTTTTTAAATACTATTCTCCAGTTTGCTCTCACATTCCAATTTTCTTTTTATAGTTTTCTGACTCCATGTTTCTGAGTATTTCACAGTTCTCCAGCTTAACACAACTCCACAATATTGTATACCTATTTTAGTTATTTATTTAGTATACAGTATAGAATAGGCCTTTCTGGCACTTCGAGCCTCACCACCATTGAGAACATCTTCAAAAGGCAGTCTCAAGAAGGCAGCACCCATCGGTAAGGACACTTACCATCCAGAGCATTCCCACTTCCCATTAATACAGGGAAATATCTCATCTAAGTGGTCAGGGAATTCATTGATGGGCTAAGAGCTGATATTTTTAATCTTTCCTTCTCCCAGTGTAGAGTGCCCTCCTGCTTCAAATTATCCACCATTGTCCCTTTAAGAGGTGCAGGAGCCTGGTCAGCCATACTCAGTGTTTTAGGAACAGTTTCTGCCGCTCCGCCGCTGGATTTCTGAACGGTTCATGAACATTGCCACATTATTCGTCTTTTGTATTATTTATTTATGTTTGTTTATGCCTTGAACTGTACTGCTGTGAAACAACGTATTTCACGGCATATATTAGCGATAACAAACTAATTTTGATTTTGATTCTGCACCCTGAGATAAATCCTGAGGCTCTGGTACAGAGCAGGAGTTTGGATCTGTATAAATCAACTGTGGTCATATTGGGTGATGGTGCAGATTAGAGAACCTGAGTGCCTGACTCCTCCTCTTGTGCATTTGTGTTCAATCAAACCTCTGTCGTTTTTCCAAACTCGTGGATAAAAGCCTAGCTTTCCAATATTTCCTTCCCATTGAATGCATTAGCACGCAAACTTTTTCTGAGTTACAGTACTTCAATTGTGATTACATCTGTTCATCAATGAGGGGCTGCTAATTCAATGGTGACACATCACTGCCAACCCTAGCTTCTGATTCTGGAGAGAAATAGCCATTCCAGAGAACAATGATGTTTGTCAGACTAGAGTGTGAAAGTCTGTGTATATGTGTATGTGTGTGTGCTTGTATGTGTAGGATGGGGAAGGTGGGTCTATGGGGAGGATTAGAGGAAGGGAATGGGGTGGTAGGATCGGAGGAAGGGAAGGCTATGGGTATCGATCATAGTGGAGGATAAGGTTGAGACTGGAGGAGGGAGGGGAAGGATTGGAAGGAGAGCAGAGGATGTGGGGAGGATAGAAGGGAGGGTGGGGGGAGGTAGGAAAGTGGAAGAAGATCCAGATAACATTGAGTGCATTGCATCTTCCAGCAAGCTCTTGTTTTATCCCCCTGCAATAGATATACTTTTATATAAAATTGAATGGTGCTGTCATAAATATTGCCACTGTCAGCACTCACAGAGTAGAAGAGAAAACAAAGGGAGGCTTTGATCACTTCTGCTGGCACCCAGCCTATTGGGAGGAGATGGTTGGAGACCAATAAGATTTAAGTGGGTGGGGACATTCACCTCATTCCTCATCTATAAAAGTAGATGTAAATTCCTGGTCAATAGGATGGTTGAGGAATCAGGGGACTTCGCAACTAGATAACTCCACCCTGTGACTTTCGGGCCAACAACTCACGCAAAATTAGCTTGTGCATTCAGAGGCTTTGCTTCATCCTCTGTTGAAAGCTAGAGTGAAATAGTCAGCATGGACTTTAGTTTAGGTAAAATGTCTGGCATGCAAATGTCGGGAAGTTTAAGATCATCCAGATCTGGGGGCAGTGGAAGCTTCTCATCCATGAGCTCTATGCCATACCTAGGAAGAGGTGCGGGGTCAGGGTCTTTGGGTGGGTTTTCTAGATCTGCCTTTAGTTCTGGTAGCTTTAGTGGAGGAGGACTTGGTGGAGCAGGATTTATTGGAGCAGGATTTGGTAGAGCAGGATTTGCTTCATCAAGCTCTAGTGGAAGCTCTTCCTTAAGCAGTATGTCAGGAGGCATTAGCAATGAGAAAGAGACCATGATTAGCCTGAACAACAGGCTGTCCACTTATCTGGAGCAGGTGAAGAGCCTGGAGAAAGCAAACACAGAGCTGGAACTGCAGCTTAAAGAGTTCCAAGTGGGCTCAGCTTTGAAAACCATCGACTATTCTGCCTATGATGAAATAATCAAGCCCCTGAGAGAACAGGTAAGAAGTAACTTCTGTAAAAACACAAGCACAACAGTATTTTCCTTTTATTGATACTTAATACGTTTATTTTTGGGGGGGGGTGGCGATGGAGATGGACATTTACTGGAGAACTGTCTTATCTACTTCTGTTGTTCTGCTTAGTTCTCTGACCGTGTTCTGAAGTGCACTTCTTGACATATCAATCATTCTTACCATGTTCCAGAAGTGGCATAGAACTTAACTTGATGGCTCGCAACGTGCAATTTTTTGCCCAGAGCTCAGGACAAGAAACAAAGGAGGGGGGGAAGGGCTGATAAATTGCCAACAGATAAGGAAACAAGATTGAAGGTCTTACACTGAATTTTTTTATAAGAAGGAAAGAATTGAACTTCAGAAGATTCACTGAGCATGTTCAACTGGTTCAGACCCTAAGCAAAATGGATACAAGTCTAGAGAACTATTTTGAAATCTACACTACTTTAATTTCGAATTCAGGTTGGTAAGTCAGGCATGTTAGTATAGAAGGGGCTTTCATTTGACACAGAGGCAATATTTTATTGGACAGGAATGACAGTTGATGACTTTTAATTGTTGCTTATATTTGCATAGCTGAAAGGTGATCTGTTATTTAATATCTCCGTTTTTTTCTACGTAATGACAACTCGGCTGTTTTAAACTATTTCTGAAGTTGAACCTATCTCCGCAAGCAGACAGCTGTTCATTAGTGATTCCACAGGCTGGTTGTTCAGTTGTGTGATAACATTTTTATATGCAGAACCTTAAGACCATAAAACATGCATAAGAGCAGGATGAGGCCACTCGGCCCATCATATCTTGTCTGCCATTCAATTACGCATTTATTTATTGATTGATTGAGACACAGAACAGAACAGGTCAATCCAGCCCTTCGAGCTGGGCCATCCAGCAACCCCCGATTTGACTCTAGCCTAATCACAGGACAATTTACAATGACCAATTAACCTCCCAACCGGTATGTCTTCAGATTGTGGGAGAAAACCGAAGCACCCAGAGGAAACGCATGTGGTCACAAAGAGCAGGTACAGGCAGTGGCAGGATATGGCTGATATATTATTCCTCTTAACCCCATTCTCCTTCCTTCTTCCCATAATCTTTGATATCCTTACTAATTAAGAACCTATCAACCTCAACTTCAAATATACTAATGACTTGGAACCCACAGACATCTGTGCAATGAATTCCACAGATTCACCACCCTCTGGCCAGAGAAATGTCTCCTCATCCCTGTTCTAAAGGGATGTCCCTCTATTCTGAGATTGCCCTCTGGTCCTAGACTCCCCACTGTTGGAAACATTCTCTCCACTATTTGGGCCTTTCAGTAGTTTTCAATGTGACACCACCCCCCCGCCTTTCATTCTTCTAAACTCTAACAAATACAGGCTTTGAACCATCAAGCACGCTTCATATGTTAACTCTTTCATTGCCAGGACAGCATTGGAGAGGTCTTTTAGGCCAATTGCTCACAATAACAAAACAGACCTGAACTTGGAAACTTGGAACCCTTCCTTATTCTGACTGAAGGACAGTAAGTTAATAAACAATGTGCCCTTCCCTGATTGCACCAATGAGGATTGAACCAGAATCCTTTCTGTGAATAGTACATAAGACATTTACAGATTTCTGTTCTGTGAGGAATCAACAGACTTTATTCAAGTCAATGGCACAGTGTCACCCATTTTAGAAACCTTCCCAGCCTTAGCACAGACATCCTGGGTGGTAGTGGCCACTTTATTAGGTACATCTGTACACCTGCTTGTTAATGCTAATATCTAATCAGCAAGTCATGTGGCAGAAATTCTATGCATAAAAGTATGCAGACATGGTCAAGAGGTTCAGTTGTTTTTCAGACAAAACATCAGAATGGGGGGAGAAATGTGATCTAGGTGACTTTGGCTATGGAATGATTATTGGTGCCAGAGAGGTTTGTTTGAGCATCTCAGAAACTACTTATTTCCTGTGGTTTTCACATTCAACAATCTCTAGACTTTACAGAGAATGGTGCAAAAATTAAAAAAAAGCATCCAGTGAGTGGCAGATCTGTCGGTGAAAATGCCTTGTTAATGAGAGAGGTCAGAGGAGAATGGCCAGACTGGTTCAAACTGACAGGAACGTGACAGTAACTCAAATAACCACATGTTACAACTGTGATGTGCAGAACAGCATCTTTGAGTACACAACACGTTGAGTCTTGAAGTGGATGGGCTATAGCAGCAGAAGACCACACCGGGTTTCATTCGTAATAAAGTGGACGCTGAGCGTAGATCGTCAGGCACAATACCATGCATGGATGATGTGGAGCAGACTTTTATAATGGAGACACTGGTGAATATTTGAACTGGTGTACACCCTTAGCACCAAAGTTTAATGCACCTTAGGGGTCACTATTCCAAATACCCATGAGGACGGCCCCTTAGGGATCACAAGAATTCAACTACATGTCTGCACACTGAAGAGGTAACTCACGGTGATTTTGTTCTTCAGATTTTGCAGATTCACCTCGGAAATGCACGGCTGGCTCTGGACCTTGACAATGCAACTCTGGCGGCAAGAGACTTCCAAACCAAGTGCGTGAGCTATTTCCTGCCTTCTCCAGAATTACTTTTTAAAGTCCAAGCCTTTCAAAAATCATGTGGGTATCATTAACAAAAGCAAAATTTAGTCCCCATTCATGATTGCTGGGAGTGTGGCCACTGGAGTAGGTAATAGGAACATTCGTCCTGTCTGATAATCACTAAACATATATAATTTGCTGTTTAATGTGTATGCAATGTTCTTTCAGCCACCCCTGCTCTTTCTTATAAAAATTAATTTAATTTATGCTTATGCAGTGCCTGCGATGCTGATGCAAATAAGCTTTTCATTACACCTGTGCATACATGTACTTGTGTTTATGACAATCAATACAGCTAGAACTTTTGCAAGTTAATGATATATCCTTCTGCTTGAACAGTTGCTGTAGCAAAGGGTCTCTTAGACTGCTGTTACCACTCAGCAGGTCGGGCAGAATCTATGGAGCGAGAAATGGATTTAATCATAACACCATAAGACTGAGGAGCAGAATTACGCTATCCAGCCTATTGAGTCTGCTGACAAGTTAATTCAAAATCCCAACTCCAAAGTCACTGTAGATCTCATGCATCTTATCGTTCTAGCTCAGACTACCATGAGGAACATTGTCAAATGCCTTAAAGAAAGCTCATGTTGACAATGCCCACTGGACCACCTTCATTAGTCACCTTTACCACCTCCTCACAAACTTCATCAATTCTAGAAGGTGCAATGCTTTTTGAATTGTGTGTAAATCCTATCCCTAAGAATCTTCTGCATTGGCTTTGAAGCCACTGATGAGAGCCAACTTTTCATATCTGCAAACTTTGTCAGCACTGGGAAAGATTTCTCATTAAAGGTTTCAGATCTGAAATATTAACTTTGTTGTTTGCTTCTCATATGCTGTTAGAGAGCTTCGGTATTTTGTTCTAACATCTGCAGTTTATTTTGGATATTCTCTGCATGGTAATTATGTTATTGGATAGTAATTCAGAAACCTGGAGTAGTAATTTAGAAGGAGGAGCACAGTAGTTGGGACGTTTAATTTGTTAGTTAAATAAATCTGCAAGTAAAAGGGAAGTGTCAACATTACATTAAGTTCACCAATCTTCTTAAAGAAATGTGTTGATCTGGTCTAGATGAATCAAGATCCCTGGCAATGGCTTTTCCTTTCAGCTGTGATCTAAAAGCACAAGCAAATGGATCCATTCAAGAAAAGCACAAAGTTTAAAGTAAATTTATTATCGAAGTATATATACGTCACCATATACAATCCTGAGATTCATTTTCTTATGAGCATTTCAATAAACCTTTAATAGAATAATAACCATAATAGAATTAATGAAAGACTGCCCCAAGTGGGCTCTCAACTCGTGTGCAAAAATCAACAAACTTTGCAAATACAAAAAGAGATAAATAAATAAGCAATAAACATGGAGAACATGAGATGAAAAGTTCTTGAAGGGGAGTCCTTAGGTTGTGGAAACAGTTCAATGATGGGGCAAGTGAAGTTAGTCCCTTTGGTTCAGGAGCGTGATGGTTGAGGAGTTATAACTGTTTCTGAACCTGGTGGTGCGAGTCCTCAGGCTCCTGTACCTTCTCCTCTATGGCAACCCCGTTCTCCTGTCTTCTCCCAAAAGATCCTTTAATGTTCTCACTAATTAAGAACCTATCAAGCTCTGCTTTAAATTCACACAATGATTTGGCCTCCACAGTCATCTGTAGCAAAGAAGCTCACAGATTAACTACCCTTTCCCTAAAGAAATTCCTCTTCATCTCTGTTCTAAAGGGACGTTCTTTATATGGAAGCTGTGCCCTCTTGTCCACTTAAGGAAACATCCTCTCCACATCATTTCTAATGGGATAATAGTAAGACTAACTAAATTATTAATACATATATTTACCTTTAAAATAATTTTTGTCTATATTTGAACCTCAATGGATATTGAGCTATAATTCCCTCATAATGCGCAAGATTGTTATTTTGAGTTCAATTTAAACAACTTCTTTATTTTATACATCTTCAAATTAGGTTTGAAAATGAGTTCAACACCAGACAGTCTGTGGAAGCTGACATTGCTGATCTCAAAGCAATGAAGGATGAATATATTTGCAATTTTAAGGACTTGGAAAATGACCTAACTAGCGCCCAGGATGAGCTGGTGTATTTGAAGAAGGATCATGAGGAGGTAAGCTGGTCTTCACCTTTGGCAGTGGCCTCTTTCTTTCTTTCTCTGAGGACCATGATGTTGGCAGGAAAAATGTTCCAAGGTGCTGTATTAATGGCAATCTAATTAAAGAATACATTTATTTGAAAAACTAATTTTTAACAACATTATATTGTGTTAGAATTGAAATTAGGTTTGCTATCACTGACCTATGTTAAAAAATTTGTTGTTTTGCAGCTTCAGTACTGTGCAAGACATAAAAATGAATATATAAGTTACAACATTTAAATAAATAGTGCAAAAGATGATTCATAAGGTATTGTTCACAGGATCATGGGCCATTCAGAAATCTGATGGTGGAAGGGAAGAAGCTTTTCTTAGAAGACATAAAAGCCTGAATGCATGTACCAGCAGGTTCAAAAACAGCTTCTATCCTGCCTTTATAAGACTATTGAATGGTTCTTTAGTGCGATAAGCTGGACTCTAGACTTCACAATTTACCAGATCATATTTTGAACCATATTGTCTACCTTCTCTGCATTTTACCTGTATCTGTAAACATAGAAACATAGAAAATAGGTGCAGGGGTATTTTCGAGCCTGCACCACCATTCAGTATGGTCATGGCTGATCATCCATCTCAGAACCCTATACCTGCCTTCTCTCCATACCCCCTGATCCCTTTAGCCACAAGGGCCATATCTAACTCCCTCTTAAATATAGCCAATGAACTGGCGTCAGCTGTTTCCTGTGGCAGAGAATTCCACAGATTCACCACTCTCTGTGTGAAGAAGTTTTTCCTCATCTCGGTCCTAAAAGGCTTCCCCTTTATCCTCAAACAGTAACCCCTCGTTCTGGACTTCCCCAAAATCGGGAACAATCTTCCTGCATCTAGCCTGTCCAATCCCTTTAGGATTTTATGTGTTTCAATAAGATCCCCCCTCAATCTTCTAAATTCCAACGAATATGAGCCTAGTTGATCCAGTCTTTCATCATATGGAAGTCCTGCCATCCCAGGAATCAATCTGCTGAACACTCATTCTACATTCTATTTTTGTTTTCCTTTGTATTGTCATGAAATTTGTTGTTTTGTGGCAGCAGTACAGTGCAATACACAAAAAACTATAAATTACAATAGGATAGATACAATAAAAATTAAGTTATATAAGTAGTGCAGATAGAGAACTGGAATAATACAGTATTGATCACGGGTTCATTGTCTGATCAGAAATCTGATGGTGGTGTTAAAGAAGTTGTTCATAAAACATTGAGTGTATGTCTACTGGCTTTTGTATCTCCTCCTTGATGGTAGCAATGAGAAGAGGGCATATCCAGGGTGATGAGGGTCTTTAATGATGGAATCACCTTGATACTTTGTACTTTATACTTTATTGTCGCCAAACAATTGATACTACAGCGTACAATCATCACAGCGATATTTGATTCTGCGCTTCCCGCTCCCTGGAGTACAAATCGATAGTAAATAGTAAAAATTTAAATTATAAATCATAAATAGAAAATAGAAAAGCGAAAGTAAGGTAGTGAAAAAATCCGAGTGGCAGGTCTGGATATTTGGAGGGTATGGCCCAGATCCGGGTCAGAATCTCGATGCTGCAGAGGCTGGTACCCGTGACAGAGCTGGCTGAGTTTACTGCAGCTTTTTCTGATCCTGTGCGGTAGCCCCTCCGTACCAGACCGTGATCCAACTAGTTAGAAAACTCGCCACAGTACATCTGTAGAAATGTGCAAATTTCTTTGGTGACAAAGACACCAATACTGATAGTGTTTGGAAGAGCTGTGACCTTGATGGTCCAACTGTGTCCTCTACTCTCTGCATTCCTGTACCTTGAAATTGCAGTACCAGGTCATGATACAAGTCAGGCTACTGTGAACAATGTAACTGTACAACTGTTCATTAGGGCATTTGGTGACACTTTATCGAGTATCTACATTGGAAGGTAGGTGAACTTCATCAAAGTCTTTATTTCATTAGTGGCAGAGAGTAGAGAACACAGCCCATCTGCAAGGAGCAATACTGCAGGAGAGCAGCTGCATTATCAGGGATGCCCAGCATCCAGAACATGCTCCCTTCTCGCCACCGCCATCAGGAAGAAGGTACAGGAGGCTCAGGTGCCACACCACCGGATTCAGGAACAGTTATTGTCCTTCAACTATTAGGCATTGGGGTGAACTGGGGGGCTAACTTCTTACCCCAACACTGAACTGATTCCATACACAATGGACGCACTTTCATGGACTCCACAACTCAATATCTATTATTTGTTTATTATTATAATTTTACTTTTTTTCTTGTATTTGCACAATTTGTTATGCTTTGTACATTAGCTGTTTGTCCATCTTTACTGCATGCAGTTTTCCATTGATTCTATTGTGTATCTACTGTGAATGTCCACAAGAAAATGAATCTCAGCTTAGTAAATGAGAGAGATATGTATACTTTGATTTACTTTGGATTTCCTTTGAATTTTGCAATGTTGTGAATATCTAGCTGGAGAAAATGGCAATGAGTTTGTAATTTTCATTTTTATAGCAACTGGTCGAGTTGAAAAAGCATATTACTGGGACTATTAGTGTGAACGTGGAGGCTGCTTCTTCTCTTGACCTGAACAAGGCACTGGAGGAAATGCGACTAAATTATGAAGCCATGTGCAAGAAGAACAAAGAGAATCTGGACAACTGGTATGCTACTGAGGTGAGTCTGCTTTTTCTATATTTCTGCCTGTCGAGACTCTTTGAGTGAATGATTTGAAATCTACCTGCTAGAATGAAATAATAAACCAATACACACACAAAATGCTGGTGGAATGCAGCAGGCCAGGCAACATCTATAGGAAGAGGTACAGTCGACGTTTCAGGCCGAGACTCTGCTGGGAGAACAGAGCAGTACTGGTGGGGTAAAAGGACTTGCGTTAGCACAGTTTCCTAATCCTTCCCCACCCACCAACGGATTGTCACTCCAAATTCCAGCGTCTTCAATCCCTTGTTATAGAAAAATACAGAGAAGATACAGTCTATGCTGACTACAGTGCCTCCCCAGTTAGTCACAGTATCCTCTGATTGGCTCATATCCCTCGAAGCCAAGCCCTTCCACATCAATGTCAAAGTGCTTCTTAAATGGTAGTATTTTACCAGCCTCGACCACTTCCTCTGGCAGCTCAATCCATCTGCTCACCCACCTTCTGCTTGAAAATGTTGCCCCTCGGGTCCCTTTTAAATTTTTCCTCTCTCATGCTAAACATATGCCCCTAGTTTTGGACACCCCTACTCTAAGGAAAAGGCTGTTACCATAGAATTGCCTATGCCTCTCATAAATTTAAACAGTTCTATAAGGTCGCTCCTCGTTTTACCCAGTGCCATGACGCTCTTTGCCAGCAGAATCTATAACTGTATAATACCATCTGGATTAACTGCAGGACTTCTGTTGTTTCTAAGAGACTCCAAGCTATTGACATATCGCAATGCAACTCTACGTAAGTAATAAGGGTGAAATTTGGACTTTATTCAATCTGACAAGTCTTGGCTTCTGAGAAATCTCTTGAAGTTACGCAATATGCGTCTTAACAACTATACTTAGAGGACACTTTATTCAGTATCTCCTGGACCTAATAAAATGGTCATTGAGTATATGTGTTTGTGTATATAGCAAACTACATCATTCAGAGATGGTCTTCTGCACAAAACTATTCTAATGTGTGATAATTTGATTTAATGTCACCTTCCTGTCGACTTGAACCAGCCTGGCCATTCTCTTCTGACCTCTCTCTTTATCAAGATGTTTTCACCCACAGAACTGCTGTTCACTGGATGTTTTCTGTTTTTCTCACTGTTGTGTGTGAAAATTTCAGGAGACCAACAGATTTTGACATATTCAAAACATCCTATCTGGCACCTACAATCATTCCACAGTCAACGTCACTTAGATCATATTTCTTCCCCATTCTGATATTCGGCTGAACAACAACTGAATTCTTGACCATGTCTGCATGCTTTTATGCATTGAATTGCTGCCGTATGATTGACTGTTTAGATATTTGCATTAACGAGCAGGTGTACAGCTGTATTTAATAAAGAGGCCATTGAGTGCATGTCCCATTCATGACCAATGGAAACAGCTAAGCACAACAGATTCTGCAGATGCAGACATTCAGCACAACACACACAAAATGTTGGAGGAACTCAATGTTTCAGACAGCAACATGGAGAGGAATAAACAGCTGATGTTTCAGGCTGAGACCCTTCATCAGGAATGGAAATGAAAGGAGAAGAAGACAAAATAAGACTATGGGGGCCGGGAAGGAGTACAAGCTGACAAGTGATAGGTGATGCCAGGTGAGGGGAAAAGTGAGTGAGTGAGGGGGGATCAACTGATGAGCTGGGGGTGGTGATAGGTGGACAAGGTAAAGGGCTGAAGAAGAAAGAATCTGATAGCAGAGGACAATGGACCAATAAAGAAAGGGAAGGAAGAGGAGTACCAGAGGAAATGATAGGCAGGTGAAGAGAAGAGAAGAGAAAGGGTAAGAGGAAAGCCAGAATGGGG
The DNA here is from genome assembly GCF_963921235.1 of Mobula hypostoma. NCBI lineage: Eukaryota > Metazoa > Chordata > Chondrichthyes > Myliobatiformes > Myliobatidae > Mobula > Mobula hypostoma. Next base: position 892,256 of record NC_086125.1, read on the forward strand.
GATAAAAAAGGACAGAAGATGAAGGAGGAGCAGATACTAGAAGTTAGAGAATTTACTATGCATGTCCTCAAGTTTGTTACCCAGATGGAATATGAAGTGATGCTCCTCCTGTCTGAGACTGGCTTCATCATGACAGTAGAGGAGGACATGGACTGACATGTCAGAATGGGAATGGGAAGTGAATTTAAATGAGTTTCCACTGAAAAATCCTGTTATTGTGGCAGACAGACTGAAGGTGCTCAATGAAGCAGCCCCCACCCCCCCCCACAAACTACTTTGAGGCTCACCAACACAGAGGAGGAGATAATTAAATGTATGCAGACTGATTTCTCAACAATCTGGGAAGTATTTGAGATAAGAGAACAGTTAGCATTTTGTTACTGTATGTTTGACCAGAGTTTTGATTTTATAAAGGATTTGTCATTTTTTTGTGCATCCTTCCCTCCAATCCAAGATCGAATCGCAAACAGCTCTGAAGGTTCAAGTGAATGAGGCAGCAGAAGGCGTAAAAGTGCAGCTGAAGGAACTACGCCAACAGTGTCAAACTCTTCAGGCTGAGTATGACTCTCTGTTAAGTGCGGTAAGTAAAATAGTGATATAGTTTCAGCAAAAGGCTAGTAAGCTTCTCAACAATTGCTGACAAATTCACTAGATATAATATCTGTTTATAACCTGAACAGTGAAGCACACTTTGAACTTTGAAAACATTTATTTTCTTATGATAATAAAGACAGAAGCAGTTCAGTTCCTGCCATCTCTCCAACAAAACAACTTCCTCTCCCTTTATCTCTCTGCATCAGTGTAAATTATTCTCTCTCGCATGCCCATTAATTCTCCTTTGATTATATTGTCACATACCTACATTAAGAGAATAATTTACCTACCATAACATTTTTATGATGTGGAAGGATCAAACTTGACCCTGGAACTATGAGGCAGCTGCACTGTTATAATACAGGAGGCAAAGAATAACAATGAATTCCCTGGCCACAAGGTTTCCAAATTCTCATTTTCATTTTAAATTCTGCACATTACCATCTGCGTCTGAAATTGATTTGACAGCAGATGAATTTTGGAAAAAGCCAACTTGTTCTTTTCTGTAATATACTGAGGGTAAGTTTCAGAAAGTTGAGTTCAAATTAGTATCCATCAAGATATGAGTTCTATTTTACTTGTCTAGATGGTGGACTGGTCTATCATGAAACCCTCTGGCTTAGCATGTCTCTTTCCATCCAGTCACTACTAGGAAAGCTGGTGCTTCATCTTAAGGAACCTTCATATGTTGAAGGGAAAATGAGTGTGATGTTAAAACCTCAATGTTCTGCTGCACGTACAGTATGCATACTATCATTGGTGGTCTAGATCCCACGACATATTGAATGGGCATAAGCCAGTGACTGAAATGAACGAATTTCGAGACAATTCCTCAATATCATTAGCCAATCCTTTGAAAAATCAATAGAATAAAACTCTTCATTTTTCTCCCCCTTTGCATCAATTTTGCAGAACCTCTCTTTAGAAGACAGCATTGCAGAAATTAATGAATCATATGCCAATCAACTGAATGGTTTGAGGATGAGCATTTCTAATCTTCAAATGGAGTTAACCAATATGAGGAATGATATTGTTAATAAATCGAAAGAATATGAACGGCTGATCAACATAAAGATGCAACTTGAGAAGGAAATTGAAACCTACAGATCTCTCCTTCAAGGCAGCAGTGGCAGGTTTGTGGCTTTTAAGGTTATTGACTGTTCATATTTCACATGGTAGTTCACCAATTAAATAATAGAACTTGTGATCCAGACACCTAGACTAAAGTCCATTGAACATGAAACTAATCTGGCCACTGCAGCTTCAAAATTTAAATGAATAATTTGTATTTTCTATCATTTGCATCAACAGAAGCATAAATTCCCAGATAATGTTATTAACTGTAAACATTGAGATGGTTGAAGATAGACAAAATTGAGAAAAGTATTATTTACTTCCCATTGGATTAGATGATGCAAAACAGAAGTGCTGGAGGTACTTAGCAGAACAGGAGGTGATAGAGAATGGAGCTATTGCTTCAGGTTATAGGAGCACCTAATGCTACAAATACTCAGCATCAGGCAGCATCTGCAGACAGGAAGCAATTAGCATTTCAGGTGAAAGACCCTTCGTCAGAACTAATCACCTGATGATGGATCTTCAACCTGAACCATTGATTGTTTCTCCTTCCACGGTTTCTTTCTGAGCTTCTGAGTGGTTCCAGCTTCTCTGGTTTTCTGTTTCAGATTTCTGGCACATGCAATTTTTTTCTTTTATTGATTAACTGACAAAAGGAAAGACACTCCAGGTAAAAGAGGTTGACATGAAAGTATTAAAAAAATGGGACTAGAATTTGGGTTAGTGGAGATACAGTAATGCAAATCTTTCTCAAGGCTATGGGATCAAAGCCAATTTATTTTTGTTGTTTTTTAGAACAGTACTGTGTTGTTCTTTTGGGTCCAATACCATATATTTTTACAAGAGACTGACCGCATTGAATCCCTTTGCCAAATCAATTTCCAGTAGCTGCAGAAGTAAGAAGACAAATCAAGTCAAAATACATGAGTGCACTCATTTGAAAGGATGTAAAGGTCCAAGAGAGACTGATCAAAACATTTTCTGGATTGACTCTGGGGATGAGGAATTCCAGCCATAGGATTAGAAGCTAACATTCTTTCCCTCTTTCCTGGTAGAGATTAGGCAGATTTGGACAACAATCATGGTGCATTTAGATACGGCTGTTCCAATTAGAGCATAGGAATAAGAACATTTGACTCATTGAGTCTGCTCTGCCATTTCATTAGGGCTGATCCATTTCCCTCTCAGCCACAATCCCTTGCTTTCTCCCTGCATCCCTTCATGCCCTGACTAGTCAAGAATCGAACAACCTCTGCCTTAAATATACCCAGTAACTAGACCTCCACAGCCACTTGTGGCAATCAGTTAACCACTCTCTGTCTAAAGAAATTTCTCCTCATCTCCATTCTGAAAGTACATTCCCCTATTCTGAGGCTGTGTCCGCTAGTCTTAGACTTCCCCACCGTAGGAAACATCCTCTCTTCATCGACACTGTTGAGGCCTTTCAACATTCAATAGGTTTCAGTGTGGACACCCCTCATTCTTCTGCATTCCAGTGAGTGCAGGTGCGGAGCCATCAAACGCCCCTCAGATGAGAAGCCTTTCAATCCAAGAATCATTTTCCTGAACCTCCTTTGAACCCTCTCCAATGTCAGCACATCCTTTCCTAGACGAGGGGCAAAATCTGCTCATAATTCTCCAAGTGAGGCCTCACCAGTGCTTTATAAAGTCTCAGTATTACATCCTTGCTTTTATATTCTAGTCCACTCAAAATGAATGTTAACATTGCATTTGCCTTCCCCACCAGCGACTCAGCCTGTAAATTAACCTTTAGGGAACCTTGCACGACAACTTCCAAGTCCCTTTGCACCTTGGGTTTTTGAATTTCTCTCCATTTAAAAAAATGTCTACCCTTTTATCTCTTCTAGCAAAGTGTGTGACTATACACTTCCAACTATTGTATTCTAACTGCCACTTCCTTGCTCATTCTCCTCATCTGTCTAAGTCCTTTTGTAGCCTCTTTCCTTCCTCAATACTACCAACCGCTCCACCTATCTTCATATCATCGGCAAACTTGGCCGCAAAGGCATCAATTCCGTCATCCAAGTCATCGACCTATTACATAGGAAAGAAGCGTTCCCAGCTGACTCCTGTGGAACACCACCAGTCACCAGTCACCGGCAGCCAACCAGAAAAGGCTTATTTTATTTCCACTCTTTGTCTCCTGCCAATCAGCCGCTGCTTTATCCATGCCCGAATCTTTCCTGTAATACCATGAGCTCTTAACTGGTTAAGCAGCCTTGTGTGGCAGCTTTACGAAGACCTTGTGAAAACCCAAGTACACAACATCCACTGCTTCACCTTTGTCTATCCTGCCCTCTTCCATCTCCCTTTGTAATTTGCAGCCCACATCATTCCGACTGTTTTGAGGTCTGTATATAGCCCCCATCAGGGTAGTTTTACCCTTGCTCTTCCTTAGCTCCACCCACAAGTTAGGTAATTTATTCATCCCAAAGGAAATTACAATGTCACAGTAGCATTACAAGTTCACAGACAAATATAAAAATATCAGAAGAGAAGTACACCTTCTATACCTTCTGATCCTATGTCACCTCTTTCTAATGATATCATTTCATTTTTAACCAACAGAGCCAGGCCATCCTCTCTGCCTACCTGCCTGTCCGTTCATTACAATATGTATGCTTGGACTTTAAGCTCCCAGCTCTAACCTTCTTTCAGCCACAATTCAGTGATTCCCACAATGTGATACATGCCAATCTGTAACTAAATTAGCAAATATTTTAAGGATAAGGAAACACAAGTTTAAAATTTGTATGCAAAATTTGTGCGGTAGATGTAATTAAAAACATCTTTACATGGACATGGCTCTAATCAGGAATTCACTGCTTGCAGTATTGATGAAAATAGAATCATTCATACCTTTGAAATGAATGTATAAAGGATGCTAAATTCTATGAAGTTAGATTGGTACTTCAGAGAGAATAATATTCAGAGGATTGTTTTATTAGGAGACAACAATTGGGATCTATCTATGCTGCAACAATTCTAATATTCAATTCTAAACTGAGGATCCACTACAGAATATGTCATATCAGATTCTACTGTCAGGTGAAATTTTAAAAATATATGTTAGTTTTAAAGTCAAGAACATGGGGGATTTTGATGATTTTAACAGCTAGACTGTTCGTCAGAACTCAAACAAACTTCCTTCAGTTATGGGAACTTTATCCATCTCAGTAGTGACACCAAATTCGCATAACATGGTTGACCATTTATTGCCTTTGGATGCTTTATAATTAATCTGTTTTGTGTCTTGTTACAGCATTAATATTAGTGGTGGACAAGAGACATCCGGAGTAACTACAACCATAACAACGACTGGTGAGCATTTAGTTAAAATAAAATATCTCCTGCATGATATGCTATAACAAAGTATTTTTTCTCCTGTAGGGGAATCATCCATTTTCTGGAAGTTCTGCTCACTAAATATGGCTAATCCTAGACCCTCCTCTGCTCCTCTAACTCCAAAATGATTTCATTAAGCAGCTGCTTGAAATGATTCCTATCAGTTAAATTGAATCACAGCACTATGGGTTGACAGATTTCAGGTTCCCCGTAATTCCTAATCCCATACTCATACCAGTTTATAATCTTTTCTCTGTCTGCCTATCACCCATATACTCCTACCACTGGTTTCACTTAACCCACTGTTGTCATCCGCCCACCCTACCTCCCTTAACCGGTTCCATGCTCCACCTTAATCTCCTATCAGATTCCATCATCTGCAGCACACCTATCACCTCCCAGCTTCTGTCACTATTTCCACTCTCCCGTCCTCCATTTCCTCAGCTGGATCTACCGGCCACTTGATAGTTCTTGCTTCATACCTTCCCTTCAACTCTTTCTACTGTCTCTATCTGCCCTCAGTTTCAGTCCAGATAATATGTCATGTCCTGAAACAGCAACTATCTGAATCCTTCCACAGTTGCTGAGTTCCTACAGCATCTTGTTTTTTGCTCGAGACTCCAGTATCAGCCATCTCACCAAAATTCATCACTGCTATCAAATTAATTCAATTTCACATTTTCTGCCTTTTTAATAAGTCCATTGAGATCATTTTGTAGCCTAAACCATCTCCATCACTATCTCAGGGAGTTAAGAAGCAAGTTAGCTGCAACATTTTGTAGCTAACAGTAATTCAGAATCAGAATCAGGTTAATTATCACTGGCATGTGTTGTGATATTTGTTTACTTAACAGCAGCAGTTCAATGTAATGCATAATATAGAAGAATCAATCAATCAATCAGTTACAGTATATGTATCATGCAAAAACAGACATAATATATATTGAAAATGTTCACAGGTTCAATGCCCAATGTCCATTTTCTTTTAAAATGTACTTCTTTCTCAGAGATTGTGAAAGGAATAAATGGAACATTTTACAAGTGCAAATGTTTCTGGCTATTGGATACAGATTTACCTGTCTTGCTTCTTCATGGTTGGTAATAATTTGTTTGTTTTTTTCCAGAAACAATAAAACGAACATACTAGCAACTCTCCAAAACACGTATTGCAACGTTGGTATGAGCTTGGTGAAACATTCTGCTTCCATTGGGACAAAAGGCTGTGTTATTCCTCTATGTTGCAGTTTCTTCAAACCTTATGTACTCACTGACTTCTTCTGATATGCGATGGCCTGTATTTCCCTTTTTATTTTGGTTGGTAGCTTATATTCATTGTCATAGCTCTCGCTCAACAATGGACAATTGCTTGTGATGGAGGTGATGGGGGTGTCCGGGCAATAAACTCAGAAAACATTTAACAGCATTCGCTGTTGTGTGCGTATTTATTTATCAAAAATTACCATCAATGTGGTGTCTTTAAAGATGTAAAATGTCCCTAGGAGATGTATCAAACTAAATTGACAACAAGCCAGGTGAAACATTTTATATTAAAAGGGCATCTTTAAAGGAGAGGAGGGAATTCCAGAGATTAGGGCTTTACCAGATGAAAGTATAGCCAATAATTATAGAGAACTATAAACAAAGATGAGGAGTATGGAGGTTCAAAGAGTGTAAGACAACAGAGACAGAGCTGAAGAGAATACATATATAGAACATAGAACAGTTGAGTAAAGAATAGGCCCCTTGTCCCACGATGTTGTGCTGAACCAATTACAATAGTACTTAAATGCTTAACTAAACTAATCCCTTCTACCTGCAAAATCTCCATATCCATTCATTCTTTGCACATACATAGAACATAGAATATAGAACACTAACCCTAATGCCTATAGGCCCTTTGGCCCACAATTTTGTGCTAACCTGTTAACCTACTCCAAGATCAATTAACCCTTCCATCCTAAATAGTCCTCCATTTTTTCTGTGATTCATGTATCAATCTAAGAGTTTCTTAGATGTCTCTAATCCTAGAGATTAAGATGCACAGGTGTGCGGATGCTTAGATTCGGAACTAGCTTGTGCGTGGAACACAGAGGGTAGTGGTTGAAGGGACTCATTTGAAGTGGAGGTCTGTAATTGGTCAGGTTCCATAGAGATCAGTGATGAGACCTTTACGGTTTGTAATGTATATAAGAAACCTGGATGAAAAAATAGATGAGTGGCTTAGTAAATTTGCAGATACCAAGATTGGTGGAGTTGTGGATACTGTAGAAGACTGGCAAAGAATACAACAGATATGGGCTGAGAAATGGCAGATGGAGCTTAACACAAACAAATGTGAGGTGTGCACCTCAGTATCTCCATGAAAGCGGCTACACAGGTTGTTAAGGTGGTCAGGAAGGCTTATGGAATGCCTAGTTGAGGCATTGAGTTCAAAACTCAAGAGGTGATGTTGCAACTTAATAAAACTCTGGTTAAATCACATCTGGAGTACTGCATACAGTTCTGGTCATCCCTCTATAGGCAGGATGTTGAGGCTTTAGAGAGAGTGCAGAAAAGGTTTACCAGGGTGCTGCCTGGTTTAGAGAGCATGTGCTATCACAAAAGGCTGGAATAACTTGGGTTGTTTTCTCTGAGGCATCATAGGCTGAGGGGAAATGTGATAGAGGTTTAGAAGATTATGAGGGGCATAAACAGAGTGGCATGAAGTACCTGCTTCCCAGGGTTCAAATGTCTAATATCAGAGGGCATGCATTGAAGGTGAGGATAGTAGTTTCAATGGGGATGTGAGGAGTCAGTTATTTTGCTCAGAGAGTGGTGGATGCCCGCAATGTGGTGCCTCATACCGTAGTAGAGGCAAATACATTGGAAACTTGTAAGAGACTTTTTGTGAGGCACATGGATGTTAGGAAGATGGGGGGATATGGACATGGTGTAGGTAGAAGCGATTAGTATTTACAGTGGTGTTAGAATGTTTGTCAAACATAGAAACATAGAAGCAAAGAAAACCTACTGCACAATACAGGCCCTTCAGCCTACAAAGCCATGTTGAACATGTTCTTACCTGAGAAATTACTTAGGGTTACCCATAGCCCTCTATTTTTCTGAGCTCCATGTACCTGTCCAAGAGTCTCTTAAATGACCCTATCAATATTGGTTCCACCATCGTCGCAGGCAGCCCATTCCACACACTCACCACTCTCTGCGTAAAAAACTTACCCCTGACATCTCCTTGGTACCTACTTCCAAGTACCTTAAAACTGTGCTGTCTCGTGCTAGCCATTTCAGCCCTGGGAAAAAGCCTCTGACTATCCATATGATCAATGCCTCTCATCAACTTATACACCTCTATCAGGTCACCTCTTATCCTCTGTTGCTCTAAGGAAAAAAGGCCGAGTTCACTCAACTTGTTCTCATAAGGCATGCTCCCCAATCCAGACAATGTCCTTGTAAATCTCCTCTGCACCCTTTCTATGGTTTCCACATCCTTCCTACAGTGAGGCAACCAGAACTGAGCACACTACTCTAAGTGGGGTCTGACCAGGGTCCTATATAGCTGCAACATTACCTCTCAGCTCCTAAATTCAATCCTATGATTGATGAAGGCCAATGCAACATATGCTTTCTTAACCACAGAGTCAACCTGCACTGCAGCTTTGAGCGTCCTATGGAGTTGGACCCCAAGATCCCTCTGATCCTCCACACTGCCAAGAGTCTTACCATTAATACTATATTTTGCCATCATATTTGACCTCCCAAAATGAACTACTTCAGACTTATCTGGGTTGAACTCCATCTGCCACTTCTCAGCCCAGTTTTGCATCCTATCAATGTCCTGCTGTAACCTCGGACAGCCCTCCACACTATCCACAACACCTCCAACCTTTGTGTCATCAGCAAATTTACTAACCCATCCCTCCACTTCTTCATCCAGGTCATTTATAAATATTACGAAGAGTAGGGGTTCCAGAACAGATCCCTCAGGCACACCACTGGTGACCGACCTCCATGCAGGATATGACCCGTCTGCAACCACTCTTTGCCTTCTGTGGACGAGCCAGTTCTGGATCCACAAAGCAATTTCCCCTTGGATCCCATGCCACCTTACTTTCTCAATAAGCCTTGCAAGGGGTATCTTGTCAAATGCCTTGCTGAAATCCATATACACTACATCTACTGCCTGAAATGGATATAAAAATTTTGGTATAACTATCATTTTAATAACATTAACAAACTATTAATGATAACATCGTAGGTGACCATTTAGAAAGCATTTGTTGGGTGTAATCAATTAATGGGAAAAAATTATATTTATACAGGTCCTTAAAATTTTTAGTAATTTTAATACCAAGGTAAGTAAAGTAATTTTTAGCAATACTAAAAGGTACTTAATGATATTGATCCGAGTAATTATTAATCTGAAATAACTCACTTTTATATAAATTTAATTTCTATCCAGAAAAAACTACTGAATTTAGAAAATATAGATAGCATAGAAGGAATAGATTTCCTAGGATCTGGAATATAAACTAACAGGTCATCTGCATACAACGAAACCTTGTGTACTTTGTCCCCTCTCTTAATACACTGAACAGTATTCGAATCTCTAAGAGCAATAGTAAGGGGTTCCAAAGCCAAGTTATAGGGCTAAGAGGACATCCCTGCCGAGTACCTCGGTATAATCTAAAGTTAGGAGATTTTTGATTATTAGTTATAACCACAGCCATAGGAGCTTGATAGATCAATTTGATCCAGGAAATAAATCCTGGACTAAAATAAAATCTTTCCAAAACCTCAAATAAGTAAAACCACTCCACCCTATCAAAAGCTATCTCTGCATCAGGAGAAACAACACATTCGGATTCTTTAGATGGAGAGGAGCGAATAATGTTTAATAATCTTCGAATGTTAAAATGTGAATATCTATTTTTAATAAATCAAGTTTGATCATTGGAAATAACAGTAGGTAAGATACTCTCAAGTCTATTAGCCAAAATCTTGGAAAGAATTTTAAAATCCACATTCAGTAAAGAGATTGGTCTATAGGAAGCGCATTCAGATAAATCTTTTTCTTTTTCAGGAATTAGTGAGATTGATGCTTCATAAAAAGTTTTCAGGAGATTCTCAGAGGATTTTGAATCAGTGAAAATTTGACATAAATAAGGTCTAAGTATTTCAGTGAAAGTCTTATAAAATTCCACCGAATATCCATTCAGTCCCGGAGCCTTACCTGGTTGGGAAGAGGATATAGCCCTTACTATTTCCTCTTGTTTAATAGGTACATCTAATGTGTTCATATCTTGGATAGAAATTTTAGGTATATCCAATTTTTGCAAAAATCAATTGATAAAAATAATATTGTCTGAAAATTCAGATTTATAAAGGTTAGAGTAGAAATCTATAAATACTTTTTTAATTTCATAAGGATCTACCATTTCAGTTGAATCAGGTCTTCAAATTTTCAGGATCTGTCTTCTAGCCATAGTAGCTTGTAACTGACCAGCCAATAATTTGCCTGACCTGTCCCCGTGTATATAAAATTGACTTTTGGATTTAAGAAGTTGCTGCTCAATGGGAAAAGTCAAAAGCAAATCATGTTTTGTTTAGAGTTTCACCCTTTCCTTATAGAGATCTTCACTAGGCATTACTGAATAAACTTTATCTATTTCTTTAATCCTATTAGTAATTACTAAAAGTTCTGCCTTGGTTTTCCTTCTTAAAACTACTGAGTATGAAATTATCTGTCCCCTAAGAAAAGATTTCATCGTGTCCCAAATAACTAAATTTGACATTCCCTCAGTTGTATTTAATTCAAAAAATAGAGAAATTTGCTCTTTCATAAAACATACAAAGGTTGAATCTTATATCAATGTAGCATTAAATCTCCACTGAGGTACCTTCAGTATATTATCAGAAAACTTCAAAGTTAATTTCATGGGTGCATGATCCAACAACGCAATGACATCATATGCGCAATCAGCCACAAAGGGCGCTAAATGCATGTCCAACAAAAAATAATCAATTCTTGAGTATTTATGGTATACTTGTGAAAAAAAAGAAAAATTCTTATCTTTAGGGTACATAAATCTCCAAATATTGACCAGACCGTATTCTAATAAAAAAATTAATGCAAGTCGCAGCTTTATTAGGAAGCAACGGATTGGTAAATGAACTGCCAATCAACTGATTGAGACAGCAGTTAAAGTCACCACCCATAATCAAATTATATTCCCTCCTATATACTGATTCATCAATACCTTTGATTCAGCCAGTAACAGTGTTGTCTTCAGCAAACTTGAATATGGGATTGGCTCTGAGCTTAGCCACACAGTCATAAATGTAAAGTGAGTAGAGTGGGAGGCTGAACACACAGCTTGTGGTGCTTGTGTACTGATGGAGATTGTGGAGGAGATGTTGTCAATCCAAACTGACTGGGGTCTGCAAGTGAGGAAATCAATAATCCAATTGCAGAAAGAAATACTGAGGCCAAGGTCTTGGTTTATTCATTAGTCTTGAGGGAATGATGGTATTGAATGCTGAACAGTTGTCGATAAAGAGCATCCTGATGCATGCATATTTGCTGTCCAGATGTTCCAGGGTTGAGTGAAAAACCAGTGAGATAGCATCTACTATGGACCTGTTGTGCTGGTAGGCAGATCTGAGCAGATCCAAGTTGATCTCATGTAGTTAATGTGTTTCATCAACAGTCTGTCAAAATACTTCATCATTGTGGATGTGAGTGGATGCCAGTTACTGAGGCAGGCTACAATGTTTTTCATAGGCACTGAAATCACAGGATCATTGAGGGCTGTGGGAGTTCATCATAATTCCCCAATGTTTTGTCAGTCAAAGTGAGCATAGAAGACATTGAGATCATCTGGAAGTGAAGCTCTGTTGTCACCTATGTTACTTCATCTTACTTTATGAGGTGATAGTGCCACAACTGTCAAGCGTCCTTCATTGATTCAAGTTTAATCCAGCATTGCCACTTTGCCCATGAGATGGCTTTTCAGAGATTGTAGCTCTTGTAATTTTCTTGATCACCAGACTTGAATGCTTCTGATCTAGCCCTCAGTAGATTGTGGATCTTTTGGTTCATCCAGATGTCTGGTCGGGGAAGACATCTGAATGACTTTGTGAGAACACATTTGTCTACAACTATTTTAATAAAGTCTGTGACAATCATGGTGCATTCATTGAGATCCACAGATGAATCCTTGAACATGGCCTAGTCCACCAATTCAAAATAATCCCAAAGCCACTGCTCTGTCTTCCACAACCGCCTCTTTGTTGTCTTACTCTAGAGCTTTATTCTTTAGCCTCTGTCTGTATGCAGGTATGAGAAGGGCAGCCAACTGATCAGATTTACCAAATGGGCCTGGGCATTAATCAGTCGGTATTCCCTATCTCAGTATAACAGTGGCATAGTGTGTTGGGACCTCTGATGTTACAGGTTATATATAATGGTAATTGGGCAGCGTTTTCTTCAAACAAGCCTAGCTGAAATCTCCAACTATGATTTGAAATGTGTTGGGATGGTCAGCTTCTTATATGGAGACGGTATCATGAGGTATCTCAAGCACTTCATTATAGTCGCTCACTGGTGGCATGTTAACTTGAGGCAGGATTATGAAGGAGAACTCCTCAGGTAAGTAGAACAGGCATTATTTGACCATTAGGTGTTCAAGGTCAGGGGGAACACAAGGTTGACAAAACTGCCACATCAGAGCACCACTGAGGGTTTATCATGAAGCACATGCCTCCACCTTTCCCTTTTTCAAATCAGCAGTTCAATATATTCTGTGAATCGAGAAGCCTTTGGGTCTGATTGCCATATCTGGCTTGCTGGGAGAAAGCCATGTCTCACTCAGACATAGAACACAACAATCCCTCATTTCCCTTTGATACAGCAATCTTATCCTCAGGTCCTCAATTTTGTTCTCCAGCGACCAGCCATTTCCTAACAAGATGCTAGGGAGAAGGGGCCTCACCCCTTTGTGTTTCAGCCTGGCTTGGAGGTCCTTCCCCCCCCCACCATGCCTTGTTTCCAGTCATGGCGATGAACTTTTGATGGCTTACAGGTGCCATATCTGCTTAGTCTGCTGAGTACTTCAGAAGGTCGTGAAATCTGTAGATCATTAGATTATGAGGACACGCAGTCCTCTTTTATTGTCATTTAGTAATGCATGCATTAAGATGATACAATGTTTTTCCAGAATGATATCACAGAAACACAGGACAGACCAAGACTGAAAAACTGACAAAACCCACATAATTATAACATATATTTACAACAGTGCAAAGCAATACCGTAATTTGATAAGAACAGACCATGGGCACGTTAAAGTCACAGAGTCTCTCGAAAGTCCCATCATCTCATGCAGACGGTGAACCTCCAGCGCCGCAAACTTGCCGATGCAGCATCTCGGAAGCATCCAACCACAGTCCGATTCGGAGTCCATCCGAAAACTCCGAGCCTCCAACCAGCTCCCCGACACCGATGCACTGAGCACCATCTCTGCAGAGCGTTTCGACCCCGACCCTGGCAACAGGCAATAGGCAAGGCCGAGGATTTGGGGCCTGCCCTCCAGAGATTCTCGATTGCGCAGTAGCAGCGGCAGCGAAGTTGGCATTTCAGAATTTACTCCAGATGTTCCTCCGTGCTTCTTCACGTCTGTCTCTATCAAATCAGGAATGTGCACGGCATCCTACTTCACAGATACGATATCAATTCGGAACGGCCGTGCGCGCTGCGTCGCGCCGCCATCTTCTCCTCCCTCCTGCTGATTTAAAATTGATTTAAGTTGATTGAAGAGTACTTTACTTAAAGGAAAGTTACATGCTGCAGATTACAGTCAGTGTAATTCAAAAGAGATATATTTAAAAGTATTGTACGTAGCCCTCAGAATGCCAATGTGGTTTACTTGTGTCTCTTGATAAAGACCTCTTTCTGTATACCTAATGTGGAATCTGCCAAGATTTTTTGTGCATTAATTTGGAAATTAATTAAAAGACCTTCGTTGATGTGAGTTGAATATAATGAGTAACTTTACTGTTGTGTTGTTTTGTTATTGAGATGAGTCTTGTACGAATATTGTTAATATTTGCAGGAATAATTATTCCAAAATTATTTTTAAATGCCAGGTAAGAGTATGCAACTGTATTGGTACATAAGAATACGTAGAAGGCTCATAAACTCTTCTCGAGCTTCCAGCCAGGTACGGGAATCGATTATAACTGACGTTTCAATGACAAACTCAGCTATCTTTCTCAGGAATGACGCCTGGGTGCGTTTAGTACAGTGGTATTTATATGCCCGTATTTCGTCCCTCCTGATCAGTTAGTCATCACTCAATCAGGTTTCTGCTCTCCCACCTAGTTTCTACCATGTGTCTCATCTGAAAGCTCAAATCGCAGCTTATGCAGTCAAAGATGAGCTGGGACTCAGGTCTCCTGCCGCTAATAGGATTCCCTGTGAATGTGAAGCAACATATATCTGCCAGACGGGACACACGGCGGAAACCCACTTCAAGGAGCACAGGAGGTGTATCCATTTGGGTTACCAAGAGAAATCAGTGGTAGCAGAACATTGCATTTGCAATGGCCATTGGATTGACTTTCATGGCACGCCAATGACTTCTGGGACCACCTGGTAAAGAAAGCCATTGAAATAAAACTGGAGGAAAAGAATTTTAACAAAGACTAAGGTCTCGCTTCAATTAAGAACTGGAATTCGATTGGAAACAAGGTGGGAGAGTGGAGACCTGATTGGATAAGGACTAACCTATCAGGATGGACGGACAATGGGGGTATAAATACCACTGGACTAGACACGCTCAGGTATCATCCCTGATGAAGATGACAGAGTTTGTCATCGAAACATTGCTTATAATCAACACTTGCAGCGGGCTGGAAGCCTGAGAAGAAATTATTCATCATATACATGGGAAAAACACTAGATACATTTTCAATTAGACACTGATTAAAACAAGTGAAGTTGTCCATGCCATGCCTGCTGTAATAATGCTTGCATGAAAAGAGGCTAACAGAGCTGGGCCACTGTAGCAATAAAAGAATGTATCAGAAGCATATTTCCAAACATTGACTAACTGTGTGGTGTTTGCATGTGTTTTTACAAAAGCAGGCTCTGTGAATGTACAAGTTGTGGGAGGAGTGACAGAGGGAGGGAGACATACAGTAGAGAACAGGGCCTACTGACTTCCTGCCAAGTAGCAAACACCCTTTTACAATAATCCTGGATGAATCCCATATTATTTTTTCTCTATGACCATCAATGCCTCACAAATTCCATCACTAATCAGCACACTAATGACAATTTACAGTGGCTGCTTAATGTACACATTTTGGGCTAGAGCTATAGATCTGTACAGTACAGAAACAGACCCCTCAGCCTACATATCTATGCCTATTTTTCTCACCATCTACTCTGATAGTTTTTGCCACATTCGGACCCCATCCTTCTATACCTTGTTTACTTATGTCTGCCACTTAAACATAATAATTATATCTGCTTCCACCAGAGGCCACACATTCCAGATATCAACATCCTTCTGTCTAAATAAACTTACCCCTTCCAAACTCTTTCCTCTCATTTTTACTTTACTCTCTCTGGTGTTTGATATCCCGATCTTGGGAATAGAATTGGATGATTTACTTACTTTTGTCTCTCATAAGTTTATAAACCTCTCAGGTTGCCCCTCAACCTTCCCTGCTCTGAGGAAAACAAGCCCACCTTATCCAATCTATCCCCATAAATGAAGTCCTCCTTTCTAAAACATGGATTTCTTGGGGGATCCACATAGGATCACAGGAAAACTCTCCAAACAGATAGCACCAGAGGTCAGGATTGAACCCATGTCACTAAAGCAGAGAGGCAACAGCCCCTGTTGTTATTCTGCTGAATGCATCTGATCTCCTGTCGTTTTTGGTTATGGACAGAATTATTACATTCACTTCATAGTCATAGTCATAGTCAAAGTCAAAACCTCAGATGTCTGTTCAAAATGGTTCCTGCGTACGAAGTTCCTTGGACTGACATCTTCTAGATAGATCATGAAACCATATATTTCACTCCTCTTATGTCTTTTCAGTTTGCTTCTTTGTCGAATGTGACTCTGGAGCTGTTGGAGCCTGTGATTTGCAGTTTGGAGATCGTTTGGGTGTTTCAGTCTCCAAGAGGATTCTGGGAAGCAGAGGCAGTGTTCACAAACCTGGTGGTGAGAAGCCTGCAGGATGGGTTATGAGCCCATGTTCGACTCCATTATACCGATTAAAGCTTCTACTGTTCGCCAATTAAAGTGACGAGGGAGGTAGAGCGAATGAGGAAGGTGAGCGCCAGTTGCCTGTCTTTTGATTGCTGGTTGGATCACTCTACTGCGAGAGAGGCGAAAGTCCCTTTAGCTTGCTGGTGGGATTGCTCTAATATGGAGAAGGGGAACTGTTTTGATTGCTGGTGGGATTGCTCTAATATGGAGAGAGAAAGCCCTGTCGCTGAGCCTGGAGAATTTTGCCTAGGTTTTCTGTGCTTTAGATACAGACTTGGACTATAAACTTTTTCTCAGTCTTATTGTTTTTTATATTCTGCATCTTTTGCCCTATCTTTCTCATTTTTTTGTATATCAGGGAGGGGGATTTGGGAGGTTGATGTACCTGTTTCATTTTTGTTTGCTTTGTGTGTGGGGAGGAAAGATTTAGGGGATTGATGATCGTGCTGCCTTTCTTTTCTTTCTTGATTTCATGGCTATCTGAGAAGAAGAATTTCAGAGTTGTACCGTTGGGCCTCTGAACCTTGTCTCTTTATCTTCTGCAACAGAAATTTGACAATCTCAAGACTCAAAAAGGTTCATCCTTGAAAACTCTTATAAACAATGATGAAGCACAGTAATCTATTTCCATGGAAACTGTGATTCAGAAACGGAGAACAAATACACTCTGTGGCCACTTTATTAGGTATCACCTGTACCTACTAAAGTGGCCACTGTGTGTACGTTTATGATTTTCTGCTGCTATAGCCCATCCACTTCAAGGTTTGACAAGTCGGGCATTCAAAGATGTTCTTCTGCCCGCCACTGCTGTAATGTGTGATTATTTAAGTTACTGTCACCTTCCTGCCAGCTTGAGCAAGTCTAGCCATGCTCCTCTGACTTCTCTCATTAGCAAGGTGTTTTCACTAACAGAACTTCTGCTCACTGGATGTTTTTTGTTTCTCTCACCATACTCTGAAAACTCTAGAGACTGTTGTGTGTGAAAATTACAGCAGATTAACAGTTTCTGAGAAACTTAAACCACATGTCTGGAACCAGCTATCATTTCCTGGTCTGATGTTTGGTCTGAACAGCATCTGACCCTCTTGATTATGTCTGCATGCTTTTATGCATTGAGTTGGTACCATGTAATTAACTAATTAGATATTTACATTAAAGAGCAGATATACAGGTGTACATGATAAAATGGCCACTCAGTGTATTCCAGTAGGAAACTTGGAATAGTCACAAGTGGCTTCAAGTGCTGGAATCTGTAGCATTAGAAACATAAAAAGGTTAGAATGCCAATGTTTGTTTCCCATGATAGAGGTGCCCAAAACTAGAGAACAGAGGTTTAAGGTAAAAGGGAAGAGACAGAGAGGATCCAAAGGGGAATCTATTCACAATGGGGAATAGTCAGAGTCAGGAGCATGTTTCCTAAGGACATGGTGGAGGCAGACAATCTCCTAGCATTTAACAATAATCTACACAGGCATATGAGTTATCAGGGCATAGAAAGCTTTGCATCTCGTGTGGGTAAAGGGAGTAGAATAGATGTGTGGAATGGTGGTGAAATCAATTGCTTTATGATTCTGTGCTCAGGAGAAAGGAGGGAATGGACTCAGTCAGAGTAGGGAAGAGAGATTTAGATGTCCACATGGCACATGTCAGGAGCATGCTAGGAAAATCCAAGTTAATTTCAGTGAGGTCTTCAGCTGCGGATTGCCTGGAAGTCGATTGGCCAGGAAATGTTTATCAAGTGGGACAGAGCAACCACAGGGATACCATGAACCCATGAACCCAAGGCTCAACTCAAGATCAAATATATTCTTAGGGAAAGTGGTGAGATCAATAACAAGGGAAGGGAGTGTATGACAGTAACCAAAGACATTGATCTTCGTGATATTTAGCTCGACAAAATTTCTAGTACTGCGTGTAAGACAGGAAGTCTGACAAATAGAGATAACAGAATAAACTGGGCTAGGTACATTATCATTTACATGGAAATTTCTCCTGAGCTGCCTTCCAGTTCATCTGGGGATCCAAGGTGGAAGGAGTCTGATGATTCATCATGCACAACAGAATAAAAGTGTACCTAGAAGACCACAAGGCCATAAGTAACAGGTGCAGAATTGGGCCATTCAGCCCATCATCTTTACCACTATCCCATCATGGTAGATTTATTATCCCTCCTAACCCCATTCTCCTGCCTTCTCTCTGTAACCTTTGACATCCTGAATAATCAAGAATCTATCAACCTCCACTTTAAATTTCCCCAATGGCTTGGGTTCCACAGCCATCTGTAGCAGCAAATTCCACTGATTCACCATACCTTAGCTGAAGAAATTCCTCCTCATCTCTGTCTTATAGGGCTGCCCTTCTATTCTGAGGCTGTGCCCTCTGATCTTAGACTTCCCCATTATAGGAAACATCTTCTCCATGTCTACCCTATTGAGCCCTTCAATATTCAATATATTTCAATAAGATCTTGCCAATAGTCTTCGAAGCTCCACAGAGTACTGTGCCAGAGCCATCAAATGCTCCTCATAAATGAATCCTTCCATTACTGGGATCATTCTCATGAACCTCCTCTGAACCCTCTCCAACGTGAGCAGATCCTTTCTTAGATAAGGGGCCCAACACTGCACAAAATACTCCAAGTATCCAACATTGCCCCCACCCTGATGACTAATTTCATATGTGGCTGGATTAGGAAGTGAATGTCCTCTAAATTTGACTGAGGCTATAAAGTAATCCCATCAAGAAAGACATTAGGACAATATAGAGAGTTCATGTGCCACACTGCTGTAATTTAATTAGGTTTGCGATGTCTGCTGTGCACCAAGATAAAGAGGAATAGCCTGAAGGAAGGGTGGCCCTCAAAATCACTGGAGATTTAGAAACTGTCAACACACACTGAACTACTGCCAGGGAAAACTATTATTGTTGGCTGTGTTTCTCTCCTTGCTAATGATTTTAGATGTGACTCATCCCTGAGACCACTTTCTCTGTTATGTTTTGGAACTCCAAAATCTAATTGAAAGAAGAACACAGCAGGCTGGGAAAATGTGTCGACTTAATTTTACTTCGGTGAAGCGCGGACTTATGACATGGCAGCGTCTTATTCCATTCATTTTCAGGAATGACTGAAACTTCATGGCAACTAACTATGATCCATTGTCACTGACTAATTGCTCTTGAACACCAGTCCTTAAGAGAGGCTTTTCAACTCATCAAAAGTGTGCAAGGTTGCAGTAGAGACCACTGGGGACACTTCTGGCCACTTTGTACCTGCATCTATTACTACCAAGAAATTTTTGCCGATGAACAGTTGGACAAAATCAACATGACTCTTCTGCAAGGGCAATGCAGGCCACTCCCAGGGATGGAGAGCTGCTGCTCTTGGCATCTTCTGGGAGGATGGGAACCAGCATGACAGGGCTAAGAATGAGCCACCAAGTTTACAAGTAGATGATGGGTGTAATATGAACATAAGAAAGGACAAGCCAGTAATTAGGCACAAATGCAGACAGAGCAAGGAATTAAGTTGTACCACAGAGGCAAAATTCAAAAGGGCAAAGAATGCAGAACTGAAGGTGCTGTATTTAAATGCACATGGTATTTGGAATAAGATGAATTAATTCATGGCGCAATTAGAGATTTGTCAATATGACGTTGTGGACATCACTCAATTGTAGCTGAAAGAATGTCATAGTTGAGAGCCTAATATCAAAGGATATAATTTGTATTGAAAGGGCAGGCAGGAAGGCATAGATGGTGGTGAGGCTCTGTTGGTAAGAGATGGAATTACATCTTTAGAAAGAGTTGATATAGGGTCAGGGAATATCGTATCTTTGTGGATGGAGTTAAAATATTGCAAGGGTAGAAATAAACATTATGGGTATCAGGCTGGTGTCAGATCACAAGAGAGGGAACTTGTTGAAAGCCTATGAGATGGCTTTACAGAGCAGCTTGTGCTTGAGCCTACTAGGAGAAAGGCTATCTTAGATTAGGTGTTGTGTAATAATCTTGATATTACCAGAGAGCTTAATGTAAAGGACCCTTAGGAGGCAGTAATCATAATATGATTGAATTCATACTGCAGTTTGAGAGGGAGAAGCATAACTCACAGGTATCAGGATCGCAATGGAATAAAGGAATTACAGAGGCATGAGTGAGGAGCTTGCCCAGGTGGATTGGAGAAGGATACTGGTGAGTTGTTGGCAGAGCAGAGGGTGCTGAAGTTTTGGGAATAGTTCACAAGGTGCAGGATCGGTATGTCCCATAGCAGTAGTTCTCAAATGGAAAGGGTAGGCAACTGTGGCAGACAAGGGAAGTTAAGGACTGCATTAAAGCCAAAGAAAGGGAATAATGTAGCAAAAGTGAGTGGGAAGTTGGATAATTGGGAAGTTTTTTAAATTCAACAAAAGGCTACTGAAAAGCCATAAGAAGGGAATAGAAGAAATATGCGGATGAACTAGTCAATAATTGAAAGCAAGATACTAAAAGTTTTTTTTATCAATTATATAAAGAGTGAAAGGGAGATGAGAGTAGATATTGGACCACTGGAAAATAATGCTGGTGAGGTAGCAATGTGGGACAAAGAAATGGCAGATGAATAATGCGTACTTTGCATCAGTTTTCACTGTGGAAGACACTAGCAGTGTCCCAGAAGTCTATGAGTGTCAGGGAGCAGGAGTGAGGGTCATTGCTATTTCAAAGGAAAATTTGCTAGGCACCTAAAAGTCTGAAGGTGGATAAGTAACTGGGACCAGACGGACTACGTTCCAGTGTTTTGAAAGAGGTTGCTGAAGAGATAACAGATGCATTGGTTATGATCTTGCAAGAATCACTAGAGTCACATGGTTCTGGAGGACTGGAAAATTGCAAATATCACTCCACTGTTTAAGAAGGGAGTGATTATAGGCCAGTTAGCTAATCTCAGTGATTGGGAAAGTGTAGGAGTCCATTGTTAAGAATGAAGTTCAGGGTACTTGAAAACTAATGATAAATAATTCAAAGTCAGCATAGTTTCTGTAAAAAGAAATCTTGCCTGAAAAATCTGTGAGAGTTCTTCGAGGAAGTAACAAGCAGGGTAGACAAAGGAGAGGCAGTGGATGTCATTTACTTGGATTTTCAGAAAGCATTTGATAAGATGCATCACATGAGGCTGCATAACAAGGTAAAATCCCATGGCTTTACAGGAAAGATACTGGCATAGTTAGAGGAATGGCTGACAGGCAGGAGGCAGTGAGTGGGAATAAAGCGGCCTTTTCTGGTTGGCTGCCAGTGACTAGTGGTGTTCCTCAGGGGTCAGTATTGGTTCTGCTACTTATCACAATGTTTGTCAGTGATTTAGACAATAGAATTGATGGCTTTGTGGCAAAGTTTGCAGATGATATGAAGATAGCTGGAGAGTAGATAGTGCTGAGGAAGCAATGCAGTTGCAGAAGGACTTAGACAACTTGGAAGAATGGGCAAAAAAGTGGCAGATGGAATACTGCGTTGGGAAATGTATGATAATGCATTTTGGTAAAAGGAACAAAAGTGCAGACTATTATCTAAATGGGGAGAAGGTTTAAACATCAGAGGTGTAGAGGGTCTCAGGAGTCCCTGTGCAAGACTCCCAGGAGATTAATTTACAGGTAGAGCCTGTAGCAAAGAAGCCAAATACAATGTTGCCATTCATTTCAAAGGGAATAGAATATAAAAAAACAAGGAGATAATAGTGAGGCTTTATAATACACTGGTCAGGCCACACTTGGAGTATTGTCAACACTTTTGGGTCTCATATCTCAGAAAGGATGTGTTGTCATTGGAAAGAGTCCAGAAGAGGCTCACGAGGATGATTCCTGGAATGAAGGGG
This sequence comes from Mobula hypostoma, assembly GCF_963921235.1. Lineage (NCBI taxonomy): Eukaryota > Metazoa > Chordata > Chondrichthyes > Myliobatiformes > Myliobatidae > Mobula > Mobula hypostoma. The sequence goes on from NC_086125.1 coordinate 914,420, forward strand.
TTAACATATGAGGAGCATTTGGCAGCTTTGGGCCTGTACTCACTGGAATTTGGAAGAATGCTGGGGAATCTCATTGAAACCTATTGAATGTTGAAAGGACTAGATAAGGTGGATGCGGAGAGGATATTTCCTATGGTGGAGGTGTCCAGAACTAGAAGGCACAGCCTCAAGACTGAGGAGTGAACTTTTAGAACAGAGGTAAGGAGGAACCTTTTTAGCCGGAGAGTACAGAATCTGTGGAATGCTCTGCCAGAGACTGGTGGAGGCCAAAACCATGGATATATTGAAATTTGATAGTTTCCTTATTGGTCAGGGCATCAAAGGTTACAGAGAGAAGACAGGGACGATATGGATCATAATGTATGAATACAATGTCTGTCATAATATTTTCTTTGTCTGTTAGGAAGCCTCCTCACACTACTTTGTCCATTGCCATTTCTTCCCAATCTGTGGTAATGATTTCAAGGAGTGGAGCACAGTACCCTGGTTTGGAAGGAACCTGTTATGGTAACTGACAAGTCCTCAAAAGAACCACAACTATGACATGTCCTTCGGCCTTGGGGCACACACCATTGCTTGAATTTTCAAAGCATACTTGTGTAAATCTTATGCATCAATGGTGAGACTACAGTAAGTGATGCTTGGTTTAAAGAATTCACTTTTGTCATATTGTGCTCTGTGCCCATAATCTTATAATTTATTTTAACACTGTCTTGTGATTTTAGAGATGTTTCTTCTCACCCTCACCAGTAACAATGTTGTCATCCAGGTAACAATGAGTGCATGGGCAGCTATGCAGCTCCTGGCCCATAACTTTCAGCCCAAATGTAGGTGGAAATGCCATTCCAAAAATATATAGGTCTATCGTAGTGATAAAGCCTTTTGTGAGTGCTTATGGTGAGAAATACTTTGGACTTTTCTTCCATCTCTACCTGTAGCTAAGCCTCAGCTAAGTTCACTTTGCTAGTGTTTTCCTCTAGAAAGGTTTGCAAAGATATCCTCTATACTGGGCAGAGGGTACTGATCTATCTTCAGTGTTGGGTTGATGGTGACTTTAAAACCCATCCTTCTTGGTATCTGCAGCCATTGCTGTTGCTCATGGGCTCCTCTCAACCTTGGAAAGAAATATTTCATCCTCCACGCAATCTAGCTCACAGGCTACTTTATCACTCATGTTATAAGAAACTGGATGGGCTTTGTAAAATTTGGTTGTGGCCTTCTCATTTAACACTATTTTACCTTTCATATGTTTGAGTTTTCTAATGGCATCCTTGAACACTGCTGTGGCATCATCCAGTCCCTTTCTTGATGCATTTTCAGTGGACTGTATTGCAGAGGATGTGACATGCAAATGGCGGATGGATCTCCAATCAGGTTGTAGTTGTCTCAGCCAAACACAGCTCCACAATGCTGCTACTCCTGTTTTTGCCACATACAAGCCCAATGTAGCTTGTTTTTTGCATTTTCAGCAAGTTTTGCCTTTAAACCTGCATTGGTCCGGTGTATATGAGCCCCTGTCACAATGACACGATTTGTTGAGCCAGGTAGGTTCCTGTTTAGACATTGCAATTTTGTTCATGCACTTTCATTCCTGGCAGCAACTTAATTGCGTCTCTGTCCACGGTTTCCCTTGATACAGCAATTTCAACTGCTCTTTAAAATGTGAGTTTTATTTCAGTTAGAAGCCAATTTTGATGCTTTCTTGTAAGATTCTACAAATTAAATGATCTCAGTGCATTATTAGACCCATCACTGAACTGACAACTGTCAGTCAATCTCTTCAATTCAGCCATGTAATATAAAATGGACTCTCCTTCCTTTTGATTCTGCTTATAAAAGCTAAAGTGTTCTACATCAACAAAGGGTCTGTTTATAAATATTCCTGCATTACCTTCATGATATCAGCAAAGCTCAGTCTGGCTGGTTTGGTTGGAGCAGTTAGACTTCTAAGCAAACTGTATTCTTTTCCACCTATTTCACTCGGTAACACTGGCAATCGTTTTTCATTGGCTATTTCATTTCTTTTAAAATACTGCTGAATTCATTCAGTATGTATCATCCACTTTTCTGTTGTGCAATCAAATGCATCTATCTTTCCAATGTAGCCTGACAATTTTGCTTTTTAAATTTACTATTATTACTGTCCAGTACTCTGCTTTTTTGGGTAGTGGAGTAGAGATATGTCTATACTCTCCTCCTTCCCTCCATTAACCTGCAGATTACCCTTGTGCAAGGTTCAAAATCATTTCAGATCTCCCCCTCCCCCTCCCACTTTCAAATCTCTTACTAGCTCTTCTTTCAGTTAGTCCTGACGAAGGGTCTCGGCCCAAAATGTCAACTGTACCTCTTCCTAGAGATGCTGCCTGGCCTGCTGCGTTCACCAGCAACTTTTATGTGTGTTGCTTGAAATTCCAGCTTCTGCAGATTTCCTCATGTTTGCGTGAATCTCTGAAGTGTATTGATAATGGTCTGGGTCACCCATTTTGTAAGAAAAACATAGGAGCCTGGGAAAATGTGTCTACTTACTTTTACTTTAGTGAAGCACACACATATGATGTGATGGCGGAATGACATATGCCATTCACATACTTCTACGTATAAACCATACTGAATGATTGAAACCAAGAATGCTTAATGAAACATTTACAATATTACTGAAATATTAAATACACAAAAGCACGCAGTGCTGCATCATCGAACTGACTGGGACACTATGCAACAACGTGGGTGTAAACGGCTGCATCAGGCCGTGTATGGACTCAGTGTATGTAGACACCGAGCGTCAACATGTGCTAAGGTTCTACCTGTCTCTGTTGTTGACCGATACAATGAATCTTGGTACAGACAATGCAAAGGCCCTGTGAGAAAGCGCTACAGTCTAGGCTTCTTTCACTACTGGGTACTGAAGAACTGATTTGGGTGGGGAAGTCCCTCAGACAGTGAAATGGTTTATCATCCAGAGGGCTAGTCAAGTTGAGTCAAGTTAAATTTATTTATATAGCACATTTTAAAACAACCCACGTTGACCAAAGTGCTGTACAGATCAGAGCAGAATAGCTAAAATTACAAAAACAAGAAACACAGACATAACCAACAAGGCAAACAGCTTACAGGCACAAAAGAAACAACACAAGGGCCTAGGCACAAGCCAAAAGTCAGACACATCAGGAGGATTCAAATGCTAGTGAATAAAAGTAAGTTTTGAGCCTGGATTTAAGAGTCGATAGAGGGATTAGATCTGATCAGGAGGGGAATGCTCTTCCACAGTCTAGGGGCTACAATAGCAAAAGCACGTGTACCCTGAGCTTAAGTTTAGATCGCAGGACAGCCAGGAGCCCCAGGTCAGCCGACCTGAGGGACCTGGAAGTAGAATAAGGGGTTAAAAGGTCTGTGATATAAGGTGGGGGGAGCCCATTTAGGGCTTTATAAACAAACAGGAGAATCTTAAAATCAATTCTGAACTGTACTGGCAGCCAGTGGAGGGAGGCCAGGATAGGAGTAATATGGTCCCTCTTCCGGGCACCTGTCAGGAACCTGGCTGCAGCATTCTGGACCAGTTGCAGACGGGACAGGGATGATTGACTAATCCCAGTATACAGGGAGTTGGAGTATGACCAAGCGGGAGGATATAAGGGCGCGGATGACTTTCTCAAGATCTTTGAAAGAGAGAAAATTATTGTTTTTGGCAATAGTACGATGCTGGAAAAAACTGGCTTTTACTATTGCATCAACTTGCTTGTCAAACTTAAAGGTGGAATCAAATATCACATCAATGGATTTAACATGGGTTTTGACAAAGGTGGACAGGTTGTCAAGACTGTTGGTAATCACTTTGATGGAGTCAGGGGAGCCAAATAGGACAACTTCAGACTTACATTCATTCAGCTGTAAAAAGTTATGTGCCATCCAACACTTTATGTCCTCAAGGCAGTTCATGAGGCTGACTAGATTATCCCATTCCCATTCTGATATGTCTATCCACGGCCTCCTCTACTGTAAAGATGAAGCCACACTCAGGTTGGAGGAACACCACCTTATATTCCGTCTGGGTAGCCTCCAATCTGATGGCATGAACATTGACTTCTCTAACTTCCGTTAATGCTCCACCTCCCCTTCGTACCCCATCTGTTATTGCCCATCCTCTGGGCTTCCCCCTCCCCCTTTCTTTCTCCCTAGGCCTCCCATCCCATGATCCTCTCATATCCTTTTTGCCAATCAACTGTCCAGTTCTGATCCCTCCTCCTCCTGTCTTCTCCTATCATTTTGGATCTCCCCCTCCCACTTACAAATTTCTTACTAGTTCTTCTTTCAGTAAGTCCTGACAAAGGGTCTCGGCCCGAAACGTCGACTGTACCTCTTCCTATGGAAGCTGCCTGGCCTGCTGCGTTCACCGGCAACTTTTATGTGTGTAGATTTGACTGGTCATTTGGTTTTAAGGGGAGATAAAGCTCTGTGTCATCCGCATAACAGTGGAAAGAAATGTCATATTTTTGAATGATTTGGCCGAGGAGAAGCATATATATAGAGAAAAGAATGGGACCTAGAATGGAATCTTGTGGGACCCCGCAGGAGAGACTAGCTGGTGGAAAAGAAAATTTGCCAATGTTGACAGAGAAGCTTCTATTTTTGGGGTAGGCTAGGGCTCGGTGAGTGGCAGTTTGCTAAGGTATATATGTATATATATATACTCTCATTCTGATCCTTGCTTAGTGAAGTTCCAGACGAGTTATTCTATCTTATTCTAGATTAGCAAACACCTTGTAAGCTCCACTGTTTTGTCTTGTCTCTTTTCTTAATAAAATTCCTAGTTTTGTTTAACCCTTCCAAGTCTCTGGTGATCTTGCACCGGTCCAAAGATGCAGCGTTACGGGACCACTGAGCCCTGAGAGGGTTAACACTTTAAATACACTCCAGGGCATGAAGGAATTGTGCCCAGCTGATTAAAACCCCAGAATCTTGATCAGCTTACAAGTAAGCATTCTGATAAGAGTCTAAAGTCCAAGGATACTTGATTGAACACCTGCTAAGTCTCAAGGAGAATTAGTTGGAAGTATCCAAAAACAATTACAACTTAAGTTTAAACTAGAGAGAACCCAACTATAAAACATAATAAACTCAAAATGCAACAATACATTATATTGATAATTAATAAAACACAGAGAATACAGAAGAAATACATCAGTAAAGAATCTCAGAACTCTCAAAATACTGTACCGATGACCCAAGGTTGTGATATAACTAACAACATCTACACAAAGTGCATCCAGTTGCAGCCCTTAAAGACTGTGTTAAGGAACTGGAGCTGCAGATTGATGACGTTTATTTCATAAGGGAGAATAGGAGCTACAGGGAGGTACTGTATTCAACGTAAGTTGCACGGTGTAGGTCCCTGGGTAATTGTCAGGAGGGGGAAAAGTAATAGGCATTCAGTACAGAGTACCCCTGTGGCTGCTCCCCTCAATAATAGGTATACTGCTTTGGATTCTGTTGGAGGGGACATCTTCAGGAGAAACCACAGTGACTGGGTCTCTGGATAATGATGGAGGGGAACGCTGCAGCAACCAGGTCTCTGGATAATGATGGAGGGGACGCTGCAGCAACCAGGTCTCTGGTAATGAGTCTGGTTTTGTAGCTCAGAAGAGAAGGAGTGAGAAGACAAGTGTAGTAGGGATAGGGGATTCCATAATTAGAGGAGAGAGAGCAGATTCTGTGGATATGAAAGAGACATCTAGATGGTATGATCCCTCAGGTGCCTGGGTCAGGGATGTCTCAGATTGGACCCATAGCATTCTAAAGGGGGAAGGTCAACAGCTGGAAGTCAAGGTACATATTGGTACTAATGACAAAGTAGGAAAAATGAGGAGGTACTGAAGAGAGAACATAGGGAGTTAGGCAGAATGTTGAAAAGCAGGACCTCCAGGGTAATAATCTCTGGATTGCTGCCTGTGCCATGGTCCAGTGTAGGGAAGAATAGGATGATTTTGCAGATGAATTTGTGGCTGAAGAATTGGTGCAGGGAGCAGAGTTTCAAATTTCTAGATTATTGGGATCTCTTCTGGGGAAGATTGAACTGTACAAAAAGGATTGGTTACACCTGAACTGAAGAGAGACTTGTGGGCAGGTTGGTTAGAACTTTTGGGAAGGGTATACACTAATTTGGTAGGAGGAGGGGAATTGGAGTGTTAGGGTTGAGGATGGGGCAGTTGGTGTACAAGTAGATGCAATGTGTAATGAGTCTGTGAGGAAACATAGGCAGGTGTTAGGGCAAAATTTCAGTCAGTGTGATGAGCTAAAGTGTTAAAGAGGTCCAAAATCAAAAAGGGTGATGCATATGGGACTGAAGGTGTTATATCTGAATGCACACAGTATACAGAATAAGGTGGATGATCTTGTCGCACAGTTAGAGATTGGCAGGTATGATGTGGGCATCTCTGAGTCATGGCTGAAAGAAGATCATAGTTGGGAGCTTAACATCCGAGGATACACATTCTAATAAAGGGACAGGCAGGTAGGCAGAAGGCGAGGGGTGATGCTATTGTTTTAAAAAATGAATCAAATCCATAGAAAGAGGTGACATAGGATCACAAGATGTAGAAGTTTTGTGGGTAGAGTTAAGAAACTGCAAAAGTAAAAAAATGATTCTGAGGGAGTTATATATAGGCTCTAAAGAGTGGACAGGATGTGAGCTACAAATTAGAAAGGTAGATAAAAAAGACATGTAAGAAGGGCAAAGTTGCAATAATATTGGGGTGTTTCAATACACAGGTAGTTTGGGAAAATTTGTTTGGTGCTGTCTCCCAAGAGAAGGAATTTGTAGAATGCCTATGAAATGGCTTTTTAGAGGAGTTTGTGGTTGAGCCCACTGGGGGAATGGCAGTTCTGGACTAGGCCAGATTTGATTTGGAAGATTAAGGAAAGGGAGCCCTTAGAGTCAATGATCATGATATGATAGAATTCACCCCGCAGTTTGAGAAGGAGAAGCTAAAATCAGATGTATCAGTATTAGAGTGAAGTAAAGAGGCATAAGAGAGAAGCTGGCCAAAATTGATTAGAAGGGGACATTGGTAGGGATGATGTCAGAACAGCAATTGCTGGGGGTAATTTAGAAGCTGTAGGATAGATACATCCCAAAGATGAAGTATTCTAAAGAGAAGATGAGGCAACTGTGACTGATGAAAAAAGACAAAGACAGCATAAAAGCAAAAGAGAGGAAATACAATATAGCAAAAAATACTGGGAAGGTAGAGGATTGGAAAGCTTTTAAAAGCTAACAGCAGGCAACTAAAACACCATAAAGTGAGAAAAGATGACATTTCAAAGTAAGCTAGTTAATAATATGAAAGAGAAAATGAAATTGTTTTCAGATTTATAAGGAGTAGAAGAGAGATGAGAGTGGATATTGAAAATGACACTGGAGAGGTAGTGATGAGGACAAAGAAATTGTTGAAAGAACTTAAGAATTTTTGCTTCAGTCTTCACTCTGGAAGACACTAGCAGAATGCCAGAAATGCAGAAGTGTTCAGACAGAAATAAGGGTAATTGCTATTACAAAGCAGAAGATACTTGGGCAGCGGAAAGGTCTGAAGTTAGATAAGTCATTTTGACCAGATGAACTACACCCCAGGGTTCTGAAGCGATTGTGGAGGCATTAGTAATGATCTTTCAAGAATCATTAGATTCTCAAATGGTTCCTAAGGACTGGAGAATTGCAAATGCCTCTCCACTCTTTAAAAAGGGAGAGAGGCAAAAGAAGGCAAGTTATAGGCCAGTTTGTCTGACCTCAGTAGTTGGAAAGATATCGGAGTCGATGCATTTGGAGACGTATGATAAAATGGGTCAAATTAGCATAGTTTTCTAAAGGGGAATTCTTGCCTGACAAATTTGTTGGAATTTTTTGAGGCAATAACTGTCAGGCTAGACAAAGGAAAGTCTGTGGAAGTTGTTTACTTTGATTTTCAGAAGGCCTTTGACAAGATGTCATACATGAGGCTGCTAAACAAGATAAGAACTTATGGTATGATGGGAATGGTACAAGAATGGGTGGAAAATTGGCTGACTGGCAGAGAGCAAAGACTGGGAATAAAGGGGGTCTTTTCTGGTTGGCTGTCAGTGACTAGTGGTGTGTCACATAGGTTGGTGTTGGGACACTTTACATTGTATGTTAATAACTTGGATGAAGGAATTGATAGGTTTATGGCTGCATGTGGCTGAGAGAAAGATAGGTGGAGGGACAGGTAGTGTTGGGAAATAAGGTGCTTGCAGAAGGACGTACAGATTGGAGGAATGGGCAGATGGAAGATAATGTGATGAAGTGCATGGTCATGCATTTTGGCAGAAAGAATAAAGGCATGGACTATTTTGTAAATGGAGAGAAAATTCAAAATCAGAGGAATGGAGGGATTTGCCAATCCTCATGCAAGATTCCCTAAAAATTAACTTGCAGGTTAAGTTTGTGGTAAGGAAGGCAAATGCAATGTTGCATCCACTTTGAGAGGACTAGAATATAATACCAAAGATTTAATGTTGAGGCTTTCTGAGGCATTGGTCAGACTGCACTTGGAGTATTGTGACCAATTTTGTGACCCTTATCTAGGAGAGGATGTGCTGGCATTGGAGGGAGTCTATAAGTGATTCGTGAGAATGAGACTGGTCCCAGGAATGGAAATGTCAACATATGAGGAGTCTTTGATGGTTCTATAACGGTACTCACTGAAGTTGAGAAGAATGAGGGGGGATCTCACTGAAAACTATCAAGTATTGAAAGGCCTGGATAGTGTAGAAGTGGAGAGCATGTTTCCTAAAATGGGTGAGTCTAGGATCAGAGGGCATAGCTCCTTAACTGACAGACATTCCTCTAGAACAGAGATTACAAAAAATATCTTTAGCTAGTGGGTGGTGAATCTGTGGAATTATTTGCCATATACGGTTGTGCAGTCCAGGTCACTGTGTATATTTAAGGGTGGAGAGGTGGATGTTATTAGATTCTTGATTAATCAAGGCATCAAAGGTTACAGGGAGAAGGCAGAAGAATCTACCATGATGTGATGGTGGAGCAGACTCAATAAGCCAAATAGCCTATTACTGCACTTGGATGTTATGGTCTTACATATGGGACGTGGACATGGGGAGAATGTACAAACTCCATAAATACAGTGGCAGGAATTGAACCCTACTCACTGGCACTGTAAAACTTTATACTAATGTAATGGCTTCTTTGTAATGTTTCCCTGCTAAGGCTGATATAATGGCTTCTCTGTAATGTTCACTGCTGAGGTAACGGTTTCTCTGTAGCAACAATGTTTGGGTTATGGCTGGAGATAACAGGAATATGGATGCATGTTAGCCAGTCAGGATTTTGTCGCCCTGTCTTGTGATTCTGGAAGCAATTGATTTTGTGGACTTTTGCCAGAGGGAGAGAGAGAGAGATGAAGAGTAAAGATGCGAATGGAGAGATTTGGTGGACTCGGACGGGGTGGACTCGGAGCAGGGGTCCGAAGGTCAGCGATGCTTGGAGGAGACCGATGGTGGAAGAAGGACTACTGAACTGCGTGAGCTCCAACTTTGTGTGCACAGACTGCTTAATAAGATTTGAGCCCTTTTTCTTTTATATTTTGTTTCTCTACTAACCATATAGACAAAGTAAGGGTTATAAAGCTTAATCGTTTAATCATATTGTGTACTGTTTGTTATTTCGGGGTACTGATTAGTAAATGGGGACACATTGCGCAGCGTCCACCCAAACGAGATTTCTTAAGTTTGGCCGGGCAGGGGGTTATCACCCCCTATATTAAGCCGTTAGGCGAATAAGTGTTACACTAACCATTATGCCACTTTAAAAGAACCATCTCTCCAAGTAAAGTTCTTCAGGAAGTTCTACAGACTTGAAAGAATTTGTATAAGTGTGAGTTTTTTCTTTAACAAATAAACAGATATAAATATTTTGTAGTTTTGTTGTTTTTAGAATTCCACAATCTCCATCAGCACAGGAGTACAGCAAGGATATACTTAACCCCCTGCTCCACTCACCCTGACACCTATGACTGTGGGGCAAAGTGCAGCTCCAACACCATGTACAAGTTTGCTGATGACACCACTGTTGTGGGCTGTAACAAAGGGGGTGTTGAATCAGCATACAGGAGGGAGATTGAAAATTTGGCTGAGTGGTGTAATAACAACAACCTCTCACTCAATGTCAATAAGACCAAGAAACTGATTGTAGACTTCATGAGATGGAAACCAGAGGTCCATGAGCCAGTACTCATCAGAGGATCAGAGGTGTAGAGGGTCAGTAATTTTAAAGTCCTGGGTGTCACAATTTCAGAGGACCTGTCCTGGACCTATTGTATAAGTATTATTGCAAAGAAAGCACGACCATGACTCTACTTCCTCAGGTCTGCGGAGATTTGGTGTGTCGTCAAAAACCTTGGCAAACTCCTATGGATGTGTGGTAGAAAGTGTGCTGACTGGCTGCATTATAGCTTGTTATGGGAACACGATGCCTTTGAGCAAAAAATCCTACAAAAGATAGCCCAGTATATCACAGGTCAGACCCTCCCAACCAATGAGCATATCTACATGAAACGTTGTTGCAGAAGAGCAGCACCCATTATCAAAGATCTCCACCACCTACACCATGCTCTTTTCTTGCTGCTGCCATCAAGTAGCCAATACAAATGCCTCAGGACTTACACCATGAGGTTCAAGAACAATTACTACCCCTCAGCCATCAGACCCTTGAACAGAAGGGGACAGCTACACTCACTGAAGGTCTCTGTTCTGCTGTTATTTCATGCTCTTTATTTATTTCTATATATTTATATCAGCATTTGCACTGCTTGTTTACAGTTAAGAGTTCCTGATATTTACAGTTTACACTTACTGTTCAATAGATTTGCTGTATGGCTGTAGAAAAAGAATCTCAGGGTTGTATCTTTTGACATGTATGTACTCTGATAATAAATTTTACTTTGAGTTTTGCACTTTGTAGAATCTCACAAGGTAGAAAGCATCTGTGTCTGTACCAATTTTAAATCACCATCCAATTAGCCCTTTCCCATTTTCTTCCCCGAGTTATTCTCACTCTTCAAGTACTTAATTCTCTGCTGAGGTAGTAATGGGGGACAAAGAAATAGCAGATGAACGTAATGGGTACTTTGCATCTGTCTTCACTGTGGAAGACACTAGCAGTGTGCCAGTTGTCCGTGAGTGTCAGGTGCAGGAGTTGTTATTACAAAGGAAACAGTGCTCAGCAAACTGGAAGGTCTAGATGGATAAGTCACCTGAACCGGATGGACTACATCCCAGAGTCCTGAGTGCTGAAGAGATAACAGATGCTTTGAATTGAATTAAATTGAATTGATTTTATTACTTACGTCCTTCATATACGTGAGGAGTAAAAATCTTTGTTACATCTCCATCTAAATGTGCAATTTGTAGTCATTTATAATATATTTTGTGTCCAACAGGATAGAAATGCAGTTGCATCAGCATGAATTAAGCAGTCTGATGGCCTGGTAGAGAAAGCCGTCCTGGAGCCTGCTGGTCTGGGCTTATATGCTGCGGTAGCATTTCCCGGATAGTAGCAGCTGGAACAGTTTGTGGTTGGGGTGACTTGGGTCAATGATCCTTCGGGCCCCTTTAACACACCTGTCTTTGTAAACGTCCTGCATAGTGGGAAGTTCACATCTACAGATGCACAGTGCTGTTCGTGCCATTTTCTGCAGAGTCCTGTGATTGAGGGAAGAACAGTTCCCATAGCAGGCAGTGATGTACTCAGTCAGGATGCTCTCAGTTGTGCCCCTGTAGAAAGTTCTTAGAATTTGGGGGCCCATTCCAAACTTCTTCAACCGTGTGAGGTGAAAGAGGCGCTGTTGTGCCTTTTTCACCACACAGCTGGTGTGTACAGACCACGTGAGATGCTCGGTGATGTTTATGCTAAGGAACTTAAAGTTGTTCACCCTCTCAACCCCAGATCCATTCCTCCTGTAGTTCACAACCAGCTCCTTTGTTTTTGCATCATGATCTTTCAAGAATCACCTGATTCTGGTATGGTCATGGAGGACTGGAAGTTTGCAAATGTCACTCCACCCTTTAAGAAGAGAGGGAGGCAAAAGAAAAGAAATTATAAGTCAGCTAGCTAACTTCAGTGATTGGGAAAGTCTTGGAATCCATTATTAAGGATGAGGTTTTGGAGTACTTGAAGATTAATGATAAACTAAGTCGAAGTCAGCATGGTTTCTGTCAAAGGAATTCTTGCCTGACAAATCTATTACAGTTCTTCGAGGAAGTAACAAGTAGGCTGGACAAAGGAGAAGCAGTGGATGCCATTCATTTGGATTTTCAGAAGCCATTTGATAAGTCCCTCATGAAGCTGCTTAACAAGATAAAATCCTACAGCGTTACAGGAAAGATTCTGGCACAGAAAAAGAGTGGCAGATGGAATACAGTGTTAGAAAATGTGTGATAATACATTCTGATAAAAGGAACAGTAATGTAGAGTGTTACCTAAATGGGGAGAAGGATCAAACATAAGAGGTGTAGAGGGACTTAGCAGTCCTTGAGCAAGTCTCCCAGAAGATTAATTTGCAGGTTGAGTCTGTGGTAAAGAAGGTAAATGCAACGTTGGCATTCGTTTCAAGGGGAATAGAATATAAAAACACTGAATTACATTTGAAACAAGCTCTTTGGCCCAGTCAAGAAGAAGTCTATCTGAGCGAGTCCCAGTTGCCTGCATTTGGCCCATATTCCTCCAGGATATCTACCTGTCCAAACGTCTTTTGTAATTACTGTAAGCCCACCCCTACAGTTTCATCTAGCAACTCATTCCATATAGCCACCATTGTCTGTGTGATTAAATTTTTCCATTCTCGTCTTAAATCTATGTCCTCTAGTCTTGGACTCAACTACCCTGGGATAAAATAGGGTGTGATCATTTACTTTAATCATACTCTTTGTCATTTTATAAATGTCTCTTCAATCACTTTCACCCTCCTATGCTTCAAGGAAAACAGTCCCAGCTAATTCAGCCACTCCTTAGAACTCAAACCCTCCAGCCCTGGTAAAATCCTTGTGAGTCCTTTCTACACCATTTCCATCTTAAGGCCATCCTTCCGATAACTGGGTGACCAGATCTACTCTCAATACTCCAGGTCTGGTCTCACCAACAACTTTCATAATAGCAACGTGACAACCCAATTCCTGCGGCCAGTGCTCTGACTAATTAATGCACGGGAACTCTGTGCCTGTACCACAAGGACCTCCTGTTCTACAACACTTTCCGGGATCCTATCAGGGACAATGTAAGTCCTGCCCTGGTTTAACTCACTAAAATGCATCTCCTTGCCACTGACTGAGTTAATTTCCATCTGCCGTTCCTCGGCCCAGGTCCCCAATTCATCTCAATCCTGCTTTGAGAGTGTAATAAACATCAACTGTGATATCAGAAAAGAAAACTCCTGCAGATGCTGGAATTCTGAATTTGCACAGGAAATGCTGGAAATACTCAGCATGTCATGCAGAAAATGCAGCTATGGAGAGACAAATAGTTAATACTTCAGGCTGAAACAGTTAACGTTTCAGAAGTGCTGGAAGGTCACCTACTCAAAACGTTAATTCTGCCTCTCTCTTTGTCACTCTCTGACCTGCTGCATGTGAGTGGCACTGTAGTTCAGCATTTAGCACCAGAGATCTGGGTTCGATTGCTCCATTGTCTGTGAGGAGTTTTTGCATATTCCACATTTCTGTGTGTCTCTCCTCTGGCTGCTCCTGTTTCCTCCCACATTCTAAAGATACATGGTTAGGGTTAGGTTTCAAGATTAGATTATGAGGACACTCAGTCCTCATTTATTGTCATGCATGCATTAGGAAATGATACAATGTTCCTCCAGAGTGATATCACAAAAAAAACAGGACAAACCAAAGACTAACACTGACAAGACCACATAATTATAACATATAGTTACAACAGTGCAAAGCAATACCATAATTTGATAAAGAGCAGACCATGGGCACGGTAAAAAAAAATCTCAAAGTTCCGATCGACTCCCGACAGTTCGGATTGCAGGTGGCAAAAGGGAGAAACTCTCCCTGCCATAAACCTCCAGGCGCCGACAACTGCCGATGCATTGGAAGCACCTGACCACAGCCGACTCTAAGTCCGTCTGAAAACTTCGAGCCTCCAACCAGCCCCTTCGATACAGCCTCCCGAGCACCATCTCTGCCGAGCGCTTCGACCCCGTCCTGGCCGCCGAGCAACAAGTAAAGCCGAGGACTCGGGGCCTTCCCCTCCAGAGATCCTGGATCACACAGTAGCAGCGGCAGCAAAAGAGGCATTTCAGAAGTTTCTCCAGATGTTCCTCCATTCTCTCATGTCTGTCTCCATCAAATCAGGATTGTGCACGGCACCCTACTTGACAGATTACAGATATCATTCACCGGAGTGGCCACTGCGCTCTGCGTCGCGCCGCCATCTTCTCCTCTTCCCAGAAATCCAACTTGATTTATTACATGTATATTGAAACCATAGAATGAAGCACATCATTTGTGTTAGCAAACAACACACCTGAGAGTTAGTGAGTTGTGGGCATGCTATGTTGAGGGTGGAAGCAGGGTGACACTGCGAGCTGTCCCCAGCACAATTCAGAGGTAGTTTATCAGACATCAAATCCTGGCTGGTTTGGTTAGATACAAGTGATGCATTTCACTGCATGTTCCTTCTCTTACCTTGTCCTCTATTTCTGTTTTTAATAACTCCAGCAGAAGGTTGTGAGCTGATTTTTGTATTAGCTTAGAACTTAATGTCAGTTAATCCAATACTTCCACAAGTGCTATCTGCTCTGAAAATACAGCTGTGAATTCTATGCATGTAACTATGATTTAATATACTTCAAGCTCCATCCTTATAACATACAGATGCAACATAATTCCATATCTCCAGCATTCCTTGCTCTTTTTCTCTATCTAAGTTGCACGTCTGATAAACTATCCCCGAATAGCAGTTCTGATGCATCAATGTTCCATTTGTCTTCTAACTCAAGAGCTTGCTGACAGTTTACAGACCAAAATATTTGAGTAAATAATGCTCTACGTGCCACCTTCACTGTAATGCAATTGCTTTACAGCACTGGTGATCAATGATTGGGTTCAATTCCCACTACTTGTGGGAATTTGTGCATTCTCTCTCTGACCGTTTGGTTTTCTTCGGGTGCTCCAGTTTCCATCTGCATTCCAAAGACTACAGGTAAGAATTAGTACGTTGTAGGCTTGCAATATTAGGACTGGGAGCACAGTGACACTTGCCGGCTGCTCCCAGCAGATCCTCAGTGTATTCTGGTTGTTGATACAAGCAATGAAGTTCACTGTGCATTTTCATGTTGTGATGTAGAGTGCATGTGGCAAATAAAGCTAAACTTTCTCAACATCACAAGCTTGGTGTACCAACTGAAGATGATATTGCACAAGGGGCTGACTAGATGTGTGTGTTTGCGAACAACTATTGAATTAGTATGTTTCCAGTACTGGGTCAGATGAAAACATCGGTGATTCAGCATCTAGCATCTGGTGAACAAAACCCTTCCAACACCTATGATACAAGTCAAGAGTGTGCTGGAATAATCTCTATTTTCCTGAATGAATATACCTTCAGCATATTGAAGATGCCCAAAGCCATGCAGGGCAACACCGTTTGATTGGAATCCCATCCGCCACTGTAAGCCATTCCCACCTCCAACACCAGTATGCCTGTGGCTGCAGTGAACCATCTGTAAAACACAAGGTGTCCACACCTCTGATCTTTAACCACTATCACCCACAGGGGAACAGCAGGCCTGGTGAACATCACCTCCTACAATGCTGTTCCACGTCACCATGGAAATATATTGTTGACTTACTTCATCATACTATGGTTGATATCCTAGAACTTGTTCCCAGCAGCTTAGTGGACATTCCTTCATCACATAGTTCACTATCCCCTTTTCAAAGCCAGTTAGCGTTGGGAAACAAATGATAATGGCCGTCTGAATAAAGTGACATCTTTGATCTAAGGTGGAGATTGGCCTCATTTGGGAGAAGGGACAATGAACGTCCTCCTTGGTGAGGCCTCTCTTCTAGTCCAAAACGTTGATTGTTTATTTCCTTCCATAGACTTTGCCTGACTTGCTATAAACAGTGGCATGCAAAAGTTTGGGCACCTCTCGTCAAAAAGTTCTATTTCAACTTTATCAGGCCACAGGACTTGTTTCCAAAATGCTTCAGGCTTGTTTACATGTTCCTTTGAACCTTTTGAATAGAACTTTTTGGCCGCAATGAGCAAAGGTATGTTTGTAGAAAAAAGGGTGCAGAATTTCATGAAGAGAAACCCTCCCCAACTATTAAGCATGGGGGTGGATCAATCATGCTTTGGGCTTGTGTTGCAGCCAGTGGCATGGGGAACATTTACTGGTAGAGGGAAAAATGAATTCAATTAAATACCAGCAAATTCTGGAAGCAAACATCACACCGTCTGTAAAAAAGCCAAAGATGAAAAGAAGGTGGTCTCTACAATAGGATAATGATCCTAAACACACCTCAAAATCCACAATGGACTACCTTAACAGGCACAAGCTGAAGGTGTTGCCATGGCCCTCACAGTCCCCTGACATAAACATCATCAAAAATCTGTGGATAGACCTGAATAGAGCAGTGCATGCAAGACGACCCAAGAATCTCACAGAACTAGAAGCCTTTTGCAAGGAAGAATGGGTGAAAATCCCCCAAACAGGAATTAAAAGACTCTTAGCTGGCTACAAAAAGCGTTTACAATCTGTGATACTTGCCAAAGGGAGTGTTACTAAGTACTGACTATGCAGGGTGCCCAAACTTTTGCTATGGGCCCTTTTCCTTTTTTGTTATTTTGAAACTGTAAAAGATGGAAATAAAAATTTTTTCTTGCTTAAAATGTTAAAGAAATGTGTCATCTTTAACCTTATGCCTTTTGGAAATCAATTCATCTTTTACTCACTTAGCTATTCACAGTAACAGAAATTTTGACCAGGGGTGCCCAAACTTTTGCATACCACTGTATGTTGTCACGTACCCCGTGACAGGTTAAAGAACCAGCAGAAATGGAAAACACTTTGGAGTCCAGTATTGTTATTAACTAATGGTATTTATTAGTAACTACACAATACAGTAATATAAATGCAGATAAATCAAACAGGTTAGCAATGATTATATATATAAGTAAGTGTGGAAATGTATGAAAACCAAGCTTCTTTATGTCTCGGGGTAAATAGTTAGTCTTATGATGATGAGTACAGTTCAGTTCGTGGTGTGGAGTTGAGTAGTGATGGAGAGTGAGAGAGGTTTGAGACCAAGGTGAGCTGACACCATCGATCTTCCCGTTGCCCTCCAAAATCCTTTAGAAGTCACCGACTGTGACCACAACAAAGGGGACCGTTCTTCTGTGGCGGAATTATCAAACCAGGCAAGGGTCAGACACACGAATAACTCCTCACCGGTCACACCCTTTTCACACTGTGAGAGCCACTGATCAATCCGCCTGATCAATCCTCCAAAACCCACCTTCTCTGTGGGCACAACAAAGCTCATTCAGTGTCCAAAACCATGTGTCTGTAGGTCTAACAGTTGACCTTCTATTTATCTCACCATGCTGAACACCAGCTGTCCATCCAGTAGCCCCTCCCTTCTCTCTCTGTAAGAACTTGGAAGCTGCCAGCATCCTTGCAAAGTGTAAACATGCTGCAGAGAAACCATAATGCCATCTCAAACCAGTTTTCACCTCTCTCTCTTAATAACAAGGTGTCTGGTGTTGAACAACTCTCTCTCTCTCTCTTTTCAAAAGCACAGTTCATAGGGGTAATTCAGCACCCTGTCACAATGTGCATATATGGAGGAACTCTAGGAGGGAAGTAAAAAAATCGATGTTTCAGTCTGAGACTCCTGGTCCAAAACATTGATTGTTTATTTCCGTCCATAGACTTTGCCCAACTTGATGAGTTTCTCCAGCATTTGGAGTGTGTTGCTCTAGAAATGACACACAAGTTGATTTTCTGGGTGGGCACGTGGCCAAGTGGTTAAGGCGTTCGTCTAGTTATCTCAAGGTTGCTAGTTCGAGCCTCAGCTGTGGCAGTGTGTTTGTGCCCTTGAGCAAGGCACTTAACCACACATTGCTCTAGTCTGTGCGAGGAGTAGCGCCCCACATAGACTTCCAATCTGCACCTTGTAAGGCATGAAAATGCCTGACACAGGCCTCTCATGGTCTGAGTCGATGTTCCCTCCCCCTGATTTGCTGGGTGACTTGTCATTCCTCAGTCTGTGAGAGCCAAAATGTTTTCCTTTCTTTCTTTTTTCAATATTTTTATTAAATTTCATATACACAAATACAGAATTCATAAGGATACTTATTATAAATCAAAATAAGGTAGCACAAAATGCACTACATATAAATCACACTGATACAATCACGGTATCCCATATTCATGATCAATCAAATAAAATAAATTGAATTATGAAATACAATAATATGGTTAATTATATTATTAAAAAAATCTACATCCACTACCAAGAAAAAGCTGGTTGGTAAAACAAAAAGAAAAAAAGAGTAATTTACCATATAGTGTTTTATAATAATAGCCCAGATCTATATTTTAATAACAGTAACAATTCAAAGATTTTCAAGGTAGTTCAGAAAGGGTCCCCATAGCTTTTGAAAATCTTGATTAGAATCAGAAATCGAACAACGAATCTTCTCTAAATTTAAACATGACATAACATCACATAACCATTGAGCATGTGTAGGGGGGGGGCAACCTCCTTCCATTTAAGCAAGATCACCCTCCTAGCCGTAAGAGAAATAAAAGCCAGTACCTGCAAATGAGAAGGCTCCAAAATAATAGCCCTTTCCTCAACAATACCAAATAAGGCAGTCAAAGGATTGGGCTTAAAATTAACTTTAGAAAGTACAGAAAAAGTTTGGAATACATCTTTCCAATATTTTTCAAGGCTCGAACACGACCAAAACATATGAATTAATGAAGCCTCTCCATTATTACATCTGTCACAGTAAGGAGATATATCTGCAAGAAAACGAGCGAGCTTGTCTTTAGACATATGAGTCCTATGTACCACTTTAAACTGTAGGAGGGAATGACCAGCACACAATGATGAGGAATTAACCAATTTGAAAGTAGCCCTCCAGGTCTCATCAGATAATGAAGTCTGTAAATCCTTTTCCCAATCTTCTTTAATTTTGTCTAAAGGAGCCATTCTCAGTCCCAACAACAGACCATAAATATAAGATATTGAGCCATTATCAAAAGGTTTCAAATTAAAAATTACATCTATTATGTTCTTATCTGGGCTGGTAGGAAATATATGTAGTTTAGATCTTAAAAAATCTCTAAAAAAAAGTGGGTATTTGATAGGTTATATTTCACTGAGAGCTGCTCAAAAGCCAACAAACAGATCCTGAAATCGTTTAATGCCTAATCTATCCCATTCTCTAGAAAACAGATCGGTTGTAGATGGTTAAAAAAAATTAGAAAAAATAGGACTAGAAAGAGAAAATCTCAATAAACCGAAATGTTTTCTAAACTGTAGCCAGATCCTCAAAGTGTGTTTAACCACCAAACTGTCAGTTAATTTATTTAAAGATAAAGGAAGAGAGGATCCAAGAAGAGAAATAATAAAACATTTCGTAACAGAGTTGGCTTCCAAAAAGACCCATATTGGACAATCCTCACGATTAAGATAATATAACCAAAAGGTAAGATTTTGTATGTTAATTGCCCAATAATATAACCCAAAATTGGGTAGAGCAAGACCTCCATTCCTTTTAATTTTTTGAAGGTGGGCTTTATTTAATCAGGGTTTTCTGTTCTTCCATATGTAGGAAGAAAGAATCAAATCTAAAGAATCAAAAAAAGACAGGAATAAAAACAGGTATGGCTTGAAAAAGGTATGTAAATTTAGGTTAAATATTTATTTTAATAGAATTAATTCGACCAATCAATGATAAAGAGAGAGGCGACCAATTAGAAAGTATCTTTTTCACATAATTCATTAAGATTAGAAAATTTTATTTGAATAGATCTTTATAATTCTTAATGATTGTTACACCCAAATATGTAAATTGTTTTCACACAATTTTAAAATAAAGGTTAATACTGGTTGATATCAAATTATTTAAAGGAATCAATTCACTCTTACGTAAATTCAATTTATATCCTGAAAACTGACTAAAATTAGTCAGTAAAAGAAACATAGAGGGTAAAGAAGTTGTAACATTAGATATAAAAAGCAATAGGTCATCAGCATAAAGCGAAACTTCATGAATAATACCTTTCCTTAAGATACCGGTGATATCTTTAGACTCTCGAAAGGCAATTGCTAAAGGTTCTAACACCAAATCAAAAAGCAAAGGGCTCATTGGACATCCTTGCCTGGTTCCACGTTGGAGTTTAATTGGTTTAGAATTCTGAAAGTTAGTAAGGACCCGAGCGGAGGGAGATAAGTAGAGTAATTTAATCTAAAGAATAAAATTGGGCCCAAAATTAAATTTTTCTTAGGTTTTAAATAGGTAATTCCATTCAACTCAGTCAAAAGCCTTCTCCGTATCCAGAGAAATCACACATTCCAATATTTCCTTGGATGGAGAATGCATAACATTTAACAATCGCCGTATATTAAAATGGAAATATCGATTTTTAATAAATTCTGTCTGATCATCAGATATTATAGAAGGTATAATATTCTCGAGTCTACGGGCCAAAACTTTAGATAGGATCTTAGCATCAACACTGAGTAAAGAGATTGGTCTATATGAAGAGCATTCCGTGGGATTCTTATTCTTTTTAAGAATAAGCGAAATGGACTGTGGCAACCTACCCATCTTGAAGGAATCAGTAAGGGTAGAACATAAATGAGGTATAAGCAATGAAGAAAAAGCCTTATAAAATTCTCCAGAGAATCCGTCAGGCCCTGGAGATTTCCCAGAATGCAATGAACGTATAGCCTCAGTAATTTCCTCCTGAGAAATAGGTAGATCCAACTGCTTTTGATTATCAACCGAAAGTCCAGGAATATTTAATTGGTCTTAAAAACTGTTCATTGCAGTACTATCTTTATCAAAATCAGAACTATACAGTTTAGAATAAAATTCTCTAAAAGTGTCATTTATTTCAAAATGGTCAGTTGTCAAATCACCATTGGTTTTGTGAATTTCTTTAATTTGCCATTTAGCTATAAAGGTCTTCAATTGATTAGCCAATAGTTTACCAGTTTTTTTCTCCATGTACATAGAATTGGCTTCTATCTTTTAAAAGTTGGCTTTCAATTGGATACGTTATAAGAAGATCATATTTAGTTTTAATTTCAGTATGTCTTTTGTATAGTTCAGGGTCTGGTACCAAAGCATATTTCTGGTCTAATTATTTTAATTGATTAACTAAGTCAGTTATCTCTTTATTAGCTTTTTTTTCTTAACATATGCAGTAGAGGAGATAATTTGTCCTCTAATACATGCCTCAAAATCATCCCAAATGATAAGACTAGAAGTCTCGTCCAACGCATTTTCTTCAAACAAAAACAGTAATTTGATTCTCCAGAAATTTTAGAAAATCCTTATCAGATAACAAAGTTAAATTAAAACACCAGGATCTGTTCATATGAGTGAAACCAGGAAGATTTAAAGATAGAAGTACAGGAGAATGGTTGGATACAGCTACTTCTTCATATTCAATGGATCGAACTAATGAAATCATTTGACTATCAATAAAAAAGTCATCAATCCTGGTATAGGAATGTTGGACATGAGAGAAGAATGAATATGGGGAATAAAGCCGAATGCATTGGCGAGATCCAGGAAGATGACTCCTCTGGGAAGCATATGACTTCTTCCAGATACCAGAGCCCATAATAACACTGGTGAAGTTGTAGTCTCAAGACAGCAATTGTACTTCACAACAGCAGATTTTACCACAACATAGCAGAGACTGGAAGTAGACATTATGGCAGGTTGTACTATATCACCCCTGGATTTCACAATGACCATGAAGTTCTTTATCAGGTCTTCAGAATGAGTTGAAGGCAGTGAAGGAACAAATGCTGAACGTTGCCTTCTGCCTATTAGGATGTACATGGACGATATAACAACACTGACTGCTATTGCAGAAGGCAACAAGCGATTAATTGGAAAGCTACAGGAAAACATCAAGTGGCTCAAATGAAAATCAAACCCAGCAAGTCACGAAGCATCTCCATAGTCAAGGGAATGCAAAAAGACACAAAGTTCTTCATTGGTGATGACCCAGTTCCAACAGTGTCAGAGACGAAAAGCAGGTGCTGCAACTAAAGCAACACATCGCCAAGAGCCTGGGTAACATTGACAAGACCATGCTACCTGGAATACTAAAGCTCTGCTGCTTACAGCTTGTTCTCCTGCCCTGGGTGGTGTGGCTACTCACTGTCTATGTGATCCCACTAACAACCATGAAGAAACTCGAATCATCATGACGTTCGTAAAGAAGTGACTCGCTGTTGCAAGGTGTATGGTAAAGAAGTCCTTGAACTACCTATCATTGGCCTTAGAGATGAATTCAAGTGTTCTAAGGTGGGTCTACAGATGATGCTCAAAGATTCTCGTGACAAGATCAATAGTAATGCTGCACAGACCTTGTCAACTGGGCGGAAATGGACCCCAAGCAACAGCAGCCCTTAAGCACAGAGACATGTTGGTCAAGTCCAACAGGGGAGAGGTGGCTTTGGTCTGGCAGCATGTGGACCCTCCTGGCACAAGGCCACAATTCCAGAGCAAAGGAAGATGGTTGTCGAGGAAGTTATGGTGACAAGAAGAGTCAGACAGAAGTGCAAAGGCTGTCTCCCTGGCTAAGCAGGGGCAATGGATCCAGTGGGAAAGCATTGAGAGGTGTAAAATCAGCTGGAAGGAAATATGGAAGAGAGAAGCAAACAGATTTAGCGTTCTCATCAGAGCTAAGTATGCAGGTGTCCCCCGCTTTTCAAACGTTCGCTTTACGAAATCTCACTGTTGCGAAAGACCTACATTAGTTCCCTGTTTTCGCCAACAGAAGGTGTTTTCACTGTTACAAAAAAAGTAGCGCGTGATAAAAAGGCTGCGCGCGCCCCGAGCAGCTGTTCCCCCCCGGATTTGGAATGGCATTCTCGCCGGCATTGCTTAAACATGTGTCTGTGAGCAGCCATTTGCAAGATGAGTTCTAAGGTATCGGAAAAGCCTAAAAGAGCTTGTAAGGGTGTTACACTTAGCGTAAAACTAGACATAATTAAGCGTTTCAATCGTGGTGAACGAAGTAAGGACAAAGTGAGTCTGGCGTGTGGAAGTTGACGAAGATGATGTTGAAGAGGTTTTGGCATCTCATGACCAAGAACTGATAGATGAAGAGCAGATGCAATTGGAAGAGGAAAGGGTAACAATCAAAACCGAATGCAGTAGCGAACGGACCGAAAGTGACATCGAGGCAGGAAGACATAGAAGAAGATAACCTGCCTGCCCTAATGGAAACAGACGACGATGAGATGACACCCCAGTGTCCCACCACCCCAACCCCCAGGCCGTGGACAGATACTGATCCGCGAAGCATGCAGGGGTACAGCAGTAGCTGGGAGGCATCCAGCACATCTTAAGAAAAAAGCCGAAATAAACATGCTAATTAATTAGGTGCTGCCCAGCATGTAAATGTCGGCCCAGATCAGAGGCCGCATTCGGAAATCGCCTCTGATCTGGGCTGACAATTACGTGCCGGGTGGCACCTAATCAATTAGCTTGTTCATTTCAGCTTTTTTCTTAAAGATGTTCTGTGTGCCTCCAGTCTACCGCTGCACCCCTGCATGCTTCGCTGATTGGTATCAGTTCGCTGCCCGGAGGGTCGAGGCCACTGCACCACCCCAACCTCCAATGACTCAGTCTAACACACAATCATCAGTGTGCTCTGCGCTGTCTTCCCGATTCCCGTAAGTGATACTACACTTTACATACATTATTTCTACTTTATATCGGCTGTGTAATTTTACGTGTTATTTGGAATGATTTGACAGCTTCATAGCTTAAGGGTTACTGGAGAGATTATTTCTGCCAGCAGCGCTTGCGTGAGATTTTCGCTACGGAGAACAGTGCCGGCAATGATTGTGGAAAAGTATTTCTACTTTATATAGACTGTGTATTTATCATATCATTCCTGCTTTTACTATATGTTACTGTTATTTTAGGTTTTATGTGTTATTTGGCCTGATTTGGTAGGTTATTTTTGGGTCTGCGAACGCTCACAAAATTTTCCCATATAAATAAATGGTAATTGCTTCTTCGCTTTACGACATTCTGGCTTATGAACTGTTTCATAGGAATGCTCTACCTTCGGATGGCGGGAGAAACCTGGGTGATGTGCTTCCCTCACAAAAAGCCTCCACCAATGGTTCGGTAGGACCTAACTTGTGCCCTGTGCATGCCCAATTCTGGCAACTCTCAAGCACATCCTGGCAAGCTGCAAAACTAACCTCACACAAGGCAGATACACATGGCATCACAACCAGGTCTTGAAGAGTCTGGCAGCGACAATCAAGACCAAGGGTATAGCAACCAACTCCTTGTCCCCTAGAATGGCAAACACTGACACCAGGCGCATTTATCCAGGAGGGAGGGAAAAGACCAACTAATCTCCTAATCCAGAAAAAGGACAGATGAACATGGCCTGTGACTGGAAATTATGGTGGATGTCAATAAACAACTCACCTTTCCACCAGAAATTCCTCCCACCAGTCTTAGGCCAGACTTGATCCTCTGGTCCAATTCATTACAGATTGTCTACACTGTGGAACTCACAGACCCGTGGGAGGATTCAGTGGCTGAAGGATATGAGTGCAAGAGGTTACGCTATGCAGATCGAGCAACTGAAGCTCAGAGGTGGGCTGTGGAAGCAGGTTGTAGGGGATATATACCTACATCAACCTTCAAATTGCTGAAGAAGTTAGGGATCCATGGTAAGATTCTATAGGCAAGCGGAAAGAAGCAGCCACTGGCTATGGATCAAGCAAAAAGATCTCTCCTGGGTTCCAAGGTAGCATCAGAAGAGTGGGAAGACAGAAGAGAGGGTGACTCTGGGATGCCAGAAGTCATCATCGAGCCCTCCAGAGATGCAGTGGCCTAATCGATGAAACATCGAGGAAGAAGAGTGCCCACTTGAAAACTCCTACGCGCCAATCGTGTGCCACGCTCAACATCAAGACAGTCTCGAGCAAGTGCTCATGACCTATTGGCATGAGGGATATTAACATCTTATCCTGTGTTTCTTTTTCTCTCCTTATGTTGACCTTGTTGAATCTGAAGATACTGTAATAGAGAGCTTCTTCAGAAGCTAAGAACGAGGCATAAAACATGGTGGTTTATTAGGTGTTCATAACAAAAAATAACAGTAACTGTTGCACTTAACTGTAGGGAAGGGGAGAACCTACAAAAAACAAAGAAATACAGAAAAGCCAAGAACAGAGATCAAGGAAGTCATCTCCTTCAAGCTGGGCAGATCACAGGACATTCCATTGATAGGAGGTAGTCAGGTTCAGTGATGTGACACAGGCTGCAGAGAATCGTGTAGAAAAATACAGTCAGAATCAGGTTTAATATCACTGGTGCCCATGATGGAGCTGGCTGAATTTGCAACTTTCTGCAGCTTTTAATGACCCTGTGCAGTGGCCCCACCATACCAGATAATGACACAACCAGCTAGAATGCTCTTCACAGTACATCTATAGAAATTTGCCAGTGTTTGGTGACAAACCAAGTCTCCTCAAACATCTAATAAAATATAACAGCTGTCATAATTTGTAGTTGCATCAATAAGTTTGGTCCAGGGTAGATCTTTAAAGATGTTGGCACCAAAAATCTTAAAACTGCTCACTTTTTCCACTTCCGATCCCTCGATGAGGACTGGTGTGCAATCCCTTGGTTTTCCCTTTCTGAAGTCCTCAATCAATGTTTTGGTTTAACTAATGCTGAGTGCAAGGTTGTTGTTGCATGTTGCAACATCATTCAACCAGCTGATCTATCTCACTCTTGTATCACTCCTTGTCATCTGAAATTCTACCAACAGCATTTTTGTCATCGGCAAATGTATAGATGGTGTTTTAGCTGTGTATAGTGTCGAGAGAATAGAGCAGTGGGGTAGGCACGCATCCTTGAAGTGCATCAGGTTTGATTGTCAGAGAGGAGGAGATGTTATTTCTGATCCACTCTGACAGTGGTCTTCCAGTGAGGAAGTCAAGGATCTAGTCCCGGAAGGACCAAGTTTTGAAGGGAGCTTGTTGATTAATACTGAGGATATGATGATGTTGAACCCTGAGGTGTAATCAATAAACTGGAGCCTGGTGTAGGCATTGTAATGGTTCAGTGAATCCAAGGCCGAATGGGGAGACAGTGAGGTTGCATCTACTGTTGACCTATTGTAGCAATAGGTAAATTGCAGCAGGTCCATTTCCTTCCTCAGGCAGGAGTTGCCAGACTATAGCTGACCTCTGTAACCACATCATGACAGTAGATGTGACTGCAACCGGACGAGCTCATCCTGCTCTTCCTGGCCACTGGGATGTTTGTTACCCTTTTGAAACAGGTGGGAACTGCTGATTTAAGCAGTGAGAGATTAAAGATGTTATTGAACACTCCTGCCAGTTGGATAGCATAGGGTCTCACTGCGATACCATCAGGACCTGAAGCCTGGCGAGGGTTCTCCTTCTTGAAAGATATTCTGATGTTGGCCTCTGAGACAGAGATCACAAGGATTCACAGATGTGATTTTATCTTTTAAAAGTGTGCATAAAAGGCATTGAGCTCATCTGAGAGTGAAGCATTACAGCCATTCATAATGTTAGGATTCATCTTGTTGGAAGAAATTGCCTGGAAACCCTGCTAGAGCAGACAGGTATCTGATTCTGTCTCTAACTTCAGTCAGAATTGCTTATTCATTCATTAACTAGCCCTCAGTAGATTATGAACCTCTTGGTTCATCCACGGCTTTGATTGAGTGTATCCAATATGTTGTCAAAAGTACAAACTAATGCACATAGGTCTTGATGAAGTCTGTGACAACAGTGGCATATTAAGCCATATTTGAAGATGTCCAGTCCACCAACTTAAAATAGTCCTGCAAGTGCTCCTCCACCTTCCTGAATCATACCTTTATGATCCTCACCACTGGTGCTGCAGTGAATGGTGAAGCCTTCAGACTGCAGTGTTGCATCCGAAATGGCAGAGGTGAGCCATGTTTCCATGAAAAAAAGTACACAGCAATCCCTGATGTCCCTCTGGTACTGCCATTTTGTTCTGAGTTCTTCAGTTTTATTTTCCAGAGTTTGTACAGTTGTCAGCAGATAGTTAGGAGTAGGGTGTCTAAAGGCTCTGCGTTTCAATTGTACTTGTATTGCACCACACTTTCCTCACTTCCTCTTTCTTAAAGGTGAACTGCACTAGTGACTTGGGTCTACCGTCCAGGGTCTGTCGATTCAGAGGATCGATAGTTTGTTTAGAATCAGTGATACTACAATTACTGTAAATTCACTGAAGAATATACCATGATTGCACCCATATAGGTGATCATATAAAATAATAAGCAAGCATAAGCTATTTATAACTTACTATTTGACTTATTATTTCTTTTTCTTTTTCATATTTGCACAGTTTGTTGTCTTTTGCACATACTGTAGGTTAGGGGTCGCCAACCCGTCGATCGCGATCGACCAGTCGATCTTTGAGACTTTCCCAGTAGATCCCGAAGAAAAATCAAAAATAAATACACAAATACCGTTGTAATGTGAGCATTATAAAAGTAATGCTAATTAGGATAATGGTAATATAGCAATATTTTCGCTAAAAAGCTGTTTGTAAAGAGGGATTGTTTCAGGGTTGCGGGGGTTTAGTTCCGTTCTTTCTTCCCAGTGTGCATGTGTGTAGCTGCCCCGCCATGCACCGCATTTTCAGCGTAGCCTGTGCTGTATCAAAGTGACCAATCAGATTAGGTAGAGAACAGACGGTTGCAAACATCAATATACGGCAGTGGTCCCCAACCTCCAGGCCGCGAAGAATGCAGTGGTGCAGCGGTAGTCGGGATGCACACAGCACATCTTTAAGAAAAAATGCTGAAATAAACAAGCTAATTAATTAGGTGCCACCCGGCACGTAAATGTCAGCCCAGATCAGAGGTGACGCAATCGGCAATCGCTCGTGATATCCTGATGGCATGGCGGAGGCTCCACGAAAGAAGGCGAAAACATACAAATTCCATCCAGAATGGGAAGAGGAATTTCTATTTACCTTGGTGAAAGACAAGTGTGTATGTATGTTGTGCCACCAAACACAAGCACTGAATAAAAGAGGGAATCTGGAGCGGAATCGCAACACCAACCACCAGGAATTTAAAGACACCTACTCCCCAAAGAGCGCAATTCGTGCCAGGAAAGTTGAGGAGCTGAAATCGGGGTTGAAGGCCCAGCAATCATTTTCCACAAAACATGCTGCTCAAAATAAGGCTGCTATTGAAACATCATTTCGTGTAAGTCACCTTTTGGCTGAACGGAAGAAGCCTTTTACAGATGGCGATTTATTCAAGGAAGCAGTGGTCATTACCGCAGAAACTGTTATTAATGACTTTAAAAACAAAAACGGCTTCACAACCGCAATACATAATAGACCGCTTGGCCCTGCAGCAGTGACAAGGAGGGTAGAGTCACCGTTAGAGGACATGAATATTTTTCACTACAGTTCGATGAATCCCTGGATGTAATGCAAACAGCTCAGCTTGTTGTATTTGTTCTTTCCAGGATTTTACAACAAAGGAGGACTTCCTCACTCTTATGCAATTAAAGGAAAGAACGAGAGGTGAGGATATTTACAATGAGTTTAAAAAAATATGTCCATGAAAATGACATCCCCATTCATAAACTGGTGGCAATTACTACTGATAGGGCCGAGCAATGCGCGGTGTGCGCATTGATTTTATACCACTAAAAGTCAGTGCCTACTTTGGGTCAACTTATCTATGTGAAATTGCATTTTCACAGATGAAAATTATTAAATCTAAGTACAGGAGCTGACTTATTGACAGACACCGCACCAGCGTTGCCAACTTTCTCACTCCCAAATAAGGAACAAAAGTAGCAGTCAAATCCCGGGACATTTGTGTTTACCCCGAGAAAGACTACCATGACCATGAAGCCTTGCACGGGCACTTGTGTTCGCATGCGCGTACATGCTGATTTTTTTCTTACCCTATGAATTGGTTTTGGCTTAATCTTCATTATCTCTACTTTATATAGGCTGTGTATTTATCATATTATTCCTGCTTTTACTATATGTTAGTGTTATTTTAGGTTTTATGTGTTATTTGGTATGATTTGGTAGGTTTTTTTGGGTCTGAGAAAGCTCAATATTTTTTTCCATATAAATTAATGGTAATTGCTTCTTTGGCGTAAAGCATTTCAGCACGAAAGGTTTCATAGGAACGCTCTACCTTAGAGGGGGAAATACGGGACCGTTGGCAACCCTAAACCCCACAGACTGTCTCAGACTGGCTGTCTGTAGTTATGAGCCAAATTTCAGGGAACTAGCAGAAAGTATTCAGCCCCAGTCATCACACTAAGTGCAACAGTCAATTTTTATTCATTTATTTTTTGTGTTGAAATAAAATTAAATAATGAAACTTAGAATTAAAGGTGTGAAGTATTGTAATATTCTTAAAGAAAGACAGCTATGGCCTGTTTGATATGCTAGTTACAGTGTTTTCTTGTTTGAATTAATTTGAAAGTTTGACAAAAGTATTTTGTGCAATTCAAATACAATTCGCCCAAATAAAAGGCCTCAAATTGGAAGTACAATCTGAGCTGTTTTTTCTCTAAACGATTTAGTAGGTAGATCTTGCCTTTCACTGAGGTCGAGATAGGGGATCTTGGGCTTAAAAAGGTTGGTGACCACTACTGTAAGTTATTTGGCCATCTTAGTTTGTGTGCAGTTTTTCATTGATTGCATTGAATTTCTTTGTTCTACTGTGAAGTCCCACAAGACAATGAATCTCAGGGTGGTATATGGTGACATACACATGTAGTTTGAACTTCAAACTTTGACTTGAAAATATTAAACTACGAGAGTAATTATAATTTTAAACTCTTATCCAACAATTTCTACTCCTGCTGATTTTCCACAGAAATGGAAACATTTTCTCTGAGTCTTTTCCACTAACACTTTTCATATACTTTAGGAATCTCTACTGAATCGAGGAGGAATCACAGAAGTAGAAATAATGCAAATAGATTCAATTAGGAATTTGAAGATTTATACAAAGGATGGGACATGTCAGCACAGAGTTGTTGGTATAAGTCACATACTTAAATGAAAGCTGAGAAGCATAGAAGTTATTACACTGGTTAGTTGAAAGCTGAAAGAAATGGTTTGAATCAGGAATTAGCTTCTAATTTGCAAGTGTTGGGAAAATAATTGAATGCAATTGAGTGAACTGACTTATTATAAATCAGTCCAGGTCTCTGCTACAAAAACAAGGTTAATGTAAAGAACAGCCAAAGTATTTAATTCGACATGAGAACTAAAAAAAATCTGGTGTTTACATGACAAATAAACTCTTCTCAGGCTTTTAGTCAGATACAAGTATTCTTTCTTTTCAAATCTTTTTATTGTATATACAGGAAAAATAACATGAGTACATCGAAGTATCAACACTTACAATGCCTCAAAAAAACCGTTATCTTAAAGATTGAAAACAAATTTACGAAGATACAAGTATTGATCACTGATCAAACTAGCAATATCCCTGATGAAGATGGCAGAGTCTGTCATCAAAACGTCTGTTATAATTGATACCTGTATCTAGCTGGGAGCCCAAGAAGAGTTTATTCAATGGGAACTAACTTGTCAGCTAATGCTCCTGAGGGATCACTACATGAGGTCTGATAGCATCTGAGGGGCATGGATAGAGAAATGGCTGATAGTAGGAGGCAGCGAGTGGGAATAATGAAGGCCTTTTTTAGTTGGCTGCCAGTGGCTAGTGGTGTTCCTCACGGGTCAGTATAGGGACCGCTATTTTTACATTGCTCGTCAATGATTTAGATAATGGAATTGACAGCTTTACGGCAAGGTTTGCAGTGAAGGGGTAGGTAGTGCTGAGGAAGCAATGCAATTGCAGAGGACTTAGACAAATTGGGAGAATGAGCAAAAGAGTGACAGATGGAATACAGTGTTGGGAAATGTATGATAATGCATTTTGGTAAAAGCAACAAAACGTCTGAAGTGCAAGGGGACTTAGGAGTCTTTGTGCAAGACCCCCAGAAGGTTAATTTACAGGTTGAGTCTGTGGTAAAGAAGGCAAATGCAATGTTGGCATTAATTTCAAGGGGAATAGAGGATAAAAGCAAGGAGATAATACTGAGGTTTTACAAGACACTAGTCAGGTTGTACTTGAGTATTGTCAACAGTTTTGGGAACACATATCTCAGAAAGGATGTGTTGTCATTGGAGACAGTTCAGAGGAGGTTTACAAGGATGATTCTGGGAATGAGGGGATTAACATATCAGCATTTATAACCATATAACCATATAACAATTACAGCACGGAAACAAGGCATCTCGGCCTTTCTAGTCCGTGCTGAACTCTTACTCTCATCTAGTCCCACTGACCAGCACTCAGCCCATAACCCTCCATTCCTTTCCTGTCCATATATTTATCCAATTGAACTTTAAACAACAAAATAGAACCTGCCTTAACCACTTCTGCTGGAAGCTCATTCCACACAGATACCATTCTCTGAGTAAAGAAGATCCCCCTCATGTTACTCCTAAACTTTTGTCCTCTAATTCTCAACCCATGCCCCCTTGTTTGAATCTTCCCCACTCTCAATAGAAAAACTCTAACCACGTCAACTCTATCAATCCCCCTCATAATTTTAAACACCTCTAATCAAATCTCCCCTCAACCTTCTACGCTCCAAAGAATAAAGACCTAACTTGTTCAACCTTTCTCCGTAGGTTAGGAGATGAAACCCAGGCAATATTTTAGTAAATCTCCTCTGTACTCTCTCAATTTTATTGACATCGTTCCTATAATTCGGTGACCAGAACTGTACACAATACTCCAGATTTGGCCTTACCAATGCCTTATACAAATTCAACATTACATCGCAACTCCTATACTCAATGCTCTGATTAGTAAAGGCCAGCATACCAAAAGCTTTCTTCACCACCCTATCCACATGAGATTCCACCTTCAAGGAACTATGCACCATTATTCCTAGATCCCTCTGTTCTAAAGCATTCTTTAATGCCCTACCATTTACCATGTATGTCCTACCATTTGGCAGCTTTGGGTCTGTACTCACTGGAATTTAAAAGAATGCAGAAGGAAACCAATTGAAACCTACCAAATGTTGAAATGACTAAATAAAGTGGATGTAAAGAGGATGCTTCCTCAGGTGGGAAAATCCATAACTAGACAACACAGCCTCAAAACTGAGAGGCGACCCTTTAGCACAGAGATAAGGAGGATTTTTTTTTAGCCAGAGAGTTGTAAATCTGTGGAATGCTCTGCACAGACAACTTTGGAGGCCAAGACCATGGGTATACAATAGACAATAGACAATAGGTGCAGGGGTAGGCCATTCGGCCCTTCGAGCCATCACTGCCATTCACTGTGATCATGGCTGATCATCCACAATCAGTACCCCGTTCCTGCCTTCTCCCCATATCCCTTGACTCCACTATCATTAAGAGCTCTAGCTAACTCTTTCTTGAAAGCATCCAGAGAATTGGCCTCCACTGCCTTCTGAGGCAGAGCATTCCACAGATCCACAACTCTCTGGGTGAAAAAGTTTTTCCTCAACTCCGTTCTAAATGGCCTACCCCTTATTCTTAAACTGTGGCCTCTGGTTCTGGACTCACTCAACATTGGGAACATGTTTCCTGCCTCTAGCATGTCCAATCCCTTAAAAATCTTACATGTTTCAATCAGATCCCCTCTCATCCTTCTAAATTCCAGTGTATACAAGCCCAATCGTTCCAATCTTTCAACATATGACAGTCCTGCCATCCCAGAAATTAACTTAGTGAACCTACGCTGCACTCCCTCAATAGCAAGAATGTCCTTCCTCAAATTTGGAGACCAAAACTGCACACAATACTCCAGGTGTGGTCTCACCAGGGCCCTGTACAACTGCAGAAGGACCTCTTTGCTCCTATACTCAACTCCCCTTGTAATGAAGGCCAACGTGCCATTAGCTTTATTCACTGATTGCTGTACCTTCATGCTTACTTTCAGTGACTGATGAACAAGGACACCTAGATCTTGTTGTACTTCCCCCTTTCCTAACTTGGCACCATTCAGATGGTAATCTGCCTTCCTGTTCTTGCCACCAAAGTGGATAACCTCATATCTATCCACATTAAACTGTATCTGCCATGCATCTGCCCACTCACACAACCTGTCCAAGTCATCCCGCATTATCTCAACATCCTCCACACATTTCACACTGCCACCCAACTTTGTGTCATCTGCAAATTTGCTAATGTTACTTTTAATCCCTTCATTTAAATCATTAATGTATATTGTAATTAGCTGCTGTTCCATCACCGAGCCTTGTGGTACCCCATTAGTCACTGCCTGCCATTCTGAAAGGGACCCGTTAATCCCTACTCTTTGTTTCCTGTCTGCCAACCAATTATCTATCCATGTCAGTACTCTATGCCCAATACCATGTGCTCTAATTTTGCCCACTAATCTCCGATATGGATCCTTATCAAAGGCCTTCTGAAAGTCCAGGTACACTATATCCACTGGCTCTCCCTTGTCTATTTTCAGAATTACATCCTCAGAAAATTCCAGAAGATTAGTCAAGCATGATTTCCCTTTCATAAATCCATGCTTGCTCTGACCGATCCTGTTACTGCTATCCAAATGTGCCACTATTTCATCTTTTATAATTGACTCCAGCATCTTCCCCACCACTGATGTCAGGCCAACTGGTCTATAATTCCCTGCTTTCTCTTTCCCTCCTTTCTTAAAAAGTGG
This sequence comes from Mobula hypostoma, assembly GCF_963921235.1. Taxonomy (NCBI): domain Eukaryota; kingdom Metazoa; phylum Chordata; class Chondrichthyes; order Myliobatiformes; family Myliobatidae; genus Mobula; species Mobula hypostoma. The sequence goes on from NC_086125.1 coordinate 948,496, forward strand.
GATAACATTAGCTACCCTCCAATCCGCAGGAACTGATCCTGAATCTATAGAACATTGGAAAATGATTACCAATGCGTTCATGATTTCTAGAGCCACCTCCTTAAGTACCCTGGGATGCAGACCATCAGGCCCTAGGGATTTATCAGCCTTCAGTCCCATCAGTCTACCCAACACCATTTTCTGCCTAATGTGAATTTCCTTCAGGTCCTCCGTTACCCTAGGTCCTCTGGCCACTATTACATCTGGGAGATTGTTTGTGTCTTCTCTAGTGAAGACAGATCCAAGGTACTTGTTCAACTCGTCTGCCATTTCCTTGTTCTCCATAATAATTTCACCCATTTCTGTCTTCAAGGGCCCAACTTTGGTCTTAACTAATTTTTTCCTCTTCACATACCTAAAGAAGCTTTTACTATCCTCCTTTATATTCTTGGCTAGCTTACCTTCGTACCTCATCTTTTCTCCTCGTATTGCCATTTTAGTTATCTTCTGTTGCTCTTTAAAAGTTTCCCAATCCTCCGGCTTCCCACTCGTCTTTGCTATGTTATACTTCTTCTCTTTTATTTTTATACTGTCCATTACTTCCCTTGTCATCCATGATCGCCCCTTACTCCCCTTAGAATCTTTCTTCCTCTTTGGAATGAACTGATCCTGCACCTTCTGTATTATTCCCAGAAATACCTGCCATTGTTTTTCCACTGTCATCCCTGCTAGGGTATCTTTCCAATCAGCTTTGGCCAGCTCCTCCCTCATGGCTCCATAGTCCCCTTTGTTCAACTGTAATACTGTCACTTCTGATTTTCCCTTCTCCCGCTCAAATTGTAAATTAAAACTTATCATATTATGGTCACTACCTCCTAATGGCTCCTTTACCTCGAATTCCCTAATCAAATCTGGTTTATTACACAACACTAGACCCAGAATTGCCTTCTCCCTGGTAGGTTCCAGTACAAGCTTCTCTAAGAATCCATCTCGGAGGCACTCCATAAACTCCTTTCCTTGGGGGTCCAGTACCAACCTGATTTTCCCAGTCTACCTGCATGTTGAAATCCCCCATAACAACCGTAGCATTACCTTTGCGACATGCCAATTTTAACTCTTGATTCAACTTGCACCCTATATCCAAGCTACTGTTTGGGGGCCTGTAGATAACTACCATTAGGGTCTTGTTGCCCTTACAATTTCTCAGTTCTATCCATACTGTCACGTACCCCATGATGAGTTAAAGAACTAGCAGAAATGGAAAATCTTTGGAGTCCAGTATTGCTATTAACTAATCGTATTTATTAGTAACTACGCAATACAGTAATATAAATGCAGATAAATCAAACATTTTATCAATGAATATATATATATATATATATCTAAGTGTGGAAATATATGAAAATCAAGCTTCTTCTAGGGGTAAATAGATAGTCTTACGATGATGAGTAAAGTTCAGTTCAGTTCGTGGTATTGAGTTGAGTAGTGATGGAGAGAGAGAGAGGGAGAGATTTGAGTCTTCAGGTGAACTGACCCCGTCGATCTCCCCGTTGTCCTCCGAAATCCTTTAAAAGTCACTGACTGTGACCACAGCGAAGGGGACCCTTCTTCTGTGGTGGAGCTATCAACCCAAGCGAGGGTTGAACACACAAATAACTCCCCACCAGTCACACCTTGTTCACACTGTGAGAGCCACTGATCGATCTGCCTAATCGATTCTCCAAAACCCACTTTTTCTGTGGGCACAACAAAGCTCATTCAGTGTCCAAAACCATGAGTCTGTGGTCTATTATTTAACCTTCTATTTATCTCCCCGTACTGAGTACCAACTGTCTCTCAAATAACAGCTCCTCCCTTCTCTTTCTGTAAGAACATACAAGCAGGCAATGTCCTGGGAAAAGTATAAACAAACTGTGAGCAGTCTTCGTCCCTCTCTCTCTTTTTAACATGGTGTCTGTTGTTGAGCACCTTTCTCTCTCTCTCTCTCTCTCTCTCTTTTCAAAAGCACAGTTCATAGGGGTAATTCAGGACCCCGACCCATTAAGGTCTTTTTGCCCTTACAATTTCTCAGTTCTATCCATACTGACTCTATATCTCCTGATTCTATGTCACCCCTCGCAAGGGACTGAATTTCATTCCTCACCAACAGAGCCACCTCACCCCCTCTGCCCATCTGTCTGTCCTTTCAATACGACGTACATCCTTGAATATTCATTTCCCAACGCTGGTCCTCTTGCAGCCATGTCTCTTTATTCCTACAACATCACACTTGCCAATTTCCAACTGAGCTTCAAGCTCATCCACTTTATTTCTTATACTTCGTGCATTCATATATAATACTTTTAATCCATTACTCCCCTCATCTTTTACATCAATTCCTATTCCATTTGGCCATACTCTCTGATCCCTTCCTGAGCTTTCTGCCCCGTTAATTCTGTTGTCTTTCTTAACATTTCTTATTCTCTCTTTCCCTTTAACTCCATCCTTATATTTCCAGTTCATCCCCCCCCCACCGCCCCACTACTTAGTTTAAACACACCCATGTAGCAGTGACAAACCTGCTGCCAGAATGCTGGTCTCCCGCCTGTTAAGGTGCAACCCGTCCCTTTTGTACAATTTATCCTTACCCCAAAACAGATCCCAGTGGTCTAAGAATCTAAATCCTTGCTTCCTGCACCAGCTCCTCAGCCACACATTCAGATCCCCTACCTATCTGTTCCTGCCCTCACCAGCACGAGGAACTGAAAGCAAACTGGAGATAACCACCCTGGAGGTCCTGCTTTTCAGTTTTCTTCCGAGTTCTCTGAAGTCATGCTGCAGAATTTCTTTCCTCTTCTTCCCGACATGATTTGTGCCAACATGCACCACCACTTCCGACTGTTCACCTTCACCCTTGAGGATGCCCTGCAATCGGTCCGTGACGTCCTGGATCCTGCCACCATACTTAAAGTGAAAATGGATAGTTTCCTAATTGGTCAGGGCATTAAAGTTATGAGGAGAAGGCGGGTGTATGGAGTTAAGTGGGATCCAGGATCAGCCCTGATGGAATGTGAAGCATTCTTGATGGGCAGATTGGCCTAATTCTGCTCCTGTGTCTTATGGTCTTATGATGCTACCTGACCCAGTGAGTTCCTCCAGCATTTTATGAGTATTGCTGATCCAGGGGGAAAGTCACACAGTTTCGGGGAGACTGTGTAGATTCTGTACAGACAGGTTGGGTCCAGGTGCTGTGAGGCAGCTGCTCTGGCTGTTTGCCAGTTCAGCAAATGCATCTCTAATTATTGTATAAGAACAGTGGCAACAGCACACTGCTCCGCACACCACATCTATTATCAACAATCTCCCTCAATCAAGCCTCATGTCTAGCATTCATTTGGTACACCACACCCTTATCTGTTTATCACTGCTGCAAACCTCTCCCAACCTTCACACACAAGTCAGCTATTCAGCTGTGAAAGGAAACACAAAGGAAATTTGCACAGTTTTCACAAACACACTCTCCACCCTGTTGCAAGGAAGGGTGGAACAGAGACAAAAGCCATAGCTCGTACTTGGACGAGGACCAACAACTCTGCGTGTACAGTTTACCACGGATGAGACTGGTGATTAGCCTTTTTGGCCATTTCACTGTCAGCAGTCTGCAGGTCATTGAAAAAGATAATGGACTCACTCATAATCCTCCTCAATTCCCACTTATAGCCAAAAGGTTATCAAGTAAAATAGCACAGAAGCCAGCACTTCAGCCATCTCATTCATACCAACTACAGTGCCAACAAAGATTGTCCCATTTGCCTGTATCTGTCCCATATCCCTCAAATCTTTCTGATGGATGTATTTATACAAATTATTTTAATATAGTTATGGTATGAGTCTCCTCCAATTCCTCTGGCAGCTCAATCCGTGTGCACAGCAGCCTCTATCACTTCCTCCAACAGTTCATTCCATGTACACTCCGAACTCCAATTCCTCTGACAGTTCATTCCATGTACACCCCGAACTCCAATTCCTCTGACAGTTCATTCCATGTACACCCCGAACTCCAATTCCTCCAACAGTTCATTCCATGTACACCCCGAACTCCAATTCCTCTGACAGTTCATTCCATGTACACCCCGAACTCCAATTCCTCTGACAGTTCATTCCATGTACACCCCGAACTCCAATTCCTCCAACAGTTCATTCCATGTACACCCCGAACTCCAATTCCTCTGACAGTCCATTCCATGTACATCCCGAACTCCAATTCCTCCAACAGTTCATTCCATGTACACCCCAAACTCCAATTCCTCTGACAGTTCATTCCATGTACACCCCGAACTCCAATTCCTCCAACAGTTCATTCCATGTACATCCCGAACTCCAATTCCTCTGACAGTTCATTCCATGTACACCCCGAACTCCAATTCCTCTGACAGTTCATTCCATGTACACCCCGAACTCCAATTCCTCTGACAGTTCATTCCATGTACACCCCGAACTCCAATTCCTCTGACAGTTCATTCCATGTACTCCCCAAACTCCAATTCCTCTGCCAGTTCATTCCATGTACACCCCAAACTCCAATTCCTCCAACAGTTCATCCCATGTACACCCCAAACTCCAATTCCTCCAACAGTTCATTCCATGTACACCCCGAACTCCAATTCCTCTGACAGTTCATTCCATGTACACCCCAAACTCCAATTCCTCTGACAGTTCATTCCATGTACACCCCGAACTCCAATTCCTCCGATAGTTCATTCCATGTACACCCCGAACTCCAATTCCTCCGACAGTTCATTCCATGTACACCCCGAACTCCAATTCTTCTGACAGTTCATTCCATGTACACCCCGAACTCCAATTCCTCCGACAGTTCATTCCATGTACACCCCGAACTCCAATTCCTCTGACAGTTCATTCCATGTACACCCCGAACTCCAATTCCTCCGACAGTTCATTCCATGTACACCCCAAACTCCAATTCCTCTGACAGTTCATTCCATGTACACCCCGAACTCCAATTCCTCCGACAGTTCATTCCATGTACACCCCGAACTCCAATTCCTCTGACAGTTCATTCCATGTACACCCCAAACTCCAATTCCTCTGACAGTTCATTCCATGTACACCTCGAACTCCAATTCCTCTGACAGTTCATTCCATGTACTCCTCAAACTCCAATTCCTCTGACAGTTCATTCCAAAAGAACCCTGAAAGGGAAAAATAGAGATATTAAACCTGGAAGTAGAGCTGTTTCCAAAGATGCAAGCAAAAGAGTCACCGTTAGGTGCCATGATTCTCCTAAGCTCCTCCTCCTAGTCTTGTTCCTACCTCTTCCTCTACCCTTCTCATCTCTCCTATTCTTACGTCTACCTCTTCCTCTAATATCTCCTCAATTCCTACCTCTATCTCTACCTCAGACATCTCCCCAGTTTCTACCTCTATCTCTACCTTTGAAATCTCACCAACTTCTTCCTCTACCTCTACCTCCCCAGTTCCTCTCTACCTCTGACATCTCTACAATTCTGATCTCTGCCTTGAACTCTGATATCTCCCCCATTCCTACTTCTAACTCTACCTCTGTCATTTGCCCAATTCCTACCTCTACCTCTATATCTGACATCTCCCCAGTTCCATGTTGTGGCATGTTCCAAATTCCTACCTCTACCTTAGATGATCTGAGCAATGGGATCAACATACATGAAACAGCACACCCTAATGCCTTCACCATCATTTTTGGGGATTTTAACCAGGCCAGTCTGAAAAAAATCACTAAGCAATTACTATTAATAGATCACTTGCAATACCAGAGGAAACAACACACTGGACCACTGTTACACCACCATCAAGAATGCCTACAATGCTATTCCATGCCCTCACTTCGAGAAGTCTGATCATCTGGCTGTGCTTCCACTCCCTGAGTATAGGCAGAGACTGAAGACTGCAGCACCAGTCGTGAGGACCAAGAAGGTATGGTCAAGGAAAGCCCAGGAGCACTTACAGGACTGCTTTGAAACGATAGACAGGACTGTATTCAGGGATTCATCTTCGAACCTGGATGAGTATGTTGCAGTTGTTACTGACTTCATTAAAACCTGTGTGAATGAGTGTGTGCCTACAAAGACTTACTGTACATTCCCAAATTAAAAATCATGGATGAACCAGGAGGTACGCCGTCTGCTGATGGCTAGATCTGTGGCATTTAAGTCTGGTGATCCAGTTCTGTACCAGAAAACCAAGTATGATTTGCAGAGAGCTATTTCAAGGGCGAAGAGACAATTTCAAATAAGGTTACAGGCAACACCGGATGTATGACAATTCTAGTCGGGTTTGCAGGACATTACTTCCTACAAAGCAAAACCCAATAGCATGAGTGGCAGTGATGCAACACTACCAGATGAACTCCATGCCTTCTATATCTGCTTTGAAAGGAAGAATATCACTACGGCTGTGAAGATCCCTGCTGCACCTGATGACCCTGTGATCTCTGTCTCAGAGGCCGATGCTGGGATGTCTTTAGATTAGATTATGAGGACACACAGTCTTCTTTTATTGTCATTTAGTAATGCATGTATTAAGAAATGATACAATGTTCCTCCAGAATGATATCACAGAAACACAAGACAAACCGACTGAAAAACTGACAAAAACCACATAATTATAACATATAGTTAAAACAGTGCAAAGCAATACTGTAATTTGATGAAGAGCAGACCATGGGCACGGTAAAAAAAAGTCTCAAAGTCTCTTAAAAGTCCCATTATCTCACGCAGATGGTAGAAGGAAGAAAAAAACTCTTCCTGCCATGAGCTTCCAGCACCGCAAACTTGCCGATGCAGCATTCTGGAAGCACCCGACCACAGCCGACTCTTGAGTCCGTCCGAAAACTTTGAGCCTCCAACCAGCCCTCCGATACCGAGCACTATCTCTGCCGAGCGCTTTGACCCCGGCCCCGGCAACAGGCAATTGGCAAAGCCGAAGATTTGGGGCCTTCCCCTCCGGAGATTCTTGATCGCACAGTAGCAGCGGCAGCAAAACAGGCATTTCAGAAGTTTCTCCAGGTGTTCCTCTGTGCTTCTCACGTCTGTCTCCATCAAATCAGGATTGTGCAAGGCCCCTAGTTAACACATACGATATCATTTCAGAGCAGCCGCGCACGCTGCATCGCACCGCCATCTTCTCCTCCCCCTCCCAGAGAGGTGAACCCTCGCAAGGTGGAGGGTCCAGATGGAGTACCTGGTAAGGCTCTGAAAATCTGTGCCAACCAACTAGTGGGAGTATTCAAGGACATTTTCAACCTCTCACTACTACGGGCTGAAGTTCCCACTTGCTTCAAAAAGGCATCAATTATATCAGTGCCTAAGAAGAATAATATGATCTGCCTTAAAGACTATTGCCTGGTAGCACTCACCTCTACAGTGGTGAAGTGCTTTGAGAGGTTGGTCATGACTAGATTGAACTCCTGCCTCAGCAAGGACCTGGGCCCATTACAATTTGCCTATCGCCACAGAAGGTCAACGGCAGATGCAATCTCAATGGCTCTTCACATGGCTTTAGACCACCTGGACAATACAAACACCTACGTCAGGATGCTGTTCATCGACTATAGCTCAGCACTTAATACCAACGTTCCCACAATCCTATTGAAAAGTTGCAGAACCTGGGCCTTTGTACCTCCCTCTGCAATTGGATCCTCGACTTCTTAACCAGAAGACCACAATCTGTGTGGATTGGTGATAACATATCCTCTTAGCTGTCCATCAACATCAGGGGTGTGTGCATAGCCCACTGCTCTACTATCTCTATACTCATGACTGTGTGGCTAGGCATAGCTCAAGTACCATCTATTAATTTACTGATGATACAACCATTGTTGGTAGAATCCTAGATGGTGACGAGAGGGCATACGGGAGCGAGATATGCCAACTAGTAGAGTGTTGTCACAGCAACATCCTGGCATTCAATGTCAGTTAGGCAAAAGAGCTGATTGTGGACTTCAGGAAGGGTAAGACAAAGGAACACATACCAATCATCATGGAAGAACCAGAAGTGGAGGGAGTGAGCAGTTTCAAGTTCCTGGGTGTCAAGATCTCTGAGGACCTAACCTAGTCCCAACCTATTGATACAGTTATAAAGAAGGCAAGACAGCGACTATACTTCATTAGGAGTTTGAAGTGATTTGGCATGTCAACAAATTCGCTCACAAACCTGTAGATTAACCGTAGAGAGCATTCTGACAGGCTGCATCACAGTCTGGTATGGTGGGGGGCTACTGCAAAGGACCGAAAGAAGTTGCAGAGGGTTGCAAATTTAGTCGGCTCCATCTTGGGTGCTAGCCTACAAAGTATGCAGGGCATTTTCAGGGAGCGGTGTCTCAGAAACACAGGGTCCATTATTAAGGACCTCCAACACCCAGGGCATGCCCTTTCCTCACTGTTACCATCAGGTAGGAGGTACAGAAGCCTGAAGGCACACACTCAGTGATTCAGGAACAGCTTCTTCCCCTCTGCCATCCGATTCCTAAATGAACACTACCTCACTTTTTAAGTATATATTATTTCTCTTTTTTGCATGATTTTTTAAATCTATTCAATATATGTATACTGTAATTGAGTTACGTATTTATTATTAGTATTATTATTTTCTTCTATATTTTGTATTGCATTGAACTGCAGCTACTAAATTAACAAATTTCATGACACATGCTGGTGATAATAAACTTGATTCTGATTCTGATTCTAAATTCCTACCCGCACCTCTAGTGACAGCTTCCACCTCTACTCTACCTCTGACAGCTCCCTAATTCCTACTTCTACTCTACCTCTGACAGTTCCCTAATTCCTACATCTACTCTACCTCTGACAGCTCCCTAATTCGTACCTCTACTCTACCTCTGACAGCTCCCTAATTCGTACCTCTATCTCTACCTCTGACATCTCGCCAATTCCTACTTCTACTCTACCCCTGACAGCTCCCTAATTCGTACCTCTATCTCAACCTCTGACATCTCGCCAATTCCTACTTCTACTCTACCTCTTACAGCTCCCTAATTCGTACCTCTATCTCTACCTCTGACAGCTCCCTAATTCGTACCTCTATCTCTACCTCTGACATCTCGCCAATTCCTACTTCTACTCTACCCCTGACAGCTCCCTAATTCGTACCTCTATCTGTACCTCTGACATCTCCCCAGACCGTTCTTCTGGCTTTTCCAAAATTCCTACCTCATCCTCTACCTCTCCCCAATTCCTAACTCTACTTCTATGTCTGACATCTCCCCAAGACCCACCTCTATCTCTACCTCTGACATCTCCACAATTCTTACCTCTATCTCTAGCTCTACCTTTGACATCTCCAAATTCCTATCTCTACCTCTGACACTTCCCCAATTCCTGCCTCTATCTCTATCTATACTACTGACATCATTTCCATTCCTTCCTTACTTCTAACATTTCCCCAATTCCTAACTCTAACTCTTCCTCTACCACTGACATCCCTGGAATTCCTAATTCTACCTCTAGTTCTGACATCTCCCCAAATCCTACCTGTATGTCTACCTTTGAGATCTCCACAATTCCTACCACTACCTCTACATCTACTTCTGAAGTCTCCCCAATTCTTACCTCTACCTCTAACGCTGTGTCTGACATCTCCACAGTTCCATCTCTACCTCTGACATCTCTCTAATTCCTACCTCTATATCTACATCTGATATCTTCCCAGTTCATACCTCTATCTCTGATATCTCCCCAATTCCTACCTCTAGTTCTACCACTGTCATCTCTCTAATTTTCACTTCTAACTCTACCTCTAGTTCTACTTCTCACATCTCCTAAATTTCTACATGTATCCCTTCCCCTATCTCTGACATCTACACAATTCCTAACTCAACCCCACCTCTGATATCACCACAATTCTTCCCTCTAACTCTACCTCTGACATATCCTCAGTTTCTACCTCTGCTGTAACTCTGACATCTCCCCAATTCCTACCTGTCTAATATCTCCCAATTTCTTACATCTACCTCTGCCTCAACCACTGACATCTCTGCAGTTCCTACTTTTCTCTACCTCTGACATCCTTCCAAATCCTACGTCTATCTCTACCTCTGATATCTCCCTATTTCCTACCTCTACATCTGACAAGTCTCTAACTATGACCTTTACCTATACCTCTGAAATCTCTCCATTCCTACCTCTACCTCTAACATCTCCCTATTTCTTACCACTACCTCTACCTCTGACAGCTCCAAAATTTCTCCACAATTTCCACGTCATTACATCTGACATCCAACCAATTCCTACCTCCAACTCTACCTCTGACATCTCCCCAATTCCTACTTCTGTCTCTAACTCTGACATCACCTTAATTCCTACCTCTACCTCTAACAGTCATTTCCCCAAAACCTACCTCTATCCCTACTTCTACCTCTGATATATCCTCAATTCCTACCTCCACCTCTAGCTCTGCCTCTGATATCACCCCAATTCCTACCTGTATGTCTACCTCTGACAGCTCCTGAATCCCTGCCTCGATATCTAACTCTACTTCTGACTTCTCCCCAATTCCTACCTCTATCTCTACCTCTGACATCTCCCAAATTTCTAACTCTACCTCTACCTCTGACATCTTCCCAATTCCTATATCTACCTCTAACTCTATCTCTGACATTTCGCCAAAACCTACCTCTGCTTCTACCTCTGACATCTCCCCAATTCCTCCATGTACATCTACCTCTGACAGCTCCCAAACTCCTACCTTTACATCTAACTCTACCTATAACATCTCTCAAATTCCTTACTCTACCTCTACCTCTGACATTTCCCCAATTCCTACCTCTGTTTCTACCTCTACCTCTGACATTTTCAGAATTCCTGCCTCTACCTCTGGCATCTCCCCAATTCATACCTTTACATCTACCTCTGATACCTTCCAAATTCCCACCTCTACCTCTACTTCTGACATCACCCCAATTCCTACTTCTATCTCTAACTCTAACTCTAACATCTCACAAATTCCTACCTTTGCTTCTACCTCTTACATTTCCTGAATTCCTATCTCTACCTCCAACTCTAACATCTCCCCTTTCTAACCTCAACCTCTACCTCAACCACTGACATCTCCAAAATTCCTACCTGTCTCTAGCTCTGACACCCGCCAATTCCTATGTCTACCTCTATCTATACCCCCGGACATCTCCCCAATTCCTACTTGTCCCTCAGACATTTTCCCAATCCCTACTCTCCCATTATCTCTACCTCTGAAATCTCCCCATTTCCTACCCCAACTCTACCTTTGACATCTCCCCAATTTCACTCTCTACCTCTAATTCTGACAACTCCATTACTCCTACCTTTACATCCAACTCTGACATTTCCTTAATACCTACCTCTATTTCTGCCTCTACCTTAGACTCTCCCCAATTCATACCTCTACCTTTGACCTCTCCCCAATGCATACCTTTATCTCTTGCTCTGACATCTTCCTAATTCCCACTTCTACCTCTACCACTATATCTACTTCTGACATCTCTTGAATTACTAC